>NC_066283.1:12550792-13150792 GCF_905404315.1 Leptidea sinapis | reverse complement strand
AAATGTATTTGTAGCTGTTGAAGCAAAAGTTTTTCAAAAATTTTTTTTATTTTTATTTTGGGTTTTTCAAGAATCCTGAGCGGCACTTACTGTCATAAAAAAATTGGTGTCACAGGCAGGTGCTATGCGGTGGTTGATACGGGCTGGTGACGCGGAGAGGATCGCGACATTCGCCGCCGCCAGCCGGGACCGCACCGCGCAGCTGATGGCGGCAGACTACCTTCGCCGCAGGGCTCCGTGGCGGACGAGGCCCGACCTCACTCGCCACATCCTACACTTCTACAGCAGGGCGAAGGCTTTCGGGAAGCTTGCCTCCTTCTACGCCGAGTGCGCGAAAATGGAAATTGATGATTATGAGGTGCGTACTACCACACACGTTGCAATGTCTGTCTCGCAGACGAGTCACATCAAAACAATTGCTTTATTCGAAAAATTACATTGGTGATTCTCAATTTTTTTATGGAATAGGAGAACAAACGAGCGTACGGGTCACCTGGTGTTAAGTGATCACCGCCGCCCACATTCTCTTGCAACACTAGAGGAATCACAAGAGAGTTGCCGGCCTTAAAGGAAGGTGTACGCGCTTTTTTTGAAGGTACCCATGTCGTATCGTCCCGGAAACATCGCAAAAGGAAGCTCATTCCACAGCTTTGTAGTAGGTACGTGGAAGAAAGCTCCTTGAAAACCGCACTGTGGAGGATCGTCACACATACAGATGGTGGGGATGATATCCTAACTTGTGGCGTGTATATGACATCCTAAGTTATACATTTTACTATTAATAGTCCAGGATCCAGGGTCCCTTTTTGCAATTGATCAGTGAAGCTAATTTTCCGTGAGTAGTTTCATTTGGTGAAACTATTAAGAATATAATAATTTTTGAATGAACTTGTTATCGATACATGTTGGAAGGAGGGTAACTCATTGATCAAAAATTACATTTTATAAGATAAATATGTTTTAGAAATTTGTGAATTAACAGAAAAACCAGTAATTAATTGTTTGTGACAATCCTCAAAGCGACATAATTCATCCCTGCCACCCCAATGGCTACCACTATCGAAAATTGTGGGCGGCGTGAAAGATCAAGAAGCGTTCGTATCATCAAAATTAACTAGGTACTAGCTACTCATAAAAAATTACCTTCACACTGATCAATTGCATAAATAGACCCTGGATCATGGACTATTACAACCTCTTTGGAAAAGTTTGAGATTTACTGAGAATTGGCAAGAAACATGTTGCCACTCAAATCAATATTTACAGCTTCATTGTTTAACAAATTATTTTTATTACAATCTATGCATCGATATTTATGTTGCAGTGATCAACACCAGCTAATTAAAAAAAAAAACAAAATATTTATTTGCATCAGTGGTGATTTTTGTTGTTCTGTATATAATAAATAAAATAATGTTTTTTTTTTAATTTGTCAGTAATATATCATAACATCAAGAATTATTTCGTAAAATATGCTCCCTGTTGTTGTAATGAAATTGTTTTACAGCAGAACTGTCAAACCGTGCGTCAATAAATTCTCTCATAGAAATTATGTATGGACACATCAAAGGAAAAACAAATTTGTTGTTTAACAGCATTTTCTTATTTATTCACCAAAAATTCACCAAACCTTCTCTGGACTTCCACAAATAATTCAAGACCAAAATTAGCCAAATCGGTCCAGCCGTTCTCGAGTTTTAGCGAGACTAACGAACAGCAATTCATTTTTATATATATAGATATTGTGAATAAAAAAAGGACTTTTTTTTTCAGAATTACGAAAAAGGATTAGAAGCCCTGAAAGAAGCTATGCGCTGTATAAGCAAGTCAGCCGATCCGGAAATGAGTACTAAGACTGTCATTATTATGTAAAAAAATAGAGGAATTACCGCAGACGACCTTAATGCTAAAAATATTTTGTCGCGTTTTCAGGTGCGCAAACAATGGCGCTCCAAGAGCAGAGCACTCTGGTTAAACGTTTTATGGAAGTTAGAAAGTCCTTGGAAATGGGCGAACTTGATGTCGGTTAGTTATACTTGATTATAATTATGTTGAAAGAAAGAAATACCATTTAATCACTTAGGTCATTAACACATATCCCGCGAGGTGCCAATCAGACGTCTGCTATCAAAACTACCGTTGAGTGCCAAACCAGACGTCGTACGTCTGCTTGGCACACAACGGCAGCAGATATTTTTATCGCTCCTTCGTGTAGTTCTTTTTAACCATTACACCCCTTCTCTTACTCTCCATTCAAAGCCCTTCTCATATCATCTCGTGTCTCACTACCGCAATAAGATTCGCCAAAAGACGGGAATATCGGAGGTCATTAGATCAACTCAGCGCCCATCTCGTGCACTTTGCTTTTTATGAAGTTGCACGGATAATTGAGTATCCATTGAGTACGGAGTTGATATAAAAAATATTTAAAGTGAAATTATAGCAATTGTGTACCTATGTAGGTAACGTTATGTTCTTCCCTAGCATATTTACCCAGTTATTAATGGAATCTGTCATAAATTTGTAATTCAAACTATTATATGTGGCACAAGTAGAAGTGGGACTTAACATCTTATGTTTCAAGGTGGCGAGCGCAGTTGTAGTGCTCAGAATTATTGGGTTTTTCAAGAATCCTGAGCGGCACTGCATTGTAATGGGCAGGGCGCATCAATTACCATCAGCTGATTGTCCTGCCCGTCTCGTCCCTTATTTTCATAAAAAAAAAGTCGAAATTTAAATATCATAAAAATGCATATGAAGGTTTTAAGTGGCTGTGGAACCTAATTGCCTTAGTTTTAAAAGAAGAAATTACTTTATGTATGGGAGTATGAAAGCCCTTTAATGCAGCTTTTACCAGTGGGAGGCTCCTTTGCACAGGATGCCGGCTAGATTATGGGTACCACAACGGCTGCTATTTCTGCCGTGAAGCAGTAATGTGTAAACATTTCAGTATTTCGGTCTGAAGGGCGCCGTAGCTAGTGAAATTACTGCATATGAGACTTAACATCTTATGTTTCAAGGTGGCGAGCGCAGTTGTAGTGCTCAGAATTATTGGGTTTTTCAAGAATCCTGAGCGGATGCATTGTAATGGGCAGGGCGTATCAACTACCACCAGCTGAATGTCCTACTCGTCTTGTCCCTTATTGTCGTAACAAAAAGCTTTTTATCGACATACAGAATTACTTTGTGAGCATGATAGAATAATTGATGAAAATTGAACTAATAGAATCATACTTTGTATAATTGTACGATTTTGTTTGTGATTTTTAATATTCCCTTAGTGAAATGAATTTCTTATGCAGTAGAAACGCTGTGGTACGTGGAAACCTGCGCCATAAATTAAGGCAGTGCACATGTTTAGTGTTGCTTAGAGAGCTCAGGTCTTGTCAAGTTAACCCATAGTTTCTCAACCTTATTTTGCTCACCGCCCACTTTGAGAATATGTTTTTTTCTAGAGTATTTTCGTGTATTGTTTTTTTGCCTTTTTAGACTAAGTATATGTTTTAATCTACCTACGCTCCATCTGCGCCATCTCAATGCCCCCTATTTTTCTCTGGGTCTTCTACTGCCCCCCAATTTTCTCTGGCTCTTCTACTGCCCCCCCGAAAGTCTCAAACGCCCACAAGGGGGCGTTATCGCCCACGTTGATAACCTATGAGTTGACCCCAAGCTATTCTGTTAATGGCGGACACAAGTGCAAAGTGTACATTTTATGTTAATTTGAAATTTTTTTTTCTGTTACAATTTTGCAGGTGTTAATTCTGGCCAACAATTGATTCGAGCTGTGAGTGGGCGACCAGGACTAATATCGCAAGAGAAAGTATTGAAGCTGCTTATATTGCTTGCTCCAAATCATCCAGATGTTGAACGTTAGTAGTCTGTATAAATTATGCCGAAAAAATGCTGATCACAAGCAATTATCCTATACAAAGTCCGTCACTTCCACTGAGTGTTACTGACAGGAACACTATTACTATGATTACTCATGTCTCACTGTCAATCCAACTATCAGTCAGCGGGCAGTTACTGATAAACTGTAATATTTAGATAGACAAATATTGTTTATAAAACACTAAAAACCATGATGGCAAATTCGAAAATTACCTGCATGAAAAAAAAAAGCAGTTAAAAAGTAGTTATGTCTTTGTATGATTTTATGGAATTTACTGAAATTATGCTTATTTTTTAGGCTTAGAACAACAACTAAAAACATTACAAATTCAGGAAGATAAACATTCTCCAGAACCTACAGACCAAACAGTTGAGGAGGACATCTGATTGAATCTCATGTTGTTTTTATGGGACCATTACGAATAAAATAAAGATCAAATATAGTTATTAAATAAATATTTCTAGAGTGAAGATTATTTAAATACAATTCAAGGTTAAATATAGTTTATTTTTATGTAGACAATAAATAAATATTAATTCATTTTTTTTTGTTTAATTAAATAGTTCCGAAATGCAATTTGCTTATCTTTAAATGATCTCTTAACTTTACCTCTAGCTTTATGTTTCACCATTTGGTAAGATTTTGTTTTTCTTTTCTCTCTATTGGTCTTAGAACAATTAACATTCTTCCTTCTGTCTTTGTAGCCATATTTATCTCGTTCTTCTCTACCTTTTAACACTGATTCAAGTCTTGCATTTTTATCATGCTTCCTTTTTTTATGAATATTTTCAATATCCGCTAGCTTTACTAATTCCGAAGATTCTTCTTCTTCGTCAACTACAGCTTTCTTACGCTTTACACCTGATAGATTCTTTTTTATTTGGGCAGTTTCAATCCTTTTGAAATCTTCGTCTGAAAATATCTTACCCATTGCCACTTCACGGGCAGTTTTTATTTTCTCCTCAATCTCTTCTGGTGTTAGTTTCTGCTTTGCTGGTTTTTTTCTTTTCTCATTTACATCTTCCTTCACATGATCATCATCACTGTCTTCGCTGTCTGTTGTAATACTCAACTCAGAATCAGATGAAGCTACATCAATCCATTCATCATCTGACTCAACACTCTTTTGATTTTTATCTAGCTTTTCACTTACCTTTGTCTTATCTAGCAAAACTTCTGAGCCAGGTATATAGTCTTTTACATCTATTTCACCATACTCTTTAGTCTTTAGTTCTAGAGATGCTTCTGAAGGTCTACCTCTATCTTTCTTGTGCAACAGAGTCGGCATTGATTGTCTGTACAGCTGTATGAGTGATCTGGCAGCCATCATAACCGATTTTTCTTTATAAGATTTATACTGCACTAAGTCTCTAAGGAGATCTTCATTTATTGCAAGGGGGCAGCGTGCACATATTTCTCTTACTGCATTTAACCCGACAGCCATTACATCTGTCGAGTTCCTTTCTGTTATAAAGTTGTTAGCAATTGCCTTCATCACTGGTTCCATTACTTCTGGAGGCACCAATTCATGTGCTGCCTGTGCAGAAAATTGTAAAATCCTTGTTACTTCTCTTTGATGTGGCATCAAAAGCCTTGATATGAAAGGATAATAATTAAAAAGGAATAAGTTATGTAATCCAATAAGCCTTGAGATAACATCAAGTGTCATCAGCTTTACTTCAAATCGATCATTGGATGACTCAACTTGCTTAAATAATTTTTCTGCAAACCCTTGCGGGTTATTTATTAGATGTAGAGCAGAAAAATTAAAAATAGGAGCCTTGGCTTTTTTCTTTTTCATTTTCTTTGCGATTTTTTTTACTTTATCAACCATTTTTTCTCTTTTCCTTGTTTTTTTATTAAATTTATTTGAAATCATTGTATCTTTTGGATCTATCTCATCTTCACTATCACTCTCTGGTTTTTCTTCTTCATCCCTACTTAGGAAGAATTTCAATGATGCCACCATAACTTTCATAACCTTAGAAAAGCAACCAATGTCAGCAATGATGTTTACCGTTTTTGGATCATTCCAAATGTTTTTATGGTACAGGTCTATCAAAATATCAACTGCCATTTTAGCAGTCTTGACGTTAGTGTCACGCAACATAGTGAATATAAAATTCTGTAAAGTGGAATTCAATTTCATATCTTTGTTCTTCATATTCATGTTCTTAATATCTGTTATTATATGAGTTTTCAAATACTCTCTTAAATTCTTATCTTGACATTTAATAAGTGAAAAAAATAATTCAAGCAAATCAAAAGCACTCACAAAATTTTTATTTCTTAGTAAAATCAAACACTTGCAAAGGGCTAGCCTCATGTCATTGTGTAAAACAGTGTTATGTGTTTTCAATACGTCCACTATTTTCTGAGGAAATGTTTTCATATCATTTTGATAGCATTGAGTAACCTGTGCAAGAAACATTGATTGTTCATCTAATTTTTTATTGTACTGACTTGGATTTAGATTGAATATCTCTAAAGTCGTTTCAAAATGAGCAAGCTGTTGCCGAAACTCATCTTTATATGAATCGGGATCTCTTTTAACCAAATTTTGTAATTGAGTCAAATTATTAGGTAATTGATTATTATGACGCACCATTTTAGAAATTTTAATACCCCTTCAATGTTAGTCAAAATATGCACATACTCCCGTATTACTCAAACAAAATATAAATGAAAATAAAATACCATGTACATTCACACGTGGGTATATTTTTATAATTTATCACAATTTTGAATTCACGATGGCACATGACAGCCAACAATGATTACATAATCCTGGCTAAGTATTTCGAAACGTGCAGTGATATTTGACCTAAGTTTGAAATAGTAGGTAATTACAATTGGGTGACGAAGCATAATTATTCGGCTAAGTTTCAAAGCGCACCGATGATAAAAGTTTTATTTTTTCTTCTTGGAAATATGATTTTTTTAGAAAGCATAAACATAACGTACTGGATTTCGGATTATGGAGATATATATATTACTAGATGAACCAGCAGACTTCGTACTGCCCCAATGGATAAATTTTTATTTATATCTAAACTAAAGATATTTTTATGAAAACTTTTGTAAGTATAAAATAAACTTAAAACAAACAAAAGGAATCCTTTTTTATAAAAACAAACAAATAAAAAAATGCTCGGTACGAATGAAATTTTAATTACACACGATTCATGATCACGTGACCTGTGCGATTTAAAAATTAACCTTAAAATAGAATTTCATTTCTATTTTAAAACTACTATCATACAATTATTTATTGTAACTTACTGATACATTTTCGCGCTGAAAAGCACGTTTTTATTATGTATTGTTATTTTCCTTTTCGAGAGCTCCGATAATAAACGCGTCCGATCGCTGCTAAATTCAAAGTGCTGTAGGACTCAGGGAGAACCGCTTTTTTTTGAGAGTAGGAAAATACTTTAGGCCCAGAAACGGGGCCCATATGTAGGACTCCAGTGTCCGCGCAAGCGGACACCCCCTACCGACTAAACACCTCCTCTATGCTGTTAGCCCTGAATGTTTTTACAGCGACATAGGACGTGGGCCGTGGAGGTCGCAAAGACCACGCAACAACAGACACGGGGCGTCTCCTAAGGAGACTTGAACCTCGGACGGCTGTGTGTTTGTGGGAAGGAGAGAGAATGAAAATAAAGATGAAAGATGAATAAGTGTGAAGAACACACTAACCGGCGAGTGTCTTGATGTTTTGTGAAATGTATGTAAGTGTGTATGTATGTGCTAATGAATGTATGTATGTTTGTGTGCATTTATAGGCACGCTCGCGTCAACCCAGCTGGCCGGAACCGCTGCATACGCTACGTCCCGCAATTTTTAATCTGTAATTTCTTCGAAAGTATTCATTTAAATCGAATGCTGTAAAGGGCTACATATACAGATCTATATTAAATCAACAATGTATTTAAGGTATTTAATTAGATAAAGATTGGTGTATTGGTTAAAATCGCTTCGAAAATTAGCCATTATTTGTCGTAAAAATTAAATGACAAAATAATGGTATTGTGGGATATCCATAAGAGATACACACATACCTTAGCAGAGATTTCTGAAGACCTTTTCAATGTGTACAATGCTTAGTAGGTACATTATTTTGATAAATCTCGTACAGCCTGCGTTTGTAATGTAAGCGGAAAAAATTTAAGTATTTACGACATCACATTAGAAACCTCAAAGATAACAGTATTTCTCCATTATTTAATGAATGTTATTATACATATAAACATTCCTCTTCAATAACTCTATCAATTAAAAAAAAACGCATCAACATCCGTTGCGTAGTTTTAAAGATTGAAGTATACATAGGGATATAGGGACAGAGAAAATGACTCAGTTTTATACTATGTAGTGATATATATCCTGTATATATATCACTACATAGTATAAAACTGAGTACTGTCCCAAAGTAATGGGACATGTAGGGAAAGTACCTTAAATATCGTAGATAGGGTATTTTACTGAAAGAAAACTTTACCTTATTTTAAAAAGTTAGTAATTCTGCATTCAAAGATTTTCTAAAAATTAGGTACTTGCCTCGTCTGGGACTCGAACCGACTTAAATGAAAAAAAAACATCCCTACTTTTACGATGCCAATCGAAAGAATAGCCAAAAACTTTTCTTAAGTAACATAGTATTTAAAAAAAAGGAGCAACGTAAAATGTTTGAGTCAAATTTCAAGAAAGTTATTTATTGCCGACGATGACGTCCGAAAAGTAGAGATATTATCATTACATAGATAGCATTGATTATTCGTAAATAAGTACCCACTTCATAATTAAAATACTTTATAGCATAGTCTTTTTTAACTTTAAAGGCGATATGAGAACGTGGGCGAGTTACAAACAGAATTGTGCCATATCATATCGAGTATTCACCATAAAATTATAAGAAAATCAAAAGGCTGCGGACTCATTAAAAGATTGGCGATTTGCGTAAGACAGGAGGGATCACATTTAGAGCATTTAATTAATTAATTAAAAAGAAAATACCTATTTAATTGACTACTTTCTCATATTTACATATCATAAAAGTAGGAGTGTTTTTTTTTAGATTTAAGTTGGTTCGATTCCCAGTCGAGGCAAGTAATTTTTAGAATATCTTTGAATGCAGAATTACTAACTTTTAAAAATAAGATAAAGTCTTCTTTCAGTAAAATACCCTATCTACGATATTTGAGGTACTTTCCCTTCATGTCCCATAACTTTGGGACATATATATTATACTTCGTTAGAGTAAAAGTGTTCTGTGGTTACCACAGATTATCATTGTTATCGTGCTTAAATTCTCTTTGATTGTTATTGTTTACACAGAGTACCTACATTATTTATTACGATTGTTTATGCTCATGACTTTAGCATGACTAGACTGTAATTTAAAAGCTAAAACAAGAAACGATACTATGAGATTTTACGCCGTGTTGTGATTTTTATTCAAAATCCTGGAATACACCTTACGTCGAAAAAGATTGTGATATTTGGGTGAATGGTGAAAGGTAGGTAAAATAAAAAACAATATTATGCGCATTATGACCTAGGTAGGCTCAAATGATGCTACAATATCTTATATTAATACATAAAATGCGTATAAAAATTGCAGTTGATCTACCAGGAAAATGTCTATTGGCTCTGTTTTTGAGACTGCTTATAAAGGAGACTTCAACCAAGTGAAGGTCAAAGTAGATGAAGATTTAGTTCTCATTAGAACACCTGATACAGTAAGTTTTATTAACATTATCTTGCACTTTCATTGTGTGTTTTTTAGGTTTGGACGATGTGTATCATAGCATATAATTATGGTATTTTATTACAGAATGGGCGACTTCTTATTCATTGGGCAGCACTTGGGGGAAATGAAAGCCTTGTTGAGTTTTTGGTAGATAATGGTTCACCTGTTGATCCTCAAGATGACACATATTCAACACCCCTTGTCTTAGCTGCATCAGCTGGTAGATATGAAGTTGTTAGATATTTGCTTAGCAAAAATGCTGATGTAAATCATAAAACTACTCGTCGGCAGACAGCTTTACACTATGCATGTTCAAAGGGACATAAAGATGTAAGATGTTTCCCTTTATCATAATAAGCTTTAAATGCTACATAAATAGAATGTCTGCAAATAACAATTATGATCTGAATTCCTATAGGTGGTCAAGTTGCTGATAAATTGTGATGCACTTGTTAATGAAATTGATATATTGGGTGCGACTCCACTGCATAGAGCTGCAGCACAAGGAAGGACTGAGATTGTCGAAATTTTACTAAAAACACCACAGATCAAACTTAATCTCTGTGATTCCACTGGATCAACTCCATTGTAAGTTTGTTGAACAACAGAATCACCAAAACATTTAAAGTTATCTAAGTAATATAAATTTTACATAATAGTTCCACAGCTATAAAAAAATGTGTGCAATTCACATGTGGTAGAAGTGAAATCTTCAAAAATGAAGAAGATTTTTGCTATTAAAATGATGAAAAATCTCTACAAACATATAATACATACATTTATACAAAACACCATGGTTGTTGTCATGCCTTTTCTCAAGCTTTATACTATGCATGTGTACACAAACACATGTACAGTGCTGAGGCAAACTGTGAGTTTGCCTTGGTAAGCATGAGTGGTGGGGGTATGAAGCAGAGCACAAACAACTACAATAATGGGACAGTACTTTTTTAATAATTTTAAGATGTGCATTGTGTGTGAACCTCTAAACTACATATGAGGTCCTGTTACATGTTGCTAGGATGAGACATGATTTCAACAGCTATGAAAGACATTACTATAACCACTACCATATTTATATTTTCCTGGTGTCACAACTTTCATACCATCCCATATCATATAAATAAAGAATTCCCAAGATGATAATACTACACCCAAAATTTAATGAAGAAATAGATTATAAAGGTTGTGTCAGCACATTACGAAAACACGCCATCTCATAAGTTTTAAATGGAAACCAAAGGAAGATAACCGCAAACTGCTAATGTAAAAGTATGCATATTTGTGTATTTCGTGCAATGAAAAAGTGCATCGAATTTTTTTCAAAACCTACATTCAAATTATTACGAAAATAATATTAATATTATTTATTATTTTAGGCACCTAGCATGTGAAGAGGATAGAAAAACAGTTATAACTATGTTGGTCGAAGCTGGAGCCGATATGGATATTAAGAACAAGGAAAATAAGACACCATTGGATCTTTGCTCTACTAGTCTAAGGACATTAATTTTAAAATTGAAAGAATGAAAATAAAAATGTACAATTTTTTTCTACTCTTACTCTTCTATTCTGGCCATGTAATGGTGGTGTATCTCAGTTTTGACGTAATATATAATAATAATAAAGCATTTATTCCATTTCTTAATGTATTACTTGCATATTTAGTTAGTATTGTCTTATTGTAATATTAGTACATATTTAAATCTAGTTATACATGTGTAACTGAAAATATTTAGAACTGGCCAGTTAGAAACATTGCTAATGAAAACTTTTTAGTAGCCTAATGTAGCATATTGCATTCATTTGTTTTTGTGAATTGTGTGCGGCATATCTGTTACACGTGAAAATGAACCTAACGCGAGAAAATTTTCGGTATATGATTTATTATGACTTTCGTTGTGGGCTTACTCAAAAACAAAACTATGATAGGCTGTGATTAGCATTTCTAAATGAAGCCCAATCTCGTGCCACTACTCGTACAACGTTCGTACTGGTTTAACGATTTTAAGCGTGGACGTAGCAATCTCAATGATGATCCGCGTGAGGGACGTCCTTTAACAGAGACTACTGAAGATAGCATCAGTGCTGTGCAACGCGTGATAGAGGAAGATAAGAAAGTGACCTGTCAGCAGATACAGGCAAGCCTAGGCATTGGTATGATTCAAGTTCAAAAACATTACACGGACATTGAGGCGTCAGGAAGCTTTGTACCAGATGGATCCCTACTACTATACTTTAACCGACGACCAGAAACACCTTCGCATGGACTGGTGTCGCCAAATGTTAGATAAGTTCAACGGCGGTGACTCAAATGCTGTATTTGTCATCGTCACAGGTGATGAAAGCTGGATATATTGCTACGAACCCGAAACCAAAAGACAAGCAGCTCAGTGGGTGTTCCTTTCGAGGATCGGCCAATTAAGGTAAAGAAAGGAAGAAGTCAAGGAAAAAAGATGATAGCCTCATTCTTTGGTCGGAAAGGTCATTTCGCGACAGTTGTGCTAGAAGATAGAAGTATTTCAATCGCTGTTTGCCTGTTGTCTTGGAAAAAATTCGACAGCAGCGCCCTCGAAGCAGGATCCTCCTTCACCAGGACAATACTTCAGCGCACTTCGCAAAACGGACTGTTGAAAATTTGACTATGGCAGGTGTCGAGAGAATGAGTCATCTGTATTACAGTCCTGACCTGGCACCATGCAACTTTTATTTATTCCCAAGAACTAAAGTTAAAATTCGAGGTATTCGCTTTACGAGCCCTGAAGATGCGGTGATAGCGTACGAAAATGCCATAGAAGAGACCCCCTAAGGGAGAATGGGCCCATTGCTTTTCTCAGTGGTTCCATCGAATGCGACGATGTGTAGAAAGGAACGGAGATCACTTCGAAAAACAATAAAAGTATTGGCAACTTTCTACATTAAGCCGTTTTTCATTTTTAAATATTTTCAGTGTTACCTAGGTATATGAAATGGATCAATTTGGGTAAAATCCTCCCTCCAACTTTTCCCAGTTTTCTCTCTCTGGGCCAAGACTCGACCAGTCCTTGCTAGCAACTTTAGTTATGTTATGGGTAGGTCGGCAGTAAACACAACGTATAGGACTGGACCCAAGATACTTCCTTGAGGCACCCCTGTGCGTATAAGATACATTTTAGATGTACCGTTGTTACATTTGATTTCGAACCATCTGTTAGTTAGGTACTATTTTGATGTCATCTCTAATATATATACTACTACTGCTTTGGAAACAAATGGCGCTCTGAGAGAGAAAAAGCGACGTAAGAAACTCTCCCAACATTCTTTTTTTGCACTCTTTTTAATGAAATATACAGTTTTGTACTGTATTGCTTTACAATATAATACACAATATTGTATTGTACTGTATTGCAATAAAATAATCATAATCTAGTCCCAGGCTGTCGGATCACTTAGATATTCAGCTGTGGAGTAGTAGGACTTACGACGCGCATTTTTTAATAAAACATTGAATTTATTTATAGATAATGTCTGATCAGTGACTAGGACTTTATTATAAAATTATATACATTTACGCTTAAAGCTATTATGTATCTTATGAAGTCTACTAGAATTAGTTGCAATCCCTTATTTCTACTGTTATAATAATGAAAATTACTGTTAAGAGCACAAAGGTGACGATTTTTGTAAACGTATATTAGATTTTCATAAAATATGTACTTACAATTAACAATCATAATATTTATTTCTTCAAATTGTTTATTGGGAGACTGTCTATAACCAAGCTGATATATAGCACGAACGAACACTATATCAATGTCAGCAGCATGACCCCACAGTAGAATACTAATCTAACGGTCGCAACATTCGTGTACCTACTCTCTAACAGCGTATGCCGCAGAGCTGAGTATCTGCTAGTTGGGCAACATGTGGGGTCCATATGAAGCTTCTTATCTAACGTGATACTCAAGAAGACCGTAGTGTCCACAACTTCCAATCTTTGGTCATTTATAAGTATGTTGGTTTGTACCTCCGCTGTGTTTTGTGTAATGAACCGTAACCCCTTTTTTTTATTGTTTAAGTGCAGATTATTCGTCTCAAACCAACGCATTATCTTTGCATTGTTTACCTCGTCATCAATATCTGCATCTGCGTCGCTTCACTTTAAAAATAAGTGAAGTATCATCAGCAAACAATACAATCTCATGGCTATCATTTACCACAATAGGTAAATCGTTAACATATATAAGAAACAAGAAAGGACGGAGAATAGAGCCCTGTGGAGCACCTTTTCCTACAGGTTTACCCGAAGACCGTTTGCCATTTACATCGACTATCTGAACTCTTCGCTTAAATATGATTTTAACAGATGAGGGGGTTGTATTTTTTACTCCATGTATTTTAATCCTTTAGTTTTAGGAGTTTCATGGTGGACGCAGTCAAATGCTTTGAACAAATCACAAAAATTATCCAATGCATCCTGTTACTCTTCCTAGGCGTCAAAGATGTGTTCAGTGAGTCTAGTATTAATGATTGTTGATAAGCCCCTAGTGAAACCAAATAGATTTTTGTTCAATAATTTACAAAAATGCATTTGCAGCTGTTGATGCAAAAGTATTCAAAAAAATTTACTTAAAACAGGCCGCACTGAAATATGCCTGAAATTAGCAGGGTCAAAAGAACTGCCCGATTTAAACAAAGGTATAACTTTGCTGTATTTCATGAAGTCAGGGAACACACCCTCATCATGCTTAACTTTATCGCACGCCTGCCCGATATCAAGAAAACAGCGGAACAGGACTATTTGTCCTTAAAGGTGCTACTCATGACATCTGTACACCATCATCGGATGGTGTACAGTACCTGTTCTATGGTGCCATGGTTCTCCCGAAAGCCAAATTATAGCATCGGTATCATTTCAGACCAATGAGGTATACGTCTATTTAATAATAGTATTTCAAAAACTTTTCCAGTGACACTCAGTTGGCGATAAGAGTTAGGTTTATGAGGTGGTTTTCCAGGCTTCGCTATTAGTACTTAGGACTTGTGCAATTTTTCTTTGGCAAGGGGCGATTTCCAGTCGTATGCACGCATTGTAGATTAAAGTGAGTATCATAATATCATTTATGCGAAATTTTTTCAATTCTATTACTGGAATTGAGCAGGCTATCAATTGAAAATTATATCCTGAAATCTCCACCCGAGGGTTGAACAAACATACCAAGATTTACGGATTATGCGGCATGCGGGTGGATGGCTTAGTTGGTAAAGCGCTTCGACGTAACCCGAAGGGCATGGGTTCGAGACGCGTGGTTGTCGATAAATTTTGGTTTCTGCTTTATTTTGATACTACACTATAGTATACTATACTACTGATATATAATTAATACCAGAATGAGGGATATCCCTTTAACCTAACAAATTGTTTCGATTTGAAAGAGCGACATTTCAAGTCAATTTTCAAATATGCAATTACTGGGGTTGAGTTTATTGGTCCTTTGTAATTCCTACTCACTTTTATAGGGCATATCGTCACTTTGTAAGTTTAGTTAGTGAAGTGCTTATTAGGTACTAACCCTGAAATATATTCAATAGTTTATAGATAATATGTTATTAATACCAATTCAAATATTTAAAACATAATAAAAAGTTGACATTATTCCGATGATATTTTTTTTTTTTGATAAATATTTAAAGACTGAAATGATTAAAACTGTGTAGACACACGGATTGACTGTGAAGATTTATATATCAACATATTAAATTTTGAAAATGGGAATTTTTAATATTGTAATGAAGAATGTTAAATAGATTGAATGGGCTACACCTTTAAGTTGAAACAATATCAGAAAATATACTAATATGAAGCTGTATAATCTATGACTCTTGCGTGGCCCGAATGGGACGTATGTCATACAAAAATGATTGTCGATGTCATTTGGACGAACAGAACCAAAAAAAAAGAAAATGTCGATGTCATATTTGTCACGTTTGACAGAAAAAGAGAAAACACAGAAATTAGATTTTTCGTTTTATCATTTTAATTTTCATAACAATTCAGGACTCGTGTATCATCACAATTCACAATAGAGATCGTACCTATTATAAGTTGTTACTTATTTATTAGCCCGTTAGTGTTGTAAATGCATTTTAAATTATGGAAAGTATTGCATTTGTGTTGTTCAGTCAATATGTTTATTGAGCCTTCTATTTCTTTAATTATTGTGGCCAAGACGTCATTTTTATAGGGATTTGTTAAACATAATATTATTTTCTGCAAGTGAGTATCTGGACAGTAATAAACCACACCACACAGCCGATGAGAAGCGAGAAGTACATTAATTCAGCTTACTATTTTCAGACAAAAATATTAAAAGTTTAAATTGAATCAAATAATCCGTGGGTATGTCGGTGTCATACTATGACTATTATGATGGAAGTAAAATATTTCTGTCACTCGCCAATGGAATTGGTCTACCAATTGACTTGGTAAGTGTCCAATACATTGTTATTTCGCTTACAATAGGCAGTATTCAATAGCCTGTTTAACTAATCCATTACCACTATACATTACATCAAGTACATTTATAAGTCTGTATTTTCACAGAATATTCATAATACATATTTAAGTATTGCACTTGCTTGAGACATAATTAACATTTAGGTGTAACATTTAGCTTTAAACCTCTTATAGTTTTACAATGTGGCTTAAATAGCCTGTTATTTGGTTTTGTTTCACTTTGCTTTTAATATAAATTTGAACTTAAACACAACAACCTGTTAAATTTGAATTGTTATTGAATATCCCTACATTAAATGGTCTACTAACAGTGTTGTAGCGTGCCTTGGCGGGGCTCCATATAAAAATTTGCTTGCTATGAGGGAATTCTCACAAAAGAAAAAACCTGTTAGCATAAAATTAAAAGAAATATTTATGCATCATAATTTTTATATAAACTTTTGACAATAAATTCAAATTAAATATACACTCTCCTTGCCTTTTTTTGGCAAGCAGCAAAAGTTTTTATTCATTTTTGCTTACACATGTCTGGGGTGCCCCTGGCCAGGGGTCCCATATAATTGAAATGGCAGATATGGGGGTAGCTATGCCCCGTCTACTTATTTACTGTCCTAGTTTTACATTCCCTATATCTTTTGAACAGTCATGATGGCTATTGGGCATGCTTTTATCATGAAAAAAAAATATAATTCTGTAGGTAACTAGAGTGGCAGTCAAGAATAATAAAATATTACTTGAAACATTGTTTTAATATTAAAAAAATATTTAATATTGTTCCATTTCAATTACTTAATGTAAAAATAATAGTTGTGTTGAGTGAGGATAGATTATTATACTTCATTGTTTGATTTTAATTTTAATTATTTATAAGCTTATATTGCATAGATTAGGAGTGGCTGATAAAGTAACAGATTTACAGACATAATGAATAAAAATATTTAATAATTACTAATATATATATTCTCAACCAAGACCTTATATGACATATAGTATATGCTACATTACTGGCTGGATATATTAATTAACAGCATTCAAAGTGGAGCTGCTCGAATAGTTCTAGGACTCTCAACCTTTTAAATTACTAACATGCATTGAGTTCTTATTGACAAATTAAAATAAAATAAAATTATAGAGCAATTTATGCTTTTCATTGGTACAGCGTATTGTGTATTGGCTTGTGGTAATAAATAATGTAAGTAAATAGTACTACCATATTACAATTACTTAATTAATCATGGGTTGAGGCATCTCTAAATATCTTCAATTGAGTACTCATCAGCCCTCTTATTCTAGATTAATATGAGATAGTGGCTGTTGTGTGATTTGAAACAGTTTCATAGCTTCATTACATATTTTTTTCCTTTCATTAGGTTAATTTTTTGATTGCACAAATAGCTGCACTATGCCTGGCTCGACTTTTTCGAAAACCATTACGAGTTGCTTCACCAGAATTTCGTCATTTGGTGTGCCTTGTTATTGGTTTGATAATGGGCTATTTCTGCTTTGGAAAGTAAGTTGAGTATGATATTATTGCTCCGCTTCGTAGATTATATATACAAGGGGCGGAAGAAATGTTTATAGCCCAAGCACATTTAAGTGTCACTAATGACTTGCTCTGTTTGTCACCAATTGGGCATTACCCGTTTAGTGTACATAAAAAAAATCATGTCATTAGCGTCATTTCATTATTAGTTATTGATCCATAAACACACTGTACGAAATTGATGAAAACACCAAAACAAAACGCTGTCAGAAATATTTGAAGAGATGTCTTCAGTTACTGGGAAATTGGATGATCGTTTGCCACCATAAAGCGTGGGAGCCGAAAATTCAAGCATCAAACCCTTGATAAAAAACCACATATAATTAATGTCAAAATCACTTTTAACTCTACTTTTGACGTAAGGAGACCATGTTAGCTTCAATGACCGCGTTGAGATAAGACAAGAAAATGGGTAGAGATAATTTAATCGTTCTGCGCATGCTAGCGTGGCAGGAGTTAAAACAGGAATCAATGAATTGACACATTGTTGTTTAAAAAACTACAGGGAATGGGGATCATCCCGCCGCATTGCTACCAAAAGTGCGTCAAGTGGTTGTCGATAAATGGAGAGCCAAACTAGCGAAAGGTGTCGATTTCTTGCAGGACAACGCATCTGCATAGCGTGCCTTGCAAGGCGTGCCCTGAGGGTTTGAAGAGATTTTTCATCCACCATACAGCCCAGACCTGGCTCCAAACGATTATTTCCTATTTTATTTTTTATGAAAGATCACCGAGGGCAAATATTTTTGAGTGTGATAGTGAGAAGAGAAGAAGTAATTTTCCATAAAAGCGTTCGCTTTATGTAAAAAAGGGGGACTACATAGAATTTTTTTTTGTACATTTTTAACAGTAAAATGAATACCTTAGGCTCAAAATATTTCAGCCGCCCCTCGTATTATCAAAGCAAGTGTTTATTTTTAGATCTTATAAATTCTCTGGCTGTCTTATTAATTAACTCGATGTAAAGTTACTCCAAAATTAAAATAACTTCTCCCTGTCATGTAATTCTGTAATGACATTGGTAGGATAAAGACAAAAACTTTTAAATCTGGAATAACTTTACTTCGCGTTTACTACTAATACAGCGGGTGTTTGCAATCTGAGTATGTTTCGGCTATCTAATATATAAAATGCTCATGTCGCGGTGTTTGTTGTTAAACTCCTTCGAAACGGCTTGACCGATTCTCATGAAATTTTGAGTGCATATTGGGTAGGTCTGAGAATCGGACAACATCTATTTTTCATCCCCCTAAATGTTATGGGTGGTCCACGCCATTTTTTTTTTAATTTTTTTGGACTTTTTTTTAAATTTGTTTGATGAATCAGCATTAAAAAAATACGTACAACTTCAAATTTTCACCCATCTACGATCAACAGTTACTTTTGTATCGCGATTTTAATATTGGCAATATAACGTTTGCTGGGTCAGCTAGTAATTAATAAATTACTCCATTCATAGGTCACAATAATTATAAGTGGATTGAACTTTGAAGCCTTACGTTGGAAATTATCCACCTCTACAAATTTAAATAAAAAGTGGTGCGTTATTAGTATTTGATGTTTGTATAAACCTAATCTAAAGTGACCATGCTCATCTTGCTTACATTCAGACAGACATTAATAAAACATAGTGACAAGGATAGCTTTCAATACTGTCAAACTGAAAACTTAGACATGTCAGCTTCCCCCCTCTCCCTTAAGTCCAATAAATTATGAAATTTCTTAATACCTCTGCAGTTTCCAACATATTGATTAAGAACTCAAGTAATTTGTTCACTAATTTTGAATTATTATACTAATTATAGTATCTCACATATATATTTATGACGTAAGTGTGAGGGCTATTATTAAAAAGCACTGATAAGTAGTATTTGTAAATTAACACCAGATATGTATATCGAGATACGTCCGCACACTTCGGCAGTCCAACCAATAATGACTCACTCATATGGCCGCTGCCCCAGCTCTGCCCAGTCTCCCCACCGTTTATTTTACAGTGGTGACAGTCATGACGTTTCCGTTCAAAATAAATTACTGTCAATGTTACAAACAGATAATGTTGACAGTTGAAACTTCAAATGAGCTAATTGATCAATTAGTTCTTAATTAAAAGCTTTGTTAGAAGCGTAAGGGTTTGTCCACTTATCTATCTATATATATAAAAATGAATTGCTGTTCGTTAGTCTCGCTAGAACTCGAGAACGGCTGGACCGATGTGGCTAATTTTGGTCTTGAATTATTTGTGGAAGTCCAGGGAAGGTTTAAAAAGGTGAATAAATAGGAAAATGCTGCTAAATTAAATAAATACAACAAATTTGTTTTTCCTTTGATGTGTCCATACATAATTTCTATGAGAGAATATATTGACGCACGGTTTGACAGTTCTGCTATGAAACAATTTCATTACGACAGCAGGGTGCATATTTTACGAAGTAATTTTTGATGTTATGATATATTATTGACAAATTCATATAAAAACATTATTTTATTCATTATATACAGAACAACGTCTGTCGGGTCAGCTAGTTTTGAATAAAATAAAAGCTCTTTTTGGGATTTTAAATATGCATTCATTTGTAACAGACTTGAATATGATTGGTTTATACTCTATACAAGACTGCCTTTGTTCGAAGAAATGTTGAGTGGAAAACCGCGATATAAAGACCGATTTTTTTTCTTTTTCAGACAAGCCGTACACCTATCGGTGCTTCCGATGATGTCGTATGTTTTATTGAAAACAGTGCCCCATCATTTAACTGGAAAGTAGGTTAATTTTCACTATAGTGATAGTCAAGTTTCACGAAATTCATAAACTTGCATGATGACAGTTCAAATTAATGTTAAGAATAAAATTTTAAACATCGATTAAAATATATGACTTGTTAGAATACTGTGATGTTTCCGAAGGCCTTGGATGACGTCACAAGCCACAGACAGTTTATGATTATCAAAAGTGTTTTATTTAACTACTTTATAGTATTTTATGCAACAGTTGCGCTCGTGGCGTCATTAATTGCGAGCAAGTCACGCCACTCGTTGTTTTTGACCCTCATTATACAACGTGTCGCATACAATATTTTTTCTACGATTAGGTAACATTAAACAAACAAATATCACAAGTTTTCGAGTTGCCGCTTGGGCATAAATGGGCGGGAAATGTATTGTATGCTTATCTCTAGTGAGTGGTTTCAATTTTCCTTCAAGGAATGGCAAAGGTACACACCTATAAAGCCAACGCAAAATTAAAAATTAAAATATGTACCTAGCAGGATATTGGTAAATTATAATAACTTATTTTTCTTATGTTGTCATTAAAATGTTTAGTCTAATGATTTTAACATGGAAATGTTATCTTTGAATATAATATTGTACTACCTTTTAAATAATATTTCTATGAACCTACCATACATAACCTATATTTAGTTGTCTGTTGTTGTTGGCACCCAAACAATTGTGTTTATGGCGACATTGTAGTACGGTAACCAAAGTTTCTGTAAGCCCTATGGCTTATCTGGTCTATACCAGATGTAACCAGAATGTTAAAATTTCTTATGCTAATAGAGAATACTACACGGGCACATACAATATTTTTATCTGAAACACCCAGACCCACACAGATAATAATTAATAAAATAGCTTATTTTCCACATATATAAAGTATATAAATAGGTGTTATTTTACGGAAATCCATTAAAAATGTTTCATAATTGACATTAAAAGATTGTTCATGAAATGTTAAGTAAGAAAAAAAAATATATGGCTTACCTTCTGATCAGGTTGGAAAAATAAATAATATTAAGAAACATGCATATTTACCTATTTATTAAAAATTTAATAAATTTCTCATTAAATAAAAGCTTCTGTATTTTAAGATACTAAATGTTATTCATCAGTTCAGGCCATTCCCAATATAGTATCTACAGGTAGAGTTTAGAGATAAATTACTACCTTCTACTGCCAGTAATCTGAAGCTGTACCAATATACCCGATAAGTCATTCTTATTGCCTTATATTGGGACGCGTGAATTGCAATTTCCATACAAACTTCTTTCGCTGGTAAGCTATACGTCGTCCCATTGACAGAGAGCGAGTACGGATACGCTGAGTTACCGTCGATAAGATTTATTGGGACAGAAAAGTCATCGATAGTTACGATTTTTATCTCAAGTGAGATCGACTGAATACTGGGAACGGCCGTTAGACATTAAATTGTTATGTTTATAATTATACATTTTTTCAGTATAATCTTGGCATCGTCTATCGTATATCTCTCGTGTATACACATGCATCGACAAATTTACCACACGGCTGACTATTCTCTGGATATAACAGGTGAGATTCAATCTAACATTCAAATTAATCCAAATCATATGCACCATTTATTACCAGTTATTTAGATAGATAGAACTATATTTGGCCAACGTCTCACCCTATTTGATTTACCAATTATTAACTGTTCGGGGCGATGGCCCCTTTCAGTGAAATAATCGCCGCCTGCAAGTACAGGTGGGGCTCTGGGTGATGTCATATCCGGTGGTATCCTGCTGCAGTTCGATTCAGCTCGCGTAGTGTCGCGAGCGATCTGCTAACTGCAGCGGGGTGGTAGTATGTGGGGAGGTGAAGTGTGTGGTAGGTCGGTGGCAGATGAAGCCACAACCTGAGAGTTGAACAAAGCATACAAGATTTTATGACGTTACGTCACTCGAATGGTTAGCTCCGTTGGTTAGACTGCACGGCACTGGCACGGAACGCCAGAGGTCGTGGGTTCGCGCCCCGCATTTTGTTTTCAAAATTTTATTTGTGTATTAATCCTAGAAAGTGAGGGTTAATTACTTTAAAAACATAACAAATTGTTTAGATTTACAAGAGCGACATATCGAAGTCAATTTCGTAATATCCAAATATTGGGGTTGAGCAGGTTATCTCAACTGTAAAGTAGATCCTGTAGATGAAGCCACAACGTGAGAGTTGAACAAAGGATACAAGATTTTATGACGATACGTCACTGTAACGGTTATCTTAGTTGGCAGAGCACTGGCACGGAACGCCAGAGGTCGTGGGTTCGAGTCCCGCATCGTTCATAAAAAAATTGTTTTCAGAAATTTTATTTGTGAATTATATTTAATATATTATTTCGGTAAAATCAGATAATTACCCGAATAAACATACATTACTTTCAAATCAAATCAAATCTTCTTATATGTGATTTTAATGTAATGTTGGTACTGTCGTGGAAATCTGATCGTTGTCACTTCTCAATAACATGTTCTTGAAACTAAAGTGATAATTATATAAAATCACTTTGCTAAAATATTTAACCAACCAATCAATTATTTACAAAGTAATAATTCATAACAGTCGTTATATAATAAAACTATTCCATTTGGCATCGTATTACTCCATATTGTTGGTCGAGCTAACATATTTTGTCAAAATAAATCATCAAAATAATGTAAACACCAACCCATCCCACAGTAATTATTACTATGATAAAAACATAAATAGCAACTCAGCGAAATCACGAAAAGTTCTACTGACATCTCATATAATGTGTGCGGATTCGAGTTGTTTGGGAATCCATTAGTACCGTGGTTTAGGTTACCGAAAGTTGTTTGAAGTTCCATTACTAACATGGTTTAGCGGATAAAAAGTAACGAGCGCAATTATTATAGTGCCGCTCAGAATTATTTGGGCTTTTCAAGAATCTCGAGCGGCACTGCATTGTAATGGGCAGGACGTATCAGTTACCATCAGCCGAACGTCTAAAACCCTTATTTTAATTAAAAAAAAAGGTAATTTTCGTAATTCTTATGGTTTGCAGGTCCATTGATGGTAATTACGCAACGAGTGACGTCATTGGCTTACTCGCTTCAAGATAATATATCGAGAAAAGAGATAAATGCAAATTGTAATAAGAAGAACAAGACATCGTTTGATAAGATACCATCACCGCTCGAGTTCTTCGCGTACACGTTGGCTTTCCAAACTCTGATGTGTGGCCCAGTTGTATTCTATTCTGATTACATCAATTTCATTGAAGGTGTAAGGATGGATGGGGTGCGTGTGTTTTTAGACATTTTGTTTTGATCATACATATTTAATTTGTACTTAAATTAATGGACGATGCGCGTCTGGGCCGAGCGCTCTTACCAACTGAGCCAACCGTCCGAGTGACGCATCGAACGAAATTTTGGTATGTGTTGTGTCTTAAAAATTCTTACATTTTGCAGTTACGTACTTTACTTTGTTGTGATAATTGTATTATGCACTAGTGTGTAATATTATTATGCACGTGTGTGTTATAGTTCGGTTCGGCCCTAAGAACGATGGAATAAGGCCCACTTTACACAGCAAGTGTGTTGAAAATATAGTTTTCTACAAAAATATTGATTATAAGTACTAGTTATATATGCAACTGTTGTGTAATTAAGGGGTATTAAAACACGAATGTGGGTTTATGATAATAGTATCACATGAGTGTTTAAATACCTAATTATCAACAGTTGCATACAAGACTTTATCTACACCCATAATATGAATCCTCTATAAAAGATTCTGAAACAGTTAGCTTACTGCTAATATTAAAAAAGTCAGACCTAGTAACCATTACATCATCCAAACGAGTGTTGTAATGTTGTACTGAATTTCATTACAACACTCGTTTGGATGATGTGATGGTTATTAGGACATAGGGTGTTTTAATGTTGGCAATAATCTAACTGTTTTAGAATCTTTAATAGAGGATTTAAAGCATGGGTGTAGATAAATTTAAATACTTTTTTTTTACATAAGCTACAGTAGGTATTTTAACAGAGTTATCGGGTGAAACCGCGAGTTACAGTAATTTTTAAATATAATATAAGCGTCAGGTCATGGATTAGTGCTAGAATAGAATTGTAGGCGTTTCCCTTTGGGGTTAAATGTTGTGAAAAATGTTCTCTGGAACGGAGATATCATTATAGTCGTGGACTAAAGCTCTATCAACTACAATATTTTTTACCTCCCGTGCTACGGATACTAAGTGTTAACCGACAACTAATCTTAATAATATTTTTAATTATAACAAGGAACGAGACGAGCAGACGTTCAGTGATGGTATTTGGTACGCCCTGCCAATTATAACGCATTGCCACTCAGGATTCTTGAAATACCCAAAAATTCTGGGAGGCACTACAATTACGCTCGTCACCTTGAGATATAAGATGTTAAGTCTCATTTGCCCAGTAATTTCACTAAATACGGCTCCCTTCAGTCCGAAACATTGTAATACTTACACATTGCTGCTTCACGGCAGAAATAGGCGACATTGTGGCACCCATAATCTAGCTGGGTATTTTAACAGAGTTATAGGGTGAAACCGGGAGGTAAAGTTAGTTATAAATATAATGTAAGCATGTTCGTGTAACAGGTCAAAAATGAGAAGGAACATGAGAGCGAGCCGTCTCCACGCCGCGCCGTACTGTACAAGGTGGCCGGCTCTATGGCCGCTGCATTACTATATCTCTCTTTGGCGAAGAGGTATCCGATGGGTGCTTTGGAAGGTAAATATATTTGCTTGCAGTTTTATGACATACTTTTTGTACTATCGAGTCTGCGGCACACAAAAAGTCTGCATTGCGTGTGTCTTTGGCAGATATGACACAGACTCAACGCACACGACGTACACTTTCGGTCATTTTTTCAGCAGAACTGTAGGGATGTACACGCATTTGAAGTACAGAGATTGCGGTGTATTATTTCGTACTTGAGATATAAAAAAGAAGAAGAAATAGAGAATTGTGGGTTCATCCTATTCTTTCAGAATAAATAGTAAGGGGACTGTTTTATAATAAACATTCAGTTCTAAAACTATATTCAAATAAATTTGCACAGTTCATCCCACAATTTTCTTTTTAAATTTCTGTCATGATACTCTGCCAAAGATGTATCATATAGTGCTGGTCTTTTTTCTATTTCTAAAATCAACATCTATACATCGATGTCTAGCGCCATGATACACGTCAATCACTAGCAAGTGTAGACTACAGACTAAAGTGAGCGTCGTCTGCGTGTTGACGCGAACGTTATACTTTTTTGGCGCACTTATTGTACGGTGCGGTGTGGCGCGTTCTGTCAGATCTACGTGTGTCAGACTTTTAGCGCGTTTAAGGCTAGGGTTAGTATGGATGCGAGTTCTGACGAAAATTTGTTCTGACGAGTTCTGACGGATTCGTCAGAAGAAACAAACGCCTGGTATCCAATGACAGTGTTTACACTGGCAACGACTAACGCGCCAGAAAATGCACGACGTCGTCAGAACCACTCGAGCGTTCAAACGAGTTTGATTTTTTCGCACGATCTGCGTCTGCATATTTCGAGTGATTTGGTTTCCACCATGGATAACGATAAATTGATCAGTCTCGTTTACGAGAACAGGTGTTTGGGGGATATGAGAGACAAAAATTATCACAACAGAGATATTTCTCGGTAAAAGTGGGAGAAATAGCGGGAATATCAACGGAATTAAGACCTTCTTTATCGATGTCAAATCATATTCATCAAATTCGTCCATCTTCGCTAGACTGCAGAAACGAACTGACTATCAGAATAACAGAAAACGCGCACAGTGTAAACACCTTGTTCTGACGAAGATTTCGGACGTACTCGTCAGAACTCGCATCCATAGTAACCCTAGCCTTATGTGGTACTGCATATAATTCTATATGGTTTATTATCAAAGACTAAAAAGTGCATCACGGATAGTCTGTCGTCTGTGATAGGCCTTAATGTTGAAAAACACTATAAATATTATATAGATAAATAACGCAGGTCACTATGTGTGTTTGACAGTCACTCTACTAGGAGCTGTATCTACTACAGACTTACAATACAGGTGGAATTTTGTAATGCCACCTGAAAGGAAAGTTTTCTTAATACAGTAGATAGAAAACTTTACTTAAAGTAAACATACCCTTATTTTTTAAGAGAAAGAAAACTACATTCAAAGATTTACGAAATTTCGCGTGCTTCACCCGGTAATCGAAACGACTAAAATCTGTTAATATTAACATCCTTATTGCAGCCATAGCTTTCCGTAATCAATGTCGTAATAATCATTACTTATTATTATAAATGCGAAAGTGAGTTTGTTTTGTTTGTTAAGCACACACGCCAGGGGTACAGAAAAGTACCCACCCAGCGGGATATGAATCTTAAGTCGGGTCCGCATGTTACGAATGGCATCGAAAGATAGCTTTTGACGGATAGAAAATAATCTTAATGATTTTCGGAGCAATAATCGAAATTGGGATTACTATGACGATATTATGTCCGCCGCGGTCAATTCTTACAAATATTATAAATGTAACAATATGGACATTTTCATGGTTGCCGGTGTGGTAGAGAACAAAGGAGCAAAACGCGTGTCCATAAAACGATCTGTCTACAGCAAATACCACCTCCGAGGCAATAAATAGCGCTAAACTAAACTAAACATACAACAATACAACTATGACAAATACAATCTTTGACTCATTTCATCTGCAGTCTCCCTGACAACGAGATCAGTGGGCCTACCATGAATTCTTATTGCGATTCAATTGACAACCTAAAATGAATTGCTTTGCTATTTCGTACCACGACGTGATTAGAATTTAGGTTGACGTCAAATCCGCTAAAATCATATCATTTTAGGTTTCGAAACGCAACGCATATGGTTCGAGTAAGAGAGACAAACTTATGCAACGACTGTAGAGCGTCATCTCTTTCTCACACCGCGGACCACAGACAAATTTATTTCGTTCATTCTTCATAAGCGATCCAAACTTCAGTAAAAGGCACTTCATGGTACGAATTTTAGCGATTCAGTTTAGGTACCTAAACTAAACTCATCGGAATCGCATCGCTTATTAAAAGTTGATGGTAGGCCCTCTGGAAAGGTATTGAAACGTCAGGTTGACTAAAATTAAAATGTTTACTTTTTTACGCAAAAATCTAATGAAAAAACAGTTACCACTACACGCGTTTTAATTCTTTAAAAGTGCTTTATTTAAATGTTAGTACACTTACATTACCTAGTTTAACTAATTTTGCAATAAGTACATAGTTTAATATTATCGTGCAATGGAATAAAGTAACATAGACAAGGTCTATATCTGTGAATTGTGCATCTGTCATTTTTAATTTTTATGTTGTCAAAACAGAATTCTGTATTTTCCGTCTCTTTCGATATGCGTGAAAGTTTATTTTGTATGATTGGAGGCTTACCAGCCCTTAAAAATATTATAATTTGAGGTTAGGTTATAATGTTTTGTTCACTGGAACGGTGCATTACCTTGTAATAAGAGTGATTATTTATTTATTTATTTTATACTATAAATCATTTACAGATAGAATCTTAAAAGCTAACATAGTCCCGCAAAACTGTTTGGACAGTTTGTCTGCAGGATCAAGTCTCTTGTAATACATTAATGCTTATAAGAACATTGATTTTATACAAGTGTAATTAACAAATATTGATAAAAAATATAATAAAAAAATTAATTTTAAGGCTGTGTTGACAATAAATATTTCTTAAGTTTAGTTTTAAATTTTCTTTTACTGGTTTCTAGTCGGATGTCCTCAGGCAATTAAAGTGATAGCATTATAATCGAGAACTGAAGCTGAACCTACAATATTTTGTACCTCCTAATTCGTGCTACGGGATACTAAGTTTCAACTGACAACTAATCTAAATAATATTTTTTTAATGATAATAAGGGACGAGATGAGCAGTACGTTCAGCTGATGGTAATTGATACGCCCTGCCCATTATAATGCAGTGTCACTCAGGATTCGTGAAAAACCCAAAAATTCGGAGTGGCACTATAATTGCACTCGAAACTTTGAGACATAAGATGTTAAGTGTCATTTCTGCTTCAAGGCAGATATAATGTTGTCGTTTCCAGCCCTGAGCGACCCCTCCTCTGAAGTGTCGCGGTCTTGGTCGGCGCTGTACCTACTGTGGTACGCCTACTTGTCGACCCTGGTGGTGCGCTGCAAGTACTACCATGCCTGGCTCCTGTCTGAAGCCATATGCAACAACTGCGGGATGGGATTCAACGGCTACGACAATGACGGGACACCTAAATGGGATAAGATGTCCAACATTGACGTTTTTGGTTTTGAGGTAAGAATATGGATGTGATATGTAAATTCAAATTCAAATAATTTTATTCAAAATAGGATTTAAAATCACTTATTGAACGTCAAAAACTACCACCCATTCAAAGGAGACTGCCTCAGACCTGAGAAGAATGGGCGCAAGAAACTCAGCGGGCTTTTTTTTTTATGTAAAATATGGATTACAATGTGATATCGTACAATAAACATTTATAATTAAAGGGTGAGGGTGTTCGCTTTATTCCCAGTCCGTGGTGTCATTAAGAAAATCGTTTATGCTATAATAGCCTTTCCCACACAAACGTATTTTTAACAATTCTTTTAAATTTCGTAACACATTTGTTTTGTACATTTTCTGGGATCATATTGTAGAAGCATATACATCGCCCAAAAGACTTACTAACTCGACCCAACCGAGTAGTAGGCATAACAAGTTTATGTTTGTTCCTCGTGTTAACATTATGAATGTCAGTTTCTAGAGAATTCCTCAATGTGCTTATGACCATACAGAACATTATCAAAAATGTATTGAGAAGCAACAGTCAAAATGTTTATTTCTTAAAATTTTTCTCTTAATGATTCTCTAGGACCTAGGTTATAAATCGCGCGAATAGCCCTGTTCTGCAGCACAAAGATGGTATTAATATCGGCGGCACTGCCCCATAACAATATACCATAGGACATAATACTATGAAAATAACTAAAGTATACTAATCTCGCCGTATCTATGTCAGTTAACCGTCTAATTTTCTTACCGCATATGCTGCAGAACTAAGTCTATTCGCCAATCCTTCAAATATGGGGGCCCCACTGCAATTTAAGTAAATTTTTCGATTGTATTAATTTGATGAATGCTAATTAATTTTTATTGTAAAGTAATGAAAAGGTACAATACTAATAAAATACAGTGTGGAGCAATCATAAAAAATAAATAAAAAATAAAACAAAAAAAGTGTGTTTACTCCTCAAGAACGATTGTCTTTGAACAGGTACTAAACAAAATCAAGTCCAATGGAGTCGGTTACAAACAGACATACAGCAGAAGCTAATAAAAGCGTATTAATAAAAAAATATAAAGATATTACTAGATATTAAAAAAATAAAAAAACTTCATAGTTAATAGTGATTAGGCCTTCATTGTTATGGTCAGGTACCTACTTATTAAAAATCTGTGATCAGCGCCATCTATCGACAACCGTTATGTTGTCGTATTACTCGATAGATTCAGTGTTCGATTTGAAAATACGAAATAGTTTATGATAGTGACACTAGATGACGTTTAATCTAGTATTATTAGTTTTTAATTTGAACTTAGATGGGGTGTCTGTTGTTCAACGCCATCTAATAAAGTTTAGGAAACTAACTTTCATGAGCCACAACACTTCTTATTGCAAAATAAAATAATTATCAAAAGTAACGCTAGGTGGCCGACAGGAAAATACGATGCTAATTGTTGCCTTATTTGTAAGCAGACAAAGTCTGTTTTTATTTAAATGACAAAAACGTTACTATCAAATTTTGATGAGCAGATTTTACTCTACTCATATTTTTCTTATACCGGGCGACTTATATGAAAATCGATTCTTAAGGAGTAAGCTGCACTCCTTGCAATAAACTCCAAAAACATTTTTCATCTAAATAAATCAATTTATATATCGTTTTGGAACAACGTGAAAGTAATCTAGTAGCCACTAACACCTACTTGCCCCACGCCGGGCCGTAGCCGGTCAGTATGTGAGCAGCGCCCACGTAAGGTTGATTAAAATTTTGTTTTAAAATATACAATTTATTTCAAAATCAATCCGCGAACATACTAAAAGCAGTGCATTATTTTGAGAAACCCAAACAGTATCGTCAGTGTGTTATTATACTGAACGCGTAAGGCATTGAATGATTGAGTTTTTTTGGGACGAGACAAACAGGACATTCAGCTTATAATTGATAAGCCCTGTCCATTACAATACAGGATTTTTGAAAAAGCCAAAAATCTGAGCGGCAATACAACTACGCTAGTCACCTTGAGACATAAGATGTTGTCTCATTTGCCCAGTATTTTTTCTAACTACGGCGCCCTTCAGACCGAAACACAATAATGCTTACACATTTCTGCTTCACGGCGGAAAAAAGCGCCGTTGTGGGAATTCCTATACAAAGGAGCGTCCCATTGGTGAAAGTACAACTAAACCACGAACAGCACGAGTAAAAGGACTGGCAAGAAGCCCTAATGACGAGAGTTTCCCGGCAGCTCGCACAGAACTTCCGCACGGCGGTGGCCAGCTGGAACAAGAACACGAACGCGTGGCTCCGCAGCGTGGCGTACGAGCGAGGCGGAGCGGCCTGGCGTACGGCCCGTGTGTACGCACTGTCGGCGCTGTGGCACGGCTTCCACCCCGGATACTACCTCACGTTCTTCGCGGGCGGCCTCTTCACCGTGGCCGCTAAACAGGTACTGGTGTGTTCGCACTGTCGGCGCTGTGGCACGGCTTCCACCCCGGATACTACCTCACGTTCTTCGCGGGCGGCCTCTTCACCGTGGCCGCTAAACAGGTACTGGTGTGTTCGCACTGTCGGCGCTGTGGCACGGCTTCCACCCCGGATACTACCTCACGTTCTTCGCGGGCGGCCTCTTCACCGTGGCCGCTAAACAGGTACTGGTGTGTTCGCACTGTCGGCGCTGTGGCACGGCTTCCACCCCGGATACTACCTCACGTTCTTCGCGGGCGGCCTCTTCACCGTGGCCGCTAAACAGGTACTGGTGTGTTCGCACTGTCGGCGCTGTGGCACGGCTTCCACCCCGGATACTACCTCACGTTCTTCGCGGGCGGCCTCTTCACCGTGGCCGCTAAACAGGTACTGGTGTGTTCGCACTGTCGGCGCTGTGGCACGGCTTCCACCCCGGATACTACCTCACGTTCTTCGCGGGCGGCCTCTTCACCGTGGCCGCTAAACAGGTACTGGTGTGTTCGCACTGTCGGCGCTGTGGCACGGCTTCCACCCCGGATACTACCTCACGTTCTTCGCGGGCGGCCTCTTCACCGTGGCCGCTAAACAGGTACTGGTGTGTTCGCACTGTCGGCGCTGTGGCACGGCTTCCACCCCGGATACTACCTCACGTTCTTCGCGGGCGGCCTCTTCACCGTGGCCGCTAAACAGGTACTGGTGTGTTCGCACTGTCGGCGCTGTGGCACGGCTTCCACCCCGGATACTACCTCACGTTCTTCGCGGGCGGCCTCTTCACCGTGGCCGCTAAACAGGTACTGGTGTGTTCGCACTGTCGGCGCTGTGGCACGGCTTCCACCCCGGATACTACCTCACGTTCTTCGCGGGCGGCCTCTTCACCGTGGCCGCTAAACAGGTACTGGTGTGTTCGCACTGTCGGCGCTGTGGCACGGCTTCCACCCCGGATACTACCTCACGTTCTTCGCGGGCGGCCTCTTCACCGTGGCCGCTAAACAGGTACTGGTGTGTTCGCACTGTCGGCGCTGTGGCACGGCTTCCACCCCGGATACTACCTCACGTTCTTCGCGGGCGGCCTCTTCACCGTGGCCGCTAAACAGGTACTGGTGTGTTCGCACTGTCGGCGCTGTGGCACGGCTTCCACCCCGGATACTACCTCACGTTCTTCGCGGGCGGCCTCTTCACCGTGGCCGCTAAACAGGTACTGGTGTGTTCGCACTGTCGGCGCTGTGGCACGGCTTCCACCCCGGATACTACCTCACGTTCTTCGCGGGCGGCCTCTTCACCGTGGCCGCTAAACAGGTACTGGTGTGTTCGCACTGTCGGCGCTGTGGCACGGCTTCCACCCCGGATACTACCTCACGTTCTTCGCGGGCGGCCTCTTCACCGTGGCCGCTAAACAGGTACTGGTGTGTTCGCACTGTCGGCGCTGTGGCACGGCTTCCACCCCGGATACTACCTCACGTTCTTCGCGGGCGGCCTCTTCACCGTGGCCGCTAAACAGGTACTGGTGTGTTCGCACTGTCGGCGCTGTGGCACGGCTTCCACCCCGGATACTACCTCACGTTCTTCGCGGGCGGCCTCTTCACCATGGCCGCTAAACAGGTACTGGTGTGTTCGCACTGTCGGCGCTGTGGCACGGCTTCCACCCCGGATACTACCTCACGTTCTTCGCGGGCGGCCTCTTCACCGTGGCCGCTAAACAGGTACTGGTGTGTTCGCACTGTCGGCGCTGTGGCACGGCTTCCACCCCGGATACTACCTCACGTTCTTCGCGGGCGGCCTCTTCACCGTGGCCGCTAAACAGGTACTGGTGTGTTCGCACTGTCGGCGCTGTGGCACGGCTTCCACCCCGGATACTACCTCACGTTCTTCGCGGGCGGCCTCTTCACCGTGGCCGCTAAACAGGTACTGGTGTGTTCGCACTGTCGGCGCTGTGGCACGGCTTCCACCCCGGATACTACCTCACGTTCTTCGCGGGCGGCCTCTTCACCGTGGCCGCTAAACAGGTACTGGTGGAAAACTGTTCAAACTGAGGCGAATAACACGCGGGACTCGTTCTAGAGCAATTCTCTCGCTCGCTTAGCCTCTCACACTGACGCGACTTCCCGCGTGTCATTTTTGGATTTTCAGTGGAGAAACATCATGTATCTTGATTTCAAAGATGAAGTTTTACTGTTGTTAGCTGTAGCAGAAGAAACAATTCCATATTGAACGGCATTGTGTGATCAAAGAATCCCGCCGGGCGTCCCGCTCTTGTTTCGCTTCAACTTAAGGCCTGTATTCACTTTGATTAGTGCGAGTGCAAGTGATTTGTTACTGAGGATGATTAGTGCAGGTGTATAATTCTTGTTTAGTGGCTCTGTTTAGTTAATTCAGTTGTTGGGTATTGATCAGAAAGTATGGACGAACATAGAGAAGCGTGCTTGCAATTGCAAGAAGTAGGTACTTAAAGAAGTATTAAACGCGATGGTATCTGAAACCGAAGAACTTTTGGAAGCTTAACATGCAAGACGAAAAATATGGGTTCGAAAATGGATTAATAGAAGATCCACTCATGGCGCAAGCTACCAACTATTTAAGGAATTGGCTGCTGAAGATACGACGGAATATTACTTTGCTCTCGTGTTTAGTGGCAGGCACGCTGCGAGTGAGGAGGAAGGGAGGGCGCGCAGGATGTGGTTACTCGCACTTCACTCGCAAAAAAATAGAACACGCTTCAAATCACGTTACTACGCAGCCATCTAATCACCTTCACTAATCAATAATTCAACTGCACTAATCACTAATCAAAGTGAATCCAGGTCTTTAGCGACTACTCGCGTCAATTTGAACACGTCCATACAAGTTAGCTGACACAATCGGCGCGAGCGACTTCTCTCGCTCTCTCGCACGATAGGAGCCTTAGTTTGAACAGAGCTGAAGACTACCTCAGAGGATCACTTCGTCAATCAGACAGTCCAGTCCTAAATCATATCATCATAGCTGGACACAGGCCCCCCCTCAAAGATGTCCACGATGATCGGTCCTGCGCTACCCTCATCCAACATATTCCGGCGATTCTTCCGGTACGTGTTCGCCATTCGAGGACTTTACTGCCCCACCGGCCAACTTTCCGTCGAAGTATGTGCCCTACCCACTGCCTCTTCAGTTTCGCAATCACTAGGCTATGTAGGTGACTTTGATTCTTCTACGGTTCTCCTTATTTCTGATTCGATCTGGCAAGGAAACTCTGAGCATAGCCCTCTCCATGGCCCTCTGAGCGACAATGAGCTCTCTCATCAGGCCCATAGTTAGCGACCACGTCTTGGTATCGTAAGTAATCACTGGCAATACACACTGGAACTAAAATTGGCCCGCCACATAGATCACGATAACGTTCGTTTACCAAATTTGGCCGTCAAAGAAAAATATCCGGTACCTTCCGCGCTTATGGCAGACACCTTGGCCACAATCTATAATATTTCACAACTTCATTTTCTTTACGAATTTCATAATTTTGGTGTTTACATGCCAGGTGTGCCTTAAAGCTTTAAAATATTGTAAAACAATATCGATGTTATGTTAAATCATGCTCTTTTTTCCTTGGCCCCATCTCTTAACGTTTGATCCGCCTCTGTGTATACGACTTGTCCGTCAAAATCAGTTACAGAAACAATAGATTCGCTTTCCTTTTCTATCTTGCTGAAACTACGTTAGATATCTCTCTCGCACACTATATTCATCTATTCGCTGTTTTCGTGAAAGTTAACTGATTATTAAATGTCTATGTGGGCGGCTAATTTAATATAACTCTATTCCCAGATTCGTGGTTTTGCGCGACCAATGTTCCTGGGCAGCAGACCGAAAAAATTGTTCTACGATTCCTTGTCGTTCATCACGACGCGTGTCGCGATGACGTACGCGACGGTGCCCTTCGTGTTGCTACATCTGTCACCCAGCCTAGCCTTCTACGGGTGAGTTTGTTGGCAGTGTTATAGCTCTGGCAGCCCGAAACCGATTGTTAGTTGTCGGAACTTCAATCCATAGATTAATCAAATTTGTTATTATGGAAAAGAGTTGCACTTAGGGGTAAAAATATTTATTTACTAAGTACTAAATCAATCTATGACACTTGCTAATTAACTATAATTAATGGTTCTACTGTGTGAGTACGCGGATCTCTACTATTAATTGTGTAAAATGGCCACTCGGGCCAGTCCTGTAATGGTTATAGACAAATGGTCAATGGTAACTAGGACCAGACCGATCAATGGTTACACGCGTACCGCCGCTCTACTATGCATTGGTAATAAATAATTATGTTTAAAATGGTTACTCGGGCCGGTCCTGTCATGGTTAATGGTAACTAGGACCGGCCCGATCAATCACCCGCGTACTGCCTTACTAAAGGCAACACGTGGCTATAAGAAATTAATTTTATCTACTAAGCAATATTTGTAATATAAAGCTGTTCGATGGATTTACTTCGAACAATTACTATTATTTACATTTTAGGGACATGGGGACTTTGTTTTCTTAAAAAAATATTTAAATATATAACAAAAATACGAATATTAAAAAAAAGGTGTGTATACTTTATGTACGCAAGTAACAAGTTATTCTTCTTTGGCGTAATAAAACAAAAAATCTTTAAAAAACATTATTCCTCGTTCTATTTTATGTTTGTAAAAAAACCAATATTGCAATACAGAAGGTATTAAATACACCCAATGAAATAATTATTATACCACATAATTTATTTAAATAACCTATAATTGAATATCATCAAATTATTTTTATACAACTAGAGAGAAATATTTTTTATTTTTATTTTAAAACTTGTTCATTGGTTGTGGTTCAGTTTACATATGAGTTGCAAGAGGCTTGGTAGCTGAAGTATGATACACATGGTCTAGTTGACCAGCTAACGTCAGGGTGTCGTATTTGCGTGACATTATGCGCGTGCATCATAAAACTCAGTTATAATTTTTACACGCAAAAAGAGTATAACTTTTCGTATATAACTCTTTATATAGGTATTATAACTCTTTATATAGGTATACTTATATGTAGGTATGTAGGTAGTATAACTCTTTATATAGGTATACTTATATCCATCTAAGGGGAAAGGCTTATAAGTATGGTATTAGTTAGAAATCGTAATCCTGCAACAAGAAATAGGGTATACAGGTCACAGGTGTCCCACTGTTAAGAGAACTACTATGAGGATATTAAAGATAAAACTTCATTTCATTTTTTTGAATAATATGTAAGACTGCACTCACAAGTGTTAAAAACCTCTGGTAATGCAGGAGAGTATGTGGTGGTGATCACTTAACATCTGGTTACCCGTCCTCCTCCAAGATTTGCAAAACGCAGAATATTTAGAACATTCCCCTGTAACGCAACAGGGGATGATAGTGATAATGATGATGATAATCACATGAGCGTAGCCGGCCTTTTAGAATGGTGTACGCGCTTTGTTTGAAGGAAGCCATGTCGTATCGCCCTGGAAACAACGCACCAGGAAGCTCATTCCATAGTGGAAGAAAGTTCCTTGAAATCCGAACTTTTTTATTTACATCGACGTTTTGGTCTCTATGCAGTTCATAGTTCACGGTCACGGGCGAATGTGACAGAAGTCGAGACGGTTCTGTTCTCAACAGTAAAACAAAATGATTGCGTATTTCCTATACATGATATTGTGTGTTATTTATACAAGTCATTTAATTTCAGACGTTTTTATTATTCACTGCATTTAATAGCCCTCGGGGCCATGTTTTTGCCAACTTCACCGAAATGCATCAAGTACCAAGAAAACCAGGTTCCGGGTTCTTCCAAACCGAGCACTGATATTAAGATAGTCGACAGCAATGCTGAAACAAACGGCAAACCCAAAATCTCGTAGATTCTATTTTTGTACGTTTATACCTTAGATTAAGGATTGGTCTCCGCTGCGCTCACAACTAGATACCGCACTACCTAAGAACAATAGCTTTTTTATTACGGCAACTTTTAGATGCTTGTGTGCGTGGCATCTTGACACTCAATGGCATCTTTCAAAGTTTGTCACATACGCTTTGTATTATTTTACATTGAAATTATAAAAATATAAAATACTTACTGTTGATATGTGATCCCAGTGGTCTTCCGTATTTCTTTTTTCAGTTATTTTTACAAAGTTTTACTGCGCAACCCGACATTTTAGTTTCAATTATTAGTAAAGTTTTACAGAACATGTGGCACGTCAACGTCACACATTATTCGAGACTGACTCGAGTACGCCCACTTGGGCGTAGTATTAGTTGCCGCACTTTGCGACTACGCCCGCGGTATCTAGTTGGAGCACAGCGGAGACCAATCCTTGAAGTTTATACAATTGTTGGACACATTTTTATATCTATTGTATATCATTACAAATAACCTTTTCCCAGTGTTAGAAATATCAATAATTTAGTTTGTTGGCTCAGTTGAAAATTAAATATTTTTAAGGTTTTATTGACTGAAGCCATCTTGGTAGCTATGTTCGTACAATGTAAGTAATTTTAGTTACACATAAGTATAAGATTAAGTTTGCATTTTATTTATATTTAAATGAAATAACTCACGGACTAGTAAAAAAATAAGGACTCCGTGTCACCTTACATAAAGTGTAGCACCAAAACAAGCGGATTAACGTGAAAATACATAGCCCCACGCACACACTTACACTAGTACAGGCTGATGGACGGCCATTATAAGAATTGTCATCGTCTGTGACAGATCAGTTTGCTTCTCAATAAAATATATTAAAAATGACGTTGTGCGTTGTGAAAAAGTGTAAAAACGATAGTATATAAGTATTTGTGGCTATATAATATGATTATCGGAGAAAAAATTGTGTAACTAGTATCCCCCGTAACCGCACACACACTAGCATAACGGTGCTTCACTTGCTAATAATATCACGGCACGGAATCCTTCTTTTTTCACTCGTCCGTGGAAATAACTGTTGTTGTTGCAACAAATCACCTGTAAAACTAATCTCCGTACCTGCACTTCGACTATGAATAAATTAAAATTATAAGAAGCCATACGACACTTCCATTAGGTTAGAAGAGATTACATATTTATACAATTTAATTTATTATCATAGATTAAGGATTGATCTCCGCTGTGCTCCAACTAGATACCGCTCTACCTAAAACAAAAGGTTTTTTATTACGACAACTATTATATGCTTGTGTGCGTGGCATCTTGACACTCAATGGCATCTTTCAAATTTTGTAAAATACGCTTCGTGTTGAATACATGGAAGTTAATGAAATACAACATACTTACTGATAATGATATGTGATTCCAGTGTCTTTCTTATTTCTTGTAGTATTCTTTTTACAAAGTTTTACTATGCCACCCGGCATTTAAGTTTCAATTATTAGCAAAGTTTAACAGAACATGCGGCACATATTAACGTCACACATTTTTCGAGACTGGCACGAGTACGCCCGCTTGGGCCTAGTTTTAGTTGTCGTAGTTTTCGACTACGCATGCGATATCTAGTTGGAGCGCAGCAGAGACCAATCCTTAATCTAAGTTTATTATATATGAAGGAAATTACTTTAAAGCTATAGTGTTAAACTTAAGAACTATAAATATATTTTTGAAATGAAAACTTTATTGGTTGGTGTTGAATGATATTGAGACGTCACGCTCGTTCAGGTAAAATCAACTTCCTATTTCAACATGTTAATGATCGCAATTTGAAGTTTATTGAGTGATGCCTTAGACCAGGGGTGCTCAAGCTTGAACTGCTGGCGATCTACCTCAAAATTGTTAGACTACGATCGATCGGCTCTGAGAGGCTTCAAGTATGTGTGATGAAGGATTGTCGTCTAGGTAGAGTGTCACGATGACATAGATATTAGTTTTGCGCAAAATATGCATTTTTTTAGTCATGTTAGTTGTTAAAAAACAAACGCGTTCTAAAGTTCTAAGCTTAACTAAATAGTGACCTTGGATGTTGAAGCGTGACACTGCATGTCCTGAGTATACTTTTCATAATATAAGATAAGTACGTAATTACCGATTTTAGTTTATTATACCGGATTTTTTTCTCGAGATCGACTCAAAAAGCACTCGCGATCGACCGTTTGAGCACCCCTGCCTTAGATCATTTATTTGTATAGATACGACTGTGCAGCTGTGAAAACGTCAAAAAAATGAGGTTGACAATTTACCGCTGTTTGAGCAATGCACGCACACTAACACAAAGTCTATATATCACCTAAGCTCCTGTGCACCTACAAGAGACAGCTATACATAGGGATGAAATATAGGCTATCTCTCTCTTACTCTTAATAGATCCTTGTAAAATTCAATTTATGGCAGAACATCATATTATGGGCTCATATCATTTTGGGGGTTAAGTCACCATTTGTCAGGTTGTAAGTAAATATGATAATCCGAGCCCTCACTTAATCTCCACTATAGTCACAACTTCCTTGATGAGAAGAGTTGTGAAAACTAATCTCTTGTTTATTTTTGTAGATGTATAGAGCTCATATATAGAACGTTTCTTTCATCACAACCCCCTTTTGAAGTGTTGTGCTCTGACGTCACCCAATATGGTGGCATGTCCTACTCTCAACGCGTACCTATATTATTTCTGAACACATGTTGTTAGACTACAATAATACAGCTGACTGTATGAGGCAATAATTATATTTTGTTTATTTAAATGTTTAAGTTAGCATGTAAATGTAATGACATAATGTATCCAGTATTATAAATGCGAGTATTTTTTTTATTTTTATATGTAGGTACCTATTTCGATACCTCATCTAGGCATCAGCGATGCCTACTGTAAGTTTTACTAAAATTAACATTATTTACACTTAAAATATACGAATATTATAGGTTCCTACTTTTTTTTTATTCAATTAAAAACTCGTCTGTTAAATTCAGCTATTCCTACTTAAATATAATTATATTAAAATATTGATTTTGGTAAAAACTCATTCACATAATTTAATATATTTAATTATTAAATTGTCTATTCTGTTTATAAAAAAAATATAAAACTATCATAGTTTTATACATGGAAGACAAAATGAGAGAAGTCTATAATTTGTACCTAAATACAAAGAGTTCTACCTATTTATTTGTTTATGTTAATTAATATTTAATAGGAATATATCATAACCATTGTATAAGTATTATATAAAAATCTATAATTTCATCACAATCCAATTTAGAATAGAAAAATTAGTTATACGCACGAGCTGCCAGCCACGGTGGCCTATGGACTTATCTCGGTTTATTAAATAAATTATTTAAAAACGAAACGCACATTTTTCGATTAATATTGAGACTGTATGATGTTAAACCTGTGCCTGCCCGGACAACACAACTTTTAAAAATAACCCTGGAATGATTATATTTATATCCATATTTAGATGTTCACAGATTCTATATACAGACCAAACTATATTATAATATTTATATACAATTGAATAAAACTTTTTATATCATGATTCATTTCACTTTCTAAATTATTGTAATATCATTTCTTACAATTTTAATAATTCATAATTTCGATCAATCTTACCTTTATAATTAAAATGAAATAATTTATAATAATGTTTGTATGTTATTGTTTACCTACTATGAACATTCAGATAATATTTCTAGTTTCAATATAAATTCTCATTATACGAAGATAAGACATGAATACATTCACAAAAATAATATTTTATTATTACTCTTATAAGTATTACATATTTATAATTACATCCTGAGATACATTGTTATCAATACTTGGAACAATAATTATACCACTATTTAGTTTACTTAGTAATTAATTATCTAAGAAAGGTTGTTATGTGGAATTTACAATAAATATTTTATTTTAACTACGCTGTTGTTTTTATTTGAAGGTTAAGAATATTATTGTTTAAAAGTAAAGCATATGTATTAGTACAAGTACAGAAGTCTCACTCCGCAGAAAAAATTATAGAAATAGAGACCCTTGCGACTACACAATAAGGTGTAAATCAGATTGCACAGTGATACTAACCTACATTTTTATTCACCTAGAAGTTGCCTCTCTTTCTATCGCGTGACTTACCTTTTCTGATGACATTAGGGTTGTCTTCTTTACCTAAAACTGTACTTACCTAGTTTATGGTCAACTTTAAAAATAATTCATTTTTTTCTATAGGTTTGAAATGGTCATTTTAAATGAATATTCTTTGTTATCAAACCTAGATTTGTTGCACATAGTTATGTATGCGTTGGAAGACCACGACATAATCAAACCTACTGAGTTAGGCAATAAATAGGTAGTACCTATCAAGAATGGTAATTTCATAATAATAATTTTTAACACTTTACATTAGTTGATTTCAATATCCTACCGTACCTTATGCTTTTCTTTTTTTATGTATCCCCATTTTTAATTGATCGTTCGGGTCTGCGAAGTAGGTGACGAACAAAGCTCGCGCGTGCGTCACTGCTCGCCTACACTGGGACTGAGACGGGCCTTATACAGGTATATTATTTCTTGTACTATTAATTTATATTTTGGTCAATTAACCATTATAATTAAGACCTCACTTAATTCCAAATCCCTAACAAAAATGAGAATGGTTGCTTTTTTGACCACTAAATGTTATAGACAAGATTTTTTCTTGTCTCCTCCTTGCCTGTTGTCCTCTTTTTTGTAACACCGGAGGAATTGCAGATTTTGATAGGTAGGTACATAAATAGTTGATGTTTCTGGAACACCTGTGTACATTTCTTGTGATGTCCCATTTCATATTAGCCTGCAAGCACTATCACTGTCCAGCTCCCTTCCTTATCAGCTTGATATATTTAACCACTACAACATGGAGACCAGCGGTGGATTTACACTAGGGGCAGTTTTTTTTTTGTGTTATCAAGATTGCTCAATATAATTAATTAATTTTGTTTAATCGACCAATTCGCAATTCAAAAAGTCAGACGTGTTTCCGTGTCAAAAAATTGATGTAGGCAATATAATTATGAGTCACCCTTAGTGCCAAATTTATAATTGTTAGAAAAAAACAAATATTTATTCATGTTTTTAGTATATATTACATATAATAAAGTTTCTGCAGTAAATTAGTTAATTAGTTAATTTAGTTAAATAGTTAATTTGAAAAATAAAATATATAAGCTATAAGTTTATGTAAAATGCCAGTATTGGGGTTGATTCTTTTCCGGTGTCCAGGGGCGGCATTAAGTTTAAATCCGGCCCTGATGGAGACAATAGAAATGTTGGGCAACACATACTCTTTGTATTGCTTGGTGTTGCATAGAGGCTTAACTTCTTCTGCATTTATATCGGAGAGTGCTCCAAAGAGCTGTCTGACCTAATTTCTTTCACTGAATTCTACCTTCACTTGACAATTGAAACAATATTAATAATAACAATAAACTAATCTTGACACACAGCAAACATCTATACCATTCTTACCATCTGGATTTCCAGTGGTTCACTTTCATGGTGCAGATTAATAATGAGATCACCTTTGAAACTATTCTGGTGTTTGAAAAGGATGGGTGGCAGAAACTTATTAAAAAATTCAATCGAATAAACTATACCACCTCAATTTTTTTTAAACAATCCTCTTAAAATTGTTTTTGTTATTTAAGCAGAATGTAATTACAATGATTTCAGAAAAAATATTGTTAAAAACAAATTGCAGACAATTCAATTATTCATAACAGTGCTCTTTAAACAATCTTGATAAAGTTAATAGTTTAAATAAAGAGACTCACACTTGCCAGTGTGCAAAATTAACAATTAAAAAACAGGTATAAACAATATTTTTTTTTAAATCTATGTTAAGAATATCATTAACTGTTCTCTAAATATCATATTATGTATATTTTTTTGAAGAGGATCACAAAAAAATTGAGGTGGAATAGTTTTTGATACTCATGCTCCAATTTCTCATGGACAAATATGTAAGCTTATATAAAAATTTGCCATAATTATTTTATGGGGTGGTGATAATGTTAAAAAAGTACCTATAAATAGCTACAATACTATATTTATTGACTTTTATTTTTAAGTATTATTTTATCCAAAATACATAATTGTTATTAATATCTAATGGTTACATATTATTATCTGCTAGTTTGTCACTTTCCTTTGTCATCTTTCAATACTCTAAATGCCTCTCTTATACATGACAACACTCCAGGAACACAATTATCCTCTTGTAAGAGTCTTTGTATATCCTTAGAAATCTTCAATTCTGGATTTATATTTAGCACTGAAATTCGAAACATAGGTACATAATTAACATACAAAATAATTACACTGATAAGTATTTTGACGTGAGTGGTCCATTTAATTTATATTGACATTCAAAAAATTCAAAATTCAAAAACACTTTATTCATGTAGGTCACAAAAATGACACTTATGAATGTCAAAAAAAAATATATAAATATTGTTTCTTATTGAATTTACCGCTACTTCATAAAGGGTTGAGCTAATGAGAAGAAGTAGCAAGAAACTCATTGCCACTCTTTTAAGTCAAGATTAACATTTTAGTTGTTTTACAAATCATTTCAATTACAATATATGCAAAGTGACGCAACAAAAATACTCAAAAGTCAAAAACTGAAAGGCTTACATGAGTAAGTCAAAAAAAGAAAAAAAAAAGTAAATTAATACTTATAAACACAAGAGTTATTGAGTATAGTAGATGCATCAATCCACACATACCGTAAATAAATAGAGGCATTATGTGAGCATTTCATAAAATAAAATATATAAAAACTTCATTCAAGAATGGAATAGTCTTTATTAATATTATTAGTATGTCTTATTATCAACTTACACACTTGAGATCGTACAAATAATGACCACAACAAATGTTTCAGTGTGAAACATTCAGCAAAGGGATGTGAAAAAGTAATATGAATTGAAGTGAAGCTTCTTTTTTTTTTATGGAATAGGAGGACAAACAAGCGTACGGGTCACCTGTTGTTAAGTGATCACCGCCGCCCACAATCTCTTGCAACACCAGAGGAATCACAGGAGCGTTGCCGGCCTTTAAGGAAGGTGTATGCGCTTTTTTTGAAGGTACCCATGTTGTATCGTCCCAGAAACACCGCACAAGGAAGCTCATTCCACAGCTTTGTAGTATGTGGATGAAAACTCCTTGAAAACCGCACTGTGGAGGACCGCCACAAATCCAGATGATGGGGATGATATCCTAACTTGTGGCATGTCGTGCGAAGGTGGAATTCGGCAGCAGGAATCAAGTTAAACAGCTCTTAGGAACACTCCGTGATAAATGTGGTAGAAGACACACAATGAAGTGATGTCTCTACGCAACACCAAGAAAAGTTAGTTCTTTAGAATAGTTGTGATTTGAAACTTGATAACATGATTTAAACCAAGAAGTGAGATGATAAGTGACACAAACAGGTAAAAGTATAGGATTCACCCAGCGAGAGAATGAGAAAGGAAGCATTATACAGTGTTTTGTGTGCCAGGTGATGATAGTTGAACAAGAGATTGTCTTATGTATAACTCAAATATACCTTAATATATTCTGAAGTCATGTGCACGACATATTACCACATCTATGTACAAATACATTGAGTGAAATTTTTAATGAGTATAACAACAAACAAATATGAACACCAGCTTGAAGAAGCGGCCAAGTGCCGCTACGTTTCGCATAGGGTTAGTGTCGAGGACCGGAGACCATATCCCCCCCCCTCTTCCTTAATATGACAGCGGTGCTCAAAGAGATTTTACCCCAGGAGGGTACCGGCTCTGCATACTCCTTCCTTAAAGGGTAGCAATGCCTTTTTTTTTATGGAATAGGAGGACAAACGAGCGTACGGGTCACCTGGTGTTAAGTGATCACCGCCACCCACAATCTCTTGCAACACCAGAGGAATCACAGGAGCGTTGTGATTGTTGTTGATAGGGTCGATTGTCTTCCTATTCCATAAAAAAAAAAACAAAAATGGGCACCCACTCAATACCCAAAATTAGCTACTTACATGTATACTTTTGAGACTTAATATTTCTTGAGAGTTTAACTGAATAACATTCAGATTCCTTACGAGCTTCAGTGAAAAACTGTACAAAAATTACTTGGTCTGCAGTATCATTGGTTTCAGATATTGTAAAGAAAAATTTCAAATGTTTTTTTAAATACTTTTTTGCCCTCAAATATGCTTCATGAGTTTCTTTGATTTCATTTGATAATATTTTCTGTTCTGAAATGAAAAACATGAAATTCAAATTGATTCAGTACAAGAACATAGGTTCATACAGTTAACATTATTTTAATATTAGCATTACTTACCTTGTTTGAAATTGTCATACTGTGTTTGTTGAATTTTTAAATCTTTGATCTTAAACTCAATATCGTGCCTTAGTTTCTGATTGATTTCAATTAGACTGTGTAAATCTTCTTCATTCTTGCTGAGCTGATTTTCTTTGGAATTTAAATGTAATCCTAAAGAGTCCTGATGCAGTAAATGTAAAACTCTCTCAGAAATAGAATTAAGGCATGATTCGAAACTTAATAACGCGTCTTCTTGAATTGCATTCAAATTTATCAAATAGTCCGAAGTATTTTCAATAACACTCATTATAATATTTTGCATATACCACCCCTCCTTTATACTTTTGAAATAGTTATCTTCCTGTTAGTAGGTAAACAAACATATAATTAGTTTTGTTTTGAACTTATTATAAATCGTTAAAAAGTGATAGGTACCTACTATGGATAAAATTTAAATTTTAAATACTACATTCACAACAGTCAAAATAACCACAGATTCTGATAAGACGTAAGAGCAACTTTAGATCGTAGACTGAGTAAACAATAGACTACTAGATAGCTTCCATCTCATTCACACAAGAAAGAGAACAGCATATGCATAAGTCATGTAAAGAAATGAGATAACATCATATTATTTTCTGTTTCATGTAGCGTGCCGTTTCAAGGTCAGCACAGTACTGTGCGAAACAAACATTGACATTTTGCCATAATTGCAACACATTTTGTCTAAAATTAATACTCGTTTTCAGCACGGAAATACACGTTGAATTACTTCTCAGCTACGAATAATAATTTTTCTATTTGAATTTCATTGAAAAAATGGTTCGGTGTAGTTTATTAGGGTGCAAAAGTGACAGTGAACATAAGCATCCCGATTTCTCTTTTCACACGTAAGCATAGCAGTTTGGATTGTTAGTAGCTTCAAAATTATTTTTGTATACTCAATCAGAATATACAAACCAACTAAGAATTTAACCTTGTTCATCTTATGCAAAAAACTTAAATTCAATTAGTTTAAATATTTATACTTATTTCTGCCTGCTTTTGAATTTATTTTTCTCCAAAGCACATTATTTTTGTCATAAAAAAATAATATTATTTTTTTGCCTCAAAGTTGCCAATCTTTATTCACTGATGATCATTTTAATAGGCAGCCACTAATTGGTAATCACCAAATCTTGTTGATCAAAGCCATTTTGGCTCGCTATTTTGAAATCTGTATTCACCATGCCACAAAAAAAATCGAACCAAAAGATAAAATCAGAAATATTAACACTAAACTATGTACTATTTAAAGGACAGCAATGAAAGAGCTGTAGGTTTCTTTACTCACACTTAAGTGCATAGGTACCTAGCTTTGCCAACAGTACCTTATCGAGGCGCTTCATAGCTTTTGCAAAAGAAGTGTTATGAACTATTTGCATATCGCTTATCATTATAATAGGGCACTATGGTGGATCTGCGCCAGTTTTGCTTGGTTGGTATGCTGATTGAAACAAATAATTATGTGTTGAATATACCAGGAAACACATATTTCTATATATTGACAATGCTAGATTCTTAATAGCATTTATGAGTTTATTAACAATAGACCTGCAAAATAAATGCACGAAAAAGTATATGTCAAATGTAAAAATAGTCAAATTAATTTAATAGAATATGATTATTTCACAGTAACCGTGCAGTTTTATTAGTGGAATAGCTATTCCTGCACCGCAAAGTTCTTGCAGAATAACTGCAACAGGCGAGCTTAGTGGAATAACGATATGTCAAAATTTTATCTTATTGCCAGGCATCGCATTGCAGTGCACTTTTGATGTGATAACTTCTTATGGTATGGCAAGCCGCTTCGTAACTTAACGCGTTACGGCGCTAGTCTTTCTGGCTTCCCTTTCTCTCACGCATACAGCTGGCATGCTCCTCCACTCTCGCTCTTAGCAATTAATACTATAATCCTATTAAAGAATGATACTGACACGAGAGTGGGTCAGGGATTGGAAATAATACTCCACTTATCCACGTTAGGAACGTGTCTTTATTTGAGTTCACTTTTCTGAACTTGCACTTCACCGGTCTGCCACTGTTACTATTACTAATAACGTACATTCTCAAAATTCTAAAGTACATTTTCAAGAATTGTAAATAAGAACAAAATATATTTTATAATTAATAAAAGATTTTATTAATATATAACCTTTCCTTACATTAACATATTAATTTAAATAGAAACTAATAATAACAATAATATTGACACACTTTTTACACAAATTATCTTGCCCCAAAATATATTATAGCCTGTGTTATGTGTTGCAAGACAACGATATATAAATAACCATATAATATATATTTAATAATAACCTAAGCTTTACTCAAGTTAAACAAATTTAATATTAAATAGCTCAAATTAGATTTATTTAAGTTATCACTTGTCGGGTGTCCCGAGACGCACATGTTTTTTAGGGGGAATAGATCTGCAGTACTTTTACGTTACAGGATCACCCGGAAAATAACCGATCATGGGAAAACTTCTCATACCGGACATGGCGGCTACTTGTTGACGAACATCTTCAATTGGAATTGGAGGAGCCTTATTAACCGTCTCCGTTTCATAAAAAATATAAGCGTAATACATGGTTTGCGATGAAATAATCAACAATATCATACAATTTTTAATAGTCTGAGTTTGAAATGTCATTGCTCATTGACCATTGTTAATTACTCTTTGTAAAATAGGAAAAAAAAAAAGTTGCAAAAACCCAGCTGAGTTTAATAATTTTTAGATTTTTTTCAGTGTAATAAATTATATTATAGACAACAAATAAAAATTATTCGGATGTTCAAAACAATGATTAACAAATGTAGAAATAACTTGAACATTCTACAGCAATAATATGTGTGACTTTTTCGAAGCTTGTTTGTTTTCTCATTCTGTATGACCTCAAACATTAAAATACTATGAAGAAGGTAAGTAAATAATAACTTATATTAAATATGTATTAATTGATTTATAATTAACGTATTAACTTTTTCAGGTGGTTGTTAATGACGAATTAATTCCAACTTTCGATAAACGCAATTTTCTTACATTATGTTGTATAGTTATAAACAAATAATAAAGTTGAGCGAATTAATGTTAAAAAGTTTTGTGTTTTGTACCATATTACACTACATTTTGTCAAATGGGCCATTGTCTTAGCTGTTTCAATAATCAGAATAATGCTGATATAACATCTCCTGCTAGAATAAAGGATGGTAAGATATTAATGAAAGATTGCAAAATTTTTTCTTGTTATTTATTTTACTATTAAATTCTTATTTATTAGTAAATTATTCATTATCATTATTCATAAAATTCTTATTTATATGTATATACTTGATGTGTTATTCTTTTTTGCAACATTTTGTAAAATTTTTCAGATACAACAGAAATAGTCCCAACAAATGAAGTTTCAACAGCAATGATATCACATTATCCACAAGAAATACCACTTTTGCATAATAATGATTATGGCACAAACATAAATAATAGTAATGCTCAAAATGCAAACATGGTATGCACAAATACAGAGATAACAAACATACAAAAATCACATGGCAGCAATGAAAAGCCAAAAATGTTCTATCAAAAACTATCATCTATACCTATATCAATGTCATCATTGGGTTCAAATGAGTCTAGAATTTCAGATAGTAAAATTAATCAATTATTTGATCATTACAAAGACTCATTCGAGGATGCCATACTTACTGAGGGTATAGAGAATCTTTGTAATGATTTGCAGTTGAATCCAGATGACTTCAAAGTATTAGTACTTGCTTGGAAGCTAAACGCAAGCCAAATGTGTCGATTCACAAGAGCTGAATTCATTCAGGGCTTGAAAAATATGAAAACTGATTCTATGAAGGGTATACAACAGAAATTGATTGATATAACAAATGAACTTAACAAGGATTCAGAACAATTCAAAGACTTGTACAGATATACATTTAAGTTTGGCCTTGAAGTTAGTACAGGACAAAGGATACTCCCAGCTGATATAGCTATTTTATTGTGGCGACTTGTCTTCACAAATAATGAGCCCTCAATCCTAGAAAGGTGGTTAAATTATTTAGAGAGCAACCCACACATAAGAGGCATCCCTAAAGATACTTGGTACATGTTTTTAAACTTTTGTGAATATATAGGAGACGATCTCAGCAGCTATGATGATACAGAGGCTTGGCCGAGTCTATTTGATGATTTTGTTGAGTATGAAAATGATCAATTGAATCAAAATATATCTAAAAGTAATTTAATAATTCAGGACTGAATTTCTTTAACATTTGCCAAATTATAGGTGTTGTAAGTACTTAAGTATTAAGACTGATTTGTTTGTTTTTGATCAGATTGTAAACAATGTGTTATTGTGGTTGGCCAATTGTGTGGTTCAGAGATTTGAGTAGAACTATGTAAATATTGTATTGTGATGAATTTAGCGAGTCTATGCTATGAATTGAATTTGTATAAAATAAATAATGACATTCCATCTGTGGAATTAGTCCAGATTTGTACAGTCATTAGTAATTTGCTTAATAATAAAATATACTTACAAGTATTTGTTAAAATTGTGTTCAGGGTGAGTCAATGTAGATGATAAAAGGTTGTAGTAGGGGTATTAACTGATTTGACAAATGATTGCTTTATCTAATATTTACTTGTTTGAAGTTATTTTTATGCAATGCAAATGCAAATAAGGTGGAGTCCGGACATGGGAAAATTTAACAAGGTCCAAAAATAAAACAACTGATAATAATTAAGTGCTAGTTAAAATTAATGTTAGAAACTGCACTGATGGTCTTGAGCCAGTTTTTGATACTTTGGGTCACAAGGAGAACAGCAAATTTAAAGATATGTAATGGTCCCAGGTTTGACAACCGACCTATCACAGTCCATTATGGATTGTTGTCCGCCTTTTGCCAACTTTTAGGTTAATCCAAATGTTGTTAAATTCTAAATTTCATGTTCAACATGGCCTCTGTATCATATGATATTCACACCCTCTTTAAAGTCCCAATTGTCAATAGTAATCTTTTCATAAGCCACATCATTTATTTTTTACTTCAAAACATATGTATGTTTTTTGATTAGGTCAAAAGAAACATAAATAGGTTGAGCTCATTGTACTGGCTTTTCATACACAAATATTATATAACTTGTTATGACTAGATCTGGTCATGATATCGGTCCACCTTTGCTAAACACTAAAATTTCTTTATGTAATTCTTATATGAATGCATCTATTTTCTGCTAATAATAATGATCAAATAAACAGTTAAAAAAGTACATCAAGTGGACAGAACTCAACTTAGACGATTGCAAAAAAAAATGTATTTTTAAATTAAAGAGTTGATTACCTTGAACAGGGTTAGTTTTAGATAAAGCACATGTTTGTCAAATATACATATATACTGCTTTAGGTCTAAGTTGACTGCCCTGTATGTTACATTATATCTGATATCAAATTTATATATAGCTAAACTTTAATATATCATGGATTGTTTACTATAGGAACATACCTATTAATGCATAATAAATAAATCTTATTTTTAATTATTATGATAACCAATGTACATAAATTTATTTATTAAAAATCTATCATAATTAATTAGAGTTCTTAATATTATGTTGTTCTTGTTTTTTTTTTAATCTCTTTAATAAAGTCGCACAACAATACAATACAAAACAAAGTAAGTAGGTATCTAATCACTTTCCCTGATTTGTATCACGGACTAGTAAAAAAATAAGTAGATACTCTGTGTCACATTACATAACAGTGTAGCACCAAAACAAGCCGATTAACGTGTAAATACATAGCCCCACGAACACACTTACACTAGTAGTAGGCCGATTGGTGGCCATTATGAGAATTGTCATCGTCTGTGACAGATCAGTTTGCGTCTGAATGAAATATTTTAAAAATGCTGACGTGCGTTGTGAAAAAGTGTAAAACGATACTATATAAGTATTTGAGGCCTTATATGATTATTTATGGCAGAAAAATTGTGTAACTAATGTCCGCCGTAACCGCACACACTAGCATAACGGTGCTTCACTTCCTACTTAATATTACGGCGCGGAGTCCTTCTCGTTACTACTTTTTACTCGTCCGTGATTTGTATGTGGTTTTTGTCGTGTCACCACGCAAGTTAGGTTATCCCATAGTTTTCTTCTGCACAGTATAGATAATGTTGCTTGAAAACATCATTGTGGAGATACATCCAAAGGTTAAGAAAGTACCTAAATAAAAGTTTTAACAAAAAAACAACCGTTCAAAAAGAACTATTCTAAAACAATAGATATAATATGCACTAAAAAGTAAAAAAATAATTGCGTATTTTTATAAAATTTTATAAATTTAATATTTTAACTTTATAAAATCTAATTAATTAATCTAATTCCAGTTTCAATTATTGTTATTTTTGGAATCGGTGTCCTCCCGCCGCGGTCCCACTCTTGCCTCTCGCCTTGTCACTAATCAAAATTCTTTCCACTTCCACTGGATCAGTATCTAATAGTACAAAAGAATTTATTTGTGGACACGAACTGGGTCGTACAACGGAAAGTTTTTGCTTTAGGCTGAATTTGCTGAGCCAAGTCTTTGCCACAAAGTACTCATTTACAAAATTCACGGATTGATCTGGAGTCTTTTTAATAGTTAATAATTCTGAAACTGAAACATCCCAAATACTTTTCTAAAACCTGTATATTATCTACTTAATACAAATACCTGCAGATTATGCAATTTAATTTTAAGAGGTACATAATTAATAATAATATATAACATTTACCTCCAAGTCAAACCAATTAAAAACTACCGAAAAAATAAAATTACAAAAAACAATAACTTGTAAAATTCGGCTTAACAGGACTTTTAAATCTATTTAAACCCAAATCTGTTATTTGTTTTGGATAAAACCTCACACTCTCAGCCCGACTACTGAATCGGAAGAATACCTAGTACTACTTCTTTTGCATCTCGTATTTAAATTATGGATATAAATTGCTTTACATCAATTTTTTTTTAAAAATTTACATCAATAAATGCCGAAGAAGTGTACTATTTCTTCTCTGATAACTGTATAATGGTATTGAAGTCTAATTGGCTGTTGTAGGAGAATTTTCTATGTGGAAACCGAAATGGTGGTCGTGGCAATGGATTTTTCCTTTAGGGCATTATTCTAGAAAGAAGACAATTTGAAAGACAGGTTGGCAGCAAGCTAATTGGTGTATAGAAAGTGAGTTCGAAGAAACTGAGGAATAGAGAACGTCAATACTTCAAGCATTCTTGCGCTCTACAAAAAAGCACCTGTCGGCCATATAAATGGAGTATTGCTGTTATCTATGGTCTCTCGAATTGTCGGTGATCCAGTTATCTGTGAACGGCTTGAACACTTGACGTTGCGTAGAGACACAGCTACATTGTGTCTTCTATCGCATTTATCATGGAGAGTATTCCGAAGAGCTGTTTGAAGTGATACCCGAAGGCAAATCCCACCTTCGCAGGACATGTTAAAATTTAAGATATCATCCCCACCATCTGGATATGTGGCGTTACTTTATAGTGCTGTTTTCAAATAACTATCTACCCATTCAAGCAAACTGCGGTAGTCCCACGTTCTTTTCGTACCGTACGCGGTTTTCAGGACGATGTGACATTGCTACCTTAACCAAAAGCGTGTTAAGAATGGGCAGCAGAGACCACTTAATATAAGGTGACCGTACACTCCTTTGTCTTCCTATGCCAAAAAAGTTTATAAATGTGTTATTTTTTCTCTCATGTAATTTATCCATATTAAGCATTTAATCAAGGAAAAATAATTTGAGAGCTGAAGTAAATAAAACAGTTCAATGCAGTTTTGATAAAATTTTATTTAAATTTAAACAAAATAATATAAGACGCATATAATAATATGCACGCACATTGTGCGGCGCCGTGGCGAAAATTAATAAAAGGCACTATGGCGGCGGTCATCGCGTCCTATGCCGTGACCGAGTGACAGCGTGTTACGGATGTTACGTCATTGATATACAGACTCCTCGTGTCATCACCAATTAAAATGTGCTTCTCGCTCGCCATTTCGGTCATAATCACTGATATATAAATACATAAATCATTAATGTATCATCCTTAACAAAACTGATTACTTTAAAAAAGCAGAAGGCTCAAATAATACAATAATTTAACAAATGTTTCGTTGGTCTATCTATGCAGCCCTCACTATATTATAAGTACCTTATATCTCTCATCTTCGTGTGACAATATATAAAATACATTAGAATATTTCACATCCTAGGTATCGACTTAATAATGCCAATAACAAAAAATAGGTGTTAATTATCGACTGAGAATAATGAAGGTTAACCAAAACCATTAAAATATTAACCTCATTAAACATACTCTATGTTTTATAAATAAATCCAACTTTTGCCCATAATTTATATGCCCAGATGAATAAATTACATATTATAATATTAACTACATGTTATCATAATTTTATAAAAATATTGCAAGTAGTATGTTTATCTATATGATACCGATACATGTGTTACTACTCAAATAATATAATGCTATATTGGACATACTTTACAAATTAATTGTCTATGCCTATATTCATAGCATAGCAAATTATGTTAGCAAAAAATTACACTGTTTCTAAAATATGGAACAATATATAACCATTACTTAATATATTTATAGTAAGTGAAAATATAGGGTTAAACACTAACTGTTAGGATATTCAACGCTTCAAATGGGAGCAAGAGGGAAAAGTATAAAATTAATATTTATAATCGTAACACACAACTGGTGAACCGGTAATTTATAAATTACCCATAATGTAGGACATTTCACTTCCGGATGACATTTACAAGCTGTTGTCCATCCTAACACACATGAGAGCTTCACGAAGCATGTAGATGAGGGCATATTATTCTCTGTGCTCTTACTATACACATGGGGGAAATTCTACACCAATATCTCCAGTTATTTACAAATGCGGTCATTCAAGTGAGAGATCCACTTTGATCTAAACCAACCGAGACCTTTGTATGCCAAATACATATCAGACAACTGCACTAACCATATCTCAAAACAAACAGTTTTCACGACAATGATATAAAAATATAAATATATGCTTGCAATAGGTACACATGAAATATTTAAGAGCACTTAGAATACTACTATATTTGTAACAATCCTATGCACGATTGCAACTTGAAAGAGCATCAAATTTTCCCATGTGCATGTTTCATGAATAATATAAATGTTTCGAAGCAGACTTATGTTACATATTTCATATTCGCTCTTAAATATCTAGAGCATTGTAATATGTACACAATAAATTAATAATTTACATAACAGCTGGCAACATTTGTTTGTTCATGAACCATGCTCAATGTTTTACTCAGCAGTGGCAACACTCAATTCCTGCACTCACGTTACACTGGTAACAAATCAACAATTTATGTCAAATATAATAATATATGATATATTAAAGTATGTATTATGTAAAAATGTTCGTTCGGTCATTAAGTTTAGTGAATATTTTGATTATCACATTCGTTTATATTTTGAGGACTCGTTTATCACTTGCTCAATGGAAGCATGTTAAACATCGTTTGATATAAAACTACTACGTTCACAGTATAAATATATTTTTTACACACATTGAAAACATCTAATTGTACCCGATATTCATTAAAATTTCATTACAACATGATATTCAACTATATCAATAACAAACAGGTTAGTTTGAAATATGACGTGGCTTTAATTATCTGTCTAGGCTTTAAGCTACGATAAGAGGCTGTATGGCAGTGGCGGTGACACTCTTCGTACCAAATTGTGACCAGTACTGCTGTGCTAAATATCAACATTACACTTGACACTCAAGCTCTAAGTGAATTTCAATTTTGTATTTTACATAGACACAATCTCTCAAGAAGATATTAAATTATTATATTAAATACTAACCTACCTAAATTATAAATGTAGTGCCGGGTTTACTCTATGACTTTGAGAACTTTTCCAATTGCAATCGTTTTATCTGAAAAAAAAAACAAACGAAATAATTACTAATAATAATAATATTGACACACTTTTACACAAATTATCCTGCCCCAAATTAGACATATAGCCTGTGTTATGGGTTGCAAGACAATGATATATTTAATACAATATACTTACATATATATACATAAATACAAATAAACATACTTAAATATACATATATGCTTGCACCTTGATACGAACCCTCCCTGGTTCAAATAGCCTCCCTCTAGCTTAGTATGTAGGATTGCTAACCACTTGGCTATACAGGTTGTCATTATTGAATGTTTTCATATTACTTTCAGTATAATATTACAATAGTTTTTGTGTAAACAACTTGCTCACTGTCGACAAATCAATTTAATGATTCTTTAATTATTACATTTGTTAGAACATCTGAAATCCACAATATATATTTGAGAAGCAAGAATAGATTACGTTTATATGGTAGCAACACAGCTTCTATGTCCAATAGTGTTCTTGAAATGGCACCGAGAATATTTAACAATTCATTGCCAGACAATTAATATCGTGGTAGCCCCCTGCCAGACACCCTTAATGTTTATTTAACTATAATTTTATGTACTTACATCATAGAATAAAAGCTGATTTATTTTAGCCACTTATATCCCTCTTGGGCTCTTTTGGTTCTGGGACAAAAACTAGATATTTGTATCTTTGTGTTTGACCTCTTCTAAATTTGACCACACAAGAAAATGTTTCTTGATATGGGAAACCTTGTGACACATGTCATAAAAAGGTAGGTGGTGTTTACAGAGGTGCCCAAAAAAGTTTCGATATCTGCTATTTCGATATCTTATAGCTTATTAGCTATCCACAAACATGAAGTAAATAATTTAAAAATATACAAAGCACTATTATTGAATAATTATGGGCTATGTCACAGAGACTGGTTCTGCTACGAATCTCCTCATTTCCTCCTGATTCGATCTCTTAGGGAAACTCCGAGCATAGCCCTCTCCATTGCCCGCTGAGCTTCCTCATAAGGCCCATAGTTAGCGACCAATCTAAATATGCTTAAATATGTTATTTTTTGGAAAAATTATGTGTTCATCTCTCATTATATAATACACACAGTTAATAAATAATAAAATGTATAAATTTAATTGACTTACTTTCATCTCTTAATGTGAATCTTCCCATCTGGGCAAACTTCTTGAAGGGCTCTAAACAGATGATACCGGCACACTCTATCCTCATGATGGCCACTTGGTCTTGCTTCACAAACCGCGGCCGCGTCTTTGACTTATCGCCAGTTTTTTTATCCACCAAACAGATCAGCGCCTGCAAAAATAAATATTTATTTGAACATTATTTTTTTTCTATTTATTTATTTAATTCAAAGACATCTCCATATATATTAATATATGTATTAGTAACAATATTTCTTATGTACTATGTTAGTATTATTAGTGAAATATATTTATAAACCTAGAGCTCTGCAGCAGTCAGCTCTGGCAGCAATCATCTTTAGGATGCTGTTACTGCTTACACATAGATGGTGCAACATGGAGACCGCCTTTTTGCGCATTATGGCATGGAAACTATCCACAGTAACATTAAGTAAGTATTAACAACAAATATTTATCTTTTAGGCTTATGATTAAAATGTAGCATTCTTTAGAGACACACATCCTTACAAATAAAATTTACATAATTTTTTTTTTGGGTTTTTATGGCCTGGTAACTAAGACCTTTTAATCAAGACAAAGTTATAACTATAATGTATATGAATGTGTAAAATTTTTACAAATAGACATTTTGCTTACGAATGGTGAGTTCGGACGTATAACATTTCCCGCCTTTATTTGCAAGGCAGCTCGTCGTTCGGAAAACTTCAGAATTATCATTGTATTGACAGTGTTTTCAACAACAAGTAAAAGTAATTCCGAAAGTGCCTGAAACTTGTTAGGTCTATGTTTGTTTTCTGAGGAACAGTGAATCTACACATGTCCTTTGTTTCTTTTTCAAAAAAGAAAAAAGGTAAAGAAACATCTACTTTCACTGGAATCTTATAGTATCTTTCATACATGTATTAGTGTAGTATTGTATGGGGCATATTGTCATTCACAATTTTAAGTAACTTTAATAAGGATATGAAATATAAACAATGAAAAGTGGCTCGAATCATCAACCATCAAGTTATCTCTGGTCAACTTAGTTCTTTATTGTTGTGTAGAGATGTTGATCTCTCGGCATGTTCAACGGCATATATCATGAGTGATCACAGGAGTTGTTGAGCTTGATACAAGCAGCTGTATTCGAAAACCGAAATTTATGTTGCCTCACCACATAATCATCATGTAAGCCTCTTGCCCATTTGGAAGCAAATGGGAACAAATATAAAAAAAATAATATAATGATCTTTAATGATTAAATGGGGGCCATGCATAAGCATTGTACGTCTCTGTAGCATAGGGTCCGGGCTATCAATGGTATTCTGAGGGCATTTTCGCTCAGGTTCGATTGTCAGTACCTGAACCACTGCTGTTTGATACATGTGCTGACAAGTCGGTCCTGTCCTAGATTAGGAAGGTTTAGATTTTAAGATATCTTGTACTAACACTGGGTTTAAAGTTACTTTGTGACTAACACATTATGATCCTTTATTGGTCAAAATAAAGACATTATTATTATTTAATGAATACCTTAACAGTAACTTCTTCGGCCGCACAATGAATATGCATGACAGCTGAGTAACCTGCACAAATAATTGATTTGTGCTCCAAGATGACAACTTGCGCATCAAACACCTGTAAAAAGGAAATATTTATTAAAAATTAACGAAATCGATTATAATAATAGACCAATAGGTAATAATAAAAAAAATTGAGTAAGAGAAGGAGCGCAGATAGTTCGGACCCAGCTAACTACGTGCCTATGGATATTAACTGGCAGCTCTCCTAAGCATGGATAACATAATTAACCGCCTGCTTTTGATATACCTAGAGTGATCACCAAAAGTACGGATTTCGCGATGAACGGTCGGCTATCGAAAGCAAGGGAGAAGATCTGGCAGTTAGTCTGGATATAGCGAAGGCCTTTGATCATGTACAAGTCTTTTCTCTCAAAACTTCCATAATGTGGGCTTCCCAAGAGTTCATTTGAGTTATTTCCAAGCTGTTCCTTATGCATATCAATGATATGTGTTTGTTGGACTCCTCCAACATGCAGTGATATGCAAAGGACAGTACTGGAGATGCCATATATTAGGGACAATGGCCATGTAGGTCTCTCTTGGGAATTCGTCAGAGTGCCTGAAGAAATTTGTGTCTCCTATCGAGTCCTCTCTTGAGAAGGTCGTACGGCAATGCTTCAAGCCGGCCCACATTCTAGCCCTATACAAAGCGCAGGTCCTGCCTGTGTATTCCTGTTGTCTCTGGTCTAGCACACCCTACTATCAACTAGAATCATTTGACCGCGTGCAACGCAGAGCTGCTCGAATTGTCTGGGCCCATTATTCTGTGAACGGCTGGATCACTTGGCGTTGCGTAGAGACGTCGATTCAATATGTATCTTCTACCGCATTTATCACGGGGAGTATTCCGACGAGCTGTTTGACCTGATTCCTGCCGCCGAATTCCACCTTCGCACGCCACGCCACAAATTACACGGCGTTCCTCCACAGTGCAGATTTCAAAGAACTTTCTTCTACGTACAACCAAACTGTTGAATGAGTATCCTTTTTTGTTCGGTTTTCCCGGAAGATACGACAAAGGTACCATCAAAATATGTGCGTAAACCTTTCTAAAAACAGGCAACGCTCCAGTAATTCCTCCAGTATTGCAAGAGAGTGGCAGTGATCCCTCAGCATAATTATTATAATATGAGAGTGAATAAAATCATAACTCAGTTGCATAATTTTATACCGATGCTCCTTACAATAATTAATATAGCAAAAATTTTATTTGACGTGTCTCCCTAGCCTGTTAAATGTAATAAATTAATTAATATTATACACATGTTACCCACTTTGGAAGTGTCTCTCGCGCAAACTATTCAGTTTAGAAAAAAAATGATATTAGACACCTCAATATCATTTTTGAAGACCCATCTGAAGATATGTATGGTTTTAATGAAAAAATATTTTCTTTTCAGTCAACTATTCAACCCCCAAAATTTCCCCTTTTTTTTCTATTTTCGTGTGAAAATCTTTCTTATAATTTCGAGGAAAAGTGGCTGTGACATACGGACGGACCGACAAACATGACGAATCCATAAGGGTTTCGTTTTTGGCCATTTGGCTATGGAACCCTAAAAATGAGAACAATAAAATGTATTATGTGTTACTTACTCTTCCTGTTGTGATTGGCTCTGCTGTGTCACATAAAACAAACCCGGGTGATACATCTTCTTCCTCAATACCCTTGAGTTTCACTTTAACATTCTCACCGGGACCGATTGATGTTACTTCAATATCATCAGACCATAACTGGTCTACAGTTACTTGTACCTTGAATAAAATGTTTTACTTTTAATTTAATATTATAGTCGTCAAAACTGTTTTTATAAATTATTTTTTTTGTGACATTTTACATTTAGGGATGAGACCAATAGGACGTTCAGCTGATGGTAATTAATACGCCCTGCCCATTACATGCAGTGTCACTCAGGATTCTTGAAAAACCCAGAAATTCTGAGTGGCTCTACAACGGCTTGTCACCTTGATACATAAGATGTTAAGTCTCATTCGCCCAGTAATTTCACTAGCTACGGCGCCCTTCAAAACGAAACAATAATGCTTACACATTACTGATTTACGGCAGAAATAGGCGCCGTTGTGGTACCCATGATCTAGCCGGCATCCTGGAGGACAAAGGAGCCTCCCTCTGGTAACCCACAGAGATGCTCTGGACCGGAAGTACTGAAGAGAATGATTATACCTCCTATCATCATACTCTTCAGTACTTCAGGCCTCCTCCAGGCCTTTGCAAATGAACTTCGAAGTCAGGGACATCATGTAGTAGTAGTGGGTAGCTAGAGCCAGCTCTAGCTACCCACCTTTTACTACTTATATATAAGCTAGGCTAATTTGTAGCAAATTTGAAAAGAAAAAAAGGCTATTTTTATTTTATTAAGTAAAACTTACCCTGTTAGGCATCAAGTACAGTGTACTTCCCTTGCGTGTGGTTCCCGCCTCAACTTTGCCCATGACAACTGTGCCCATGTCCTTATATTTGTCAACTACTGGCATTATAAATGGTCCATCAACTTTTCTGTTCATTGATGGCAACTCATCTATTAACTGAATAAATGAGGGGCCTTGGTACCATGGACAAACAGCTTCAGACACCTGAATATAGCAACATTATTAAGTAGGCTAAACAAAACGATATCAATATTATTTTTTTGACTAATAATTAAGATTATAGACAATTCGTAGAATGAGCGAGCGCGGGATAGTTAATTTATATGGCAAAACATTTGCCAGGTCAGCACATGCCTCATACAATACAGCGCCCAGATTGACAATGTTCTCAATATTTCCAATTATTTTTAATTCTGGCCCAAAAATGTAAAGAACAATTTCAATTTCCTTCAAAAACCAGTAGTTTTAATATTAAAATAATACATTTACAATAATGCCATTTGTACCTTTTCCAATAATCCTTGGCCAGTCTGTCCTGAAACTGGCAAAAATGAGAGATCTTTTGATGGGTTGAAACCAAGTTTCTTAAGGTAAGGTAAAATTTTATCTCTACATTCATTATATCTGAAATAATAAATATAATTTAAGACACAGTTCGCCACATATTATAATTAGATACTCTTGTCTTTCAACATATTAAGTAAAATAACACTAATAGTTTAGAATGCAGAAATCATTTCATCACAATAACGACTTTTTTTATATTAATTAATATCATTTTGTTACGTTTTCTGTTGTTGATGAACTATTCAATTTGTTACCTCTTTTCATCCCAGTTGACTGTTGGGTCATCCATTTTATTAACAAGTGCTACTAAATGTTTAACACCAGCTGTTTTCGCTAACATAGCATGTTCTCTGGTTTGCCCCCCTCTGTCAAATCCAGTCTCAAACTCTCCTTTCCTCGCAGATATAACCTACAACAAAGGGATAGGGACCATTTAAAAGTGTAGTTTTGCAAGAAATAATATTTATAATAATAATATTGACACACTTTTACACAAATTATCTAGCCCCAAACTAGGCATAGCCTGCACAAGACAATGATATATTTAATACAATATACATACTTAATCATATATAAATACTTATAAACAGCCATGACTCGGAAACAAACATTCATATTCATCATATAAATGTATGAACCAAGGGGGATTCGAACCCGGGACCTCTAGCTCAGTAGGCGGTAGTAGTGACACTGGGCTATAAGAGTTGTCATCATTTGGTTTGCTATTAACTTTTCTAACTATGATAGGATAAAAGAAACTACATCTTCTCAAAGAGTCTCAATTCATGTCCTCAGAAATTACAAATCCCAGAAGTCTTTGGATATTGTATAGACCAATAAACTATTGAAAATAATGACATGTTTAACAATACAATGATAAATGTGTAGCGAAAATAATAAACATTATAACCATTTTCAGAGTTAACACATTTTGATTGATGAGTCACAAAGATTAATGGTGGAATATTTCTAGTATATGCTAATTATAGCAGGCCTTATAGTAACACAAGTACAAAAACAAGATAAGATAATATCTAGTTTAAAATCAGTACTAATTTCTGGAGTAATTGGTATTGCTAGGCATTCGGATAATCGAATGTATGAAGAAAAGCAGGTTTTGTACATATTATGTTATACATAACGTTGTGTATTTAAAACAACAAATACATATCAACAAACGTTTGTTGTGTTAATTAAGGAATTTTTAGAAGATACGTGTCCCAACATACATATTATTATTATCATTATTGAATACACTAGCAGTACTTTGTGCTGATGCATGTATATCACTGTACTTGTGTAAGTATATGTTTGTACAGTTCACTACTGGATTTGCCAGAAAGTGATGTCTGGGATTGCTTGTACTCAGATTGCGTGTTAGATTTAATGAGTGTCGCCTGCAATGCTTATTTTGGTTCATAATGAAGATACGGCTTAGCATAGGGACATTATAATACCCCGTTAATATTTTATGTCGCCTCGTATTCTTTGTTCTTCTAGCGTAGTTAGTCCAAGGAGTACAAGGTGTTTCTCACTGTCATTGTTTTTTAGGCCTGAGACCATTTTTGTAGCTTATAACATATTTTCTTAGATCATCTGACGTAAGCGACTTCCTCTCTTCATTGCTGTTATATCACAAATTTATATCAGCTGTAGTAAAATCACAGTATAACTCTCTGTTTATACAAATTAAATTCTCTGTCTCTCTGTTTGTTTTTCAAACTGCTTGAAAGCTTCCAGTGTATGAAGTGCTTCATTATGTGATAGATCTGAATCATGAATGTAAACTCACATCGGGCAGGATAATGCCAATTCAGACACCTTCATTCTTTTTTTCTTGTATGTATGTAATTGGCCTCGGTTAATAGTCCAGATAACCGTGAATCTTTATAACTGAGGGCCAGATAATCGAGTTCCTACTGTAATTTCATAAAATTACGTGTACTTCAAGACGGACTATGATTTCAATTGATATTTACATTAACAGTGCAAGCACTAGAAAGATAAGATACAGCCGTGGAGTATGTGTGTGCCATGCACAGATGGCTTGTACTTAAAATTATATTATGTTGTGATGCAGAATTGCGAAGGCTTGTTTATATACAATGAAAAAATTAATTATAGTAAACATAAGCATCTATACACCATTCAAATATTCATATTCAATATAGGATTTAAAATCACACATTAAACTTTAAAATCTACCATTTATTGAAAATGTACTCCTCAGACCTGACAAGAATGGGTGCAGGAAATTTAGCAGTCTTCTTTTTTTTTAATAAAATTTCGTCACAATATATAGATTTAACAAAACATATATCATGTTTTTTTTTGTTTCTGGTAAAAGTAAATTATATTATGTATACACACTCTCAATCAATAATACTGCAGACGTAATTGCTGCACTCTTTCTTAACTGTACAGTAGTACAATATAATAATTCTATAATTTTATTATGAAGACATACCAATACAGCTAGATCAGCTTGTGCGGCTCCACCAATCATATTGGGAACAAAGCTCTTATGTCCGGGTGCATCTAGTATTGTAAAGTGCTTTTTTTCAGTCTCAAAGTATGCTCTTCCCACTTCCACAGTTTTACCCTTATCACGTTCTGTCAACAATAAAAATCAATTCTTGAGAACAGTTCAATGAAACACATTATTATAATGAAACAAAAACATTAATAAAAAACCCTAAATAAAATGTCTGTCCTAAATTATTTTTTATATTAAATTATTAAAACTTTCGTGAGTAATTATTAAATTATCTTTTAATACAGTTTTACTCACGTTTTTGTCGGTATCGGTACTGACTAGTTTCGGACCATTCGGAGGTCCTTCGTCAGGGTTACTACATCACAATGTCCACTACATGCCGATGATCACGTAGTGGTTAAAATTCAAGCTTATTTAATTCACAATTATATTTAATTATTATAATTTCAAAAAACAGAGCATGAAAAGGTGAACACTGAACATAAGGCTGAGAACCTTCCTAGGGGATGATGTGGAGAAATGCACCCAAGATTGCCAGTAATGGCACCTTCTGGAGGAAATCTACTAAAACTGACATGCAGATAGTAACTATTGCAAAATTAATATGTATGTTAATAATATTATATCAAAAAGTTGATTTTTTTCATAATATTTTCCCATGTAGTGTGTCAGTACACAAATAGTGTAAATTAAATGAATTAATTACCTTCTTGGTTGGTATCTAGTGCCCATGATAGGTACCATGATTCTCTTGATTTCTCTCTTGCTTCACGTTCATATTTCTCTAGTGTTCTTTTATCCACCATTCCTGTCAGTGACATGATTTGACCCCCAATTGTAGATTTTCCAGCATCTATAATTATCAAAATCATACATTCATATGGGAAACTAATGTAAGTATTAAAAACTACAGATTTATCTTTGAAATACAAATATCTCAGTGTAAAAACCACTCACCTACGTGTCCTATGAATACTACGTTTACATGTTCTTTTTTGCTTCGTGTTTCTTCAACCCGTGGAGGTTTCTTTTTCGGAATTTTCTTTGCAATTTCCCCATCCTCCTATTACAAATATAAATTTTCATTTGGTATAGGAAAATTAATATTGAAAACTAAAAATCTGAAGCACATAAATTATTAAATGAACAAAGAAATTGAAATCATGTAAATAACCTTTATATTCATTGAAATTAATTTATGTGCAGTAATTTCTACATGTAGATTTTTAATTACAGTAATGCAGTAATAGAACATAAATAATTTAGTAACACAATTTAGAGTGTGATAATACAGAAAAACTAAAAAACATTAAACTTTTGTAATTTAACAGATTGAACAAACACAATGATTAGGAAAAGCTACAGTTGTGATCAATTAACACATTCATTCCATTTGGAGTTGATCACACTAGTCATGTTTGGACTTGTTTGACACACTTGTGAATGCTGATACTGCCATTTGATGAATGATCAACACTGCCGCATGCAAGGAACAGTTAAGATTGGCTATTGTTCAAAAACACAAGCTTATATTGTCCTAAGCCTTGATGTACCACCAAAGGTAGGTTAATCACCAGGCTGGATAAAAGCTTCCCAAGGAATGCACTGTCAGGCATGACTGTGTTGGAGGACTAATACTGAGACAAGTAGAATTTAAAATAACCAAATGAACAACAAAAACATGCTTATTTACAGCTGCTTGTACTTGAGGTTCTGCTTCCTCTTCATCAGGCTCAATATTTTCTTCAGTTAGTAAACCACTTTCAGTTTCATTCTCCCAACTGTCAGCAGTGGGAGAGTGGTCATCAAGCGGAACTTCTGACTGTGGGTCTGCATCAGTAATTTGACCCGAGTCATTGTCAGGAGTCACAGCTTCAGAAGATATTGGAGTGCTATTCATCGACTTTTCAGCTTCATCAGCGGGAGGAACAGGAGGAGGTTCCTCTACTCGTGGTGATGCCGGAGCAGCTACAGTATCATTTCCATCTTTACAGCCTGTAAAAAAAGGTTATTAATCAGATGGAATGTCTTAGCTATCCTGTTCAGTTAATTATTAAATAAAATGCCATCTTCACAGGAAAAAAATTCATAATTAATAATTTAATGTGTAGAAATGCATTTATATTTTAATGTAAGTATTTAATTAAAAAAATAATAAATACATTTTGTTTGTTGGTAAAGAAGGCTGATGTTTAAAAATCCATAATTAAACAAAATCAATATACCTAAATATACAAATACTTAAGGTTAGTAACAAAGTAACCATCAGTTTTCTTTGGGCTCTACAATAATAATTATAATAAAGTATCAATTCTATAGGTTGTTGGGGGTGAAAGAAAAAAAATCATGAAAAATTAAATTAAATTAAAATTCCAATGGAATTCGGATAAATAATAAAATCCACAAAGAGAAAGTAAAACAAAGATATAAACGTAAAGTCACGCCGCGTGTCTCGACGTAACCCGTTAGAACTGGTTTCAGCAAAAACTAGGACTTCAACTTTGCATAACATAAGTTACGATAATAAAAAAATAATGCAGAAAATTGTACCAAATGATAATTTTTTTCAATAAAGTCATCTACTAACAACAGAAGGAATTCCAACTGTGATAAATAGGTGACAAGACATCATACCATTGACGACCGGACTTCCATCGGAGATAGGGGTGATACTTTTAGATTTTTGTGGTGTTGATGGCGAGCTTTTCTCGCTGGATTGAGGAGATATACAAAAAGTAGGCACAAATTCCACGGCATTTACATTCAACGTGGAAAATTTTGTAGACACATCATTAGAATCTTTTGCACCTTGTTCAGCCACTTCAGCTTGACTTTCCCACGAATCCGGAGCACCGTTATTAGACATTTTAATAAGTAAAAAATGCACAATAATAATAAATATGTTATTCGTTCTTATTGAGTTATATTCCGATATTTAATTTTGCGTTCTTTTCTCGATAGATCCGCGTGTGTCTTTATCTCACACCGGAAGTTCATGGCAATTTGCCAAATAAAGTCATACTAAAATTATGTCACAAGCTAAAGTTTTGTTTAATAAAAGCAGATAATCTGGAACTCAAAAATGACAATATTTGTTATAGTAATCACAGTTAAATTTAAAAGCTATTATTTCTATCACTACTAGTTTTTAATTCAGTAACTTGTACTTGTGTTGATCTATATCCGGTGAAACAGCAGATAAAAACGATACATGGTCTTTGGTTGATATTCACAGTATATGTATATGTCAAATGTCAATTAAATTTGTCAAATCCTATCTAAATTTTGAAATGTATAAAATCCTAGCTAAAAACATAAAAATAACACGATATATGTACCTAAGTATAGAGAGTTGATTGAATAAGGAAAAAAACCCATAGCAAAATCATTAAATCACGTTTTAGATGACTAAAAAGTGAGTTAGCGTTAATTTCGATAACTTCAAGGCCACAGGATGTTAGCGACTTCCACTTTTCTAAAGGTTAAAATATATTCAATAACGGATAAATAATATAATAACAATTGTTTCAATATTTCAGAATGAAAATATCCATATATTTATAAATGTCAATATTATCAAAAAAAAAATCCATACACTTGAGTGGTGTCAAGACAGCGTCAGACTAGAATTTGTTCTGTGCTAGAATATGGTTTATGCATGAATTTTAAAAATACTTTAATTTGATTTTTTACATCCTAAAAATTATCAAACACATCAAATTATAGATAAAAACATTTTTATTCAATTAAAAAATAAATATTCTTTCCCGGAAATATATTTCAGCTATTCAAACGCGCCATTTTGTTTCTGTGACCATTTTGTTTGTGCGCCATAATAAATGTATGGCCGGTTTTTTCCTTCGGTTATACTGCAAAAACTAGAGAACCGATCAGAATAATTCTTGTACCATTAGAAGCAGCGTGTTTCGGAGATTTTAATATACGGCGCGGCTAGTATACTTAAGTTATTTCCATAGTATTATGTCCTATGGTATATTGCTATGGGGCAACGCTGCCGATATTAATACAATATTTGTGATGCAGATCAAGGCTATTCGCGCTATTTATAACCTAGGTCCTAAAGAATCTTTGAGAGCAAAATTCAAAGAAATTAACATCTTGATTGATGCTTCTCAATATATTCTTCATAATGTAATGTATGTTCATAGGCACATAAGTGAATTTTCCAGAAACTGTCATAACCATAATGATACTAGGAATAGACATAAACTTATGATGCCTACTACTCGGCTAAGTCGAGTTAGTAAGTTTTTTGTGGGGCGATGTATATGCTTTTACAACAAGATCCCAGAAAATGTTCAAAACAAAAGTATAACGTTATTCAAAAGAATTGTTAAAAAACGTTTTTGTGGTAAAGGTTACTATAACAAATGATTTTCTTAATGATACCAAAGATTGGGAATGGAGTGACCGCCCTCAGGCTATTAAATAATAAGTTTAATTGTACAAAATTACTTTGTAAACGTTTTTTTCGATGAAAAAAAAAGACGTGTGGCACTCGGGGACTGCCGCGGTAAAGCTATTGCATAGCATTTTTTATCAACTTATGCAATTCTAATTATTTATTTATACACAAATAAAATTTGAAAAACAAAATTTTATAAACGATGTGGGATTCGAACCCACGACCTCCGGCGTTAAGTGCCGGTGCTATAACCAACTGAGCTAACCATTCGAGTACCGCCTCATTATAAAATTCTGTTTGCTTTGTTCAACTCTCAGGTTGTGGCTTCATCTACAGGATCTACTTTACAGTTGATAACCTGCTCAACCCCAATATTTGCATATTAGGAAATTGACTTGCGATGTCGCTCTTGTAAATCTAAACAATATGTTATGTTTTTAAAGTGATAACCCTCACTTCTAGGATTAATACACAAATATAAAAATGGTGGGTTTGAATCCCGCATCGTTCATAAAATTTTGTTTTTCAAATTTTATTTATGTATTAATCCTAGAAGTGAGGGTAATCACTTTAAAAATATAACATATTGTTTATTTATTTATTTTATTTATGCAATATTTTTTTCCTTCGTTTTTTTTCTTTGATATTAATTCAAGTTACACTTTTTGAGCGTGGTGACTCGATAAGAAAACTTTTTTTTTCTTTTATTAAATAAATGAGAAGTTAATATTGTTCAAAATATTTTTATAATCTTGCAATACATGTAGGTTATTCAGGAATATTTATCATTGAAACTATAGGTTTATGGTAACTGACATAAGAAACATAAGTTTCAGACTTGATATCTTCGACCCTTCTTCAGTGTACTCCAGTAAAGTGGGATGAATAAAATGCTCTACCTCGTCCAATTTTGGATTCGGAGAAATATTAAAAAAACGTGATAAAAAAAATAAAGAAATTAAAAAAACGTACCCCAGGCTCGAACCTGGGACCTTCTGCACAAAAAGCATACGTGGTGTTAGGTTATTTTCGTTACGGAATTTCTGGATTCGGTCTCCACGCTCAAGGCCCGCGATAGAAGCTATGCAATAGCTTAATATAAAATATGTTTAAATATTACTTATTTAGAACCTTTTTTTTACGTAGAAATGCCTATAAATTCGCAATACAACTAATTCCGTCCATGACATTTTATTACATATAGTGATCATTCATACAATGAGCGGGTGCGGGGCATTGTCGGGTCAGCACTTGTCTTGTATAAACAAATTTGTAACAATTCTGGTGAAATGTATTAAATTTATAAAATAATTGACCAAAAGCAAAAACTTACTTTAAAGTATTTTCTAGTGCCAAAGATACGTCATTGTGTGTTTTCAACCGCATTTATCACGGGGAGTGTTCCGAAGAGCTTGTACCTGTACCTACAACCAATAATATCAATTAATACAAATGTCTAATATCTAACATGTAACGTAATACCTTCGTAGCATTATAGATCGTAAAAATATTAATCGTGCATAATAACTGTAATAAGCGTATGCCGAAAGATTCGTTCTGAAAAGAACATTTTATTTTATATAACGTAATATTAGCTCTGATAAGAACCATTTCATAATGCTGTACATCAGCTCACAGAATCTTACAGATCACCAGTAGTCAACTCATCGAAGTACAAGCATCGTCACGTTCTCTCGACGACTGCAGATATACTCACGTGATCAGTCATATGCTCCGCGTTACACAACCGCACAGCAAGGCCGAGCGTACTCGACTGACGCGTTTTCTGAACTTGTAAATATTTTTAAGTAACAATTGTAATTGGTTAACTAGTTTTAAGGATTTTGTATATATATCATGTAACTTTCTAATAAATCATCTTCCACATATTCCTTACATAGCAATCGAGGGTTATTACGATGTCATTTTTTGGTATGTGCCATATTTCGGCTTTGATTTGGTATGAGGTGCATTGTTAACTAACTAATTTTACCACATTGGTTCGTAAAACGACAAGTAGAACATATACGTTGTATGTTCTACGTGTCGTTTACTTTGTTACTTGTGTATCTGTGCTGCACCTACAACAAATAACATCAATTAATAACAATGTCTAACATATAACCTTTAACGTAATACCTTCGTAGCATTGTAGATCGTAGAAATATATATCGTGCATATTAACTGTAATAGCGTATGCCGAAAGATTCGTTCTTAAAAGAACATATTATTTTATATACCGTAATATTAGCATTGATAAGAACCATTTCATAATGCTGTACATCAAGTCATAGAATCATGCAGATCACCAGTAGTCATCTCCGCAGATATAGGTACTCACGTGACCAGTCATATGCTCCGCGTTACACAACCTCACAGCAAGGCCAAGCGTACTCTACTAAATTGCGTAGTTTTCAATTCATTCAATTTTAATCAATGAGTCACAGGAGTGAGTGCTCATTGACACCCGCCGATCGAGCATCTACGCTAGTTTACACAAGCACTCGCTGGCCGGCTTACTGCGATTGCATTAGTTTTAGAACGAGATAGAACACATTGTATTATTCTACTAAATTCTAAATGAATGAAACGCTTAACTATTGGTCAAAATGTAAGCTTTAGTATTGCTGCGTAATTTCTAAATTTGTAAATATTTTTAAAGTAACAATTGTAATTGGTTAACTAGTTTCAAGGATTTTGTATATATATATATTCCTAATACTACTCCAGCAGTTGTTTTATTTAATCTCCAAATGCTCTGTTTGTAAAACGTCAAAAACGAAGGTGAAATGCGTTTCGTGGTATTTTTCAAAATTGGTTCTAATCTATAGACTGATGTCTCACATGGATCTCATACAACCTGTTCTCAAAACAATATTTCAAATCATCAATGACTAATGGTTGATGGACTGATGTATGGATAGTTCGTTTGCTTCTTCATTTGTAAAGACAAGACAAGAAAATTAAAGATTATATGCGAACATACATTTCACATAAATGATTTTCATAATGATACCTAATAATGAGCGAACACCTATTAATTATAAATTTTAATGTACGATTTTACATGCATAATAATTGTACTGCAAGACATTCCCACTTTGAATTTTACTGTATTAGGTTTTAAATTAGTAATACTTCAAACCTTTATTATTTCTCCTTTTTCAATTTTTGGAATATTATTTCAATGTACATCAAGGTTCAAACTACAGCAATATATAACGTGACCATTTATTTTTTGACTCAAAACGGGACATTGATGATTCAGGTCAATAAAAATAGAAACCGTTTAATTTTTTTCACTCACAAAAAAGTAAGTGTTTATACAGTTCGTTAGCTTAGTTATATTTATATTTATCAGAAGAACAAATTTGCTTTAGTATAGCTGGTGACGATTTCAAATAAGTTTGAAATTCTTGGCAAGTTTTTTTAATATTCACTTTAGTTATCAACATCGCCTTTAGAACTGAAATTTGTAGCTGGGTTTTCTCAGATGTCCACAATTTGTTCATCATAGAAAATACTCTTTCTACTGGTGCATTTGTAGCAGGTAAACATAAAATATATTCAATTAATATAGAAAAGTTTTCATGCTGTAGATTGTTAGCGTGAAAGTGTTTGAATACTTCCACCCAACGAGTTTCCGCGGAAACATTTACATTGTTCCATTCGGATCTTTTTGCAAAGTAATATATTTAGAAATCAATGAAAATTCATCAAAAACCTCTGTATCCTTATTGCAGTCAATATATTCCTTTTCAATTAATATGTCGAGACATTTTTGTACGTCTTCCCATTCAGGGACCTTTTTTAAATCTGCCCAATAAAATATCTCCATTTCTTTGGTAAGAAAGCAAGTCCACTGCTCCAAATATTCACAGCTTGTTTTATAAAATTCTGTAGCTGTCCTTTTCACAAACTCTTCATCTATATCAGTACCATTTTTTTTCAATTTCACCATGAATTGACGGACCGTAAATGGAATAAATTGATTGGTCTGTTTCTGAGTCAAATTGACTTCTTTTGCCGCTTCAATTGCCGATACAGTCTGACCTTCAAGTTTCAATACAGCTTGATGAAAACTCGCTGACTGAGCATGTAAAAAATAAAGCCACAATTCGGCTGTGGGAATCTTCAAAAAAGTTTTTTAGCATTAGGGGACATTTTTCAATACTTAAAAAGTAGTTTTTTAATGGCTGATACATTTTTAAAACCCTTTCCAAGGCAGGCATAAGAGCAAGCCACCTGGTTTTGCTATAGCCGAGCATTTGTTGATATTCCATTCCAGTTTCGGTGCAAAACTTCTTTAGAGCTTCAACTCGAATCGTGTAAATATAAAAAAAATAATATATTTTCACAATAATACTTTCATAATCTAAAGGTAGCCCGTCTGCAGTAGATTTTATTGCATTGTGAATAACATGGGCGCCACATCCAATGCCTATTAATGGCTTTTTTAAAAATGATTGCAATTTCGTTAACACATTGTTAGTTCCTCGTCTAGCCGGGCCGCCAAAATTGACATTGGCATTGTCCCCACAAAATGCCACAACTTTTGCTGTTAAATTATTATTTATTTATTTTTTTCGAAAACTTACAGTGTTACAATAACTTAATTACTAAATTATAGTGTGAACATTTTACACCATTTAATAGTTTTCGCATATTGTTTCTAATAACACATAGCGTAATATAGGTACATCTTTTTTATTTATTTTTTCTTATACAAGTATTATATATAATTTGTTAATAATTACATAGGTATTACATTTATTATGTTTAGAGAGAATTTAAACACTACGTTCAATTATGTTTACAGTAACAGTTAGGGAAACACATTAAACCAGTTTTTAGTAATTTTTGATCTGATGGAATTTGTGGATGAACAGGTCAAAATCAGGAAAGCCTTTAAGATTATTTATGCAGTGAGATGCTCTTGAGAAGAATGAGTTTTGTTTGTAATTTGACGCACAGTGGGGTATATGTAAATATTTAGGATGTCTTGCAGAGATTCTGGGAATATTTAAATTTATATTCGAGAGAAGATGGGGAGCGTCAATGTGACATTGTGCTATTTTTTGTTAAGAATAGAATATCAGCTATTTTGCGTCTCTCGTGGAGTGGTAATATATGATATCTCCTGCATCTTGAATCATAATCATTGTCGTATGTCTTGCACTTATATTCAAGGTATTTAACAAATCTGCGTTGGATTGATTCTAATCTGTTAATATATATATCATACTGAGGGTTCCAAATTTGTGTACAATACTCGAGTATGCTACGAACATATGTACAATACAACGTTTTTATAACCTTGATACTTGAGAATTGGGAACAGGATCTCTTGATAAATCCTATACACTGGTTGGCCCTATTAGCGATGTTTTCAATGTGTTTATCATATGAAAGCTTAGAGTCGTGAATTACGCCTAGATCACGTATCTCATTTACAATTTTGAGTGGATGACCATTAAGTGAATATTGAAATTTAATAAAATTAGGCTTACGGGTAAATGTTATAGCGTAACATTTCGGAACGTTCAGGTCTAGTTTGTTGATGCTACAGTATTTTTGAAACCTGTGCATGTCTTGTTGTAATAAAAGACAGTCATCTACGTCACGAATTTGTTTAAATATTTTCATATCATCTGCGTATAGTAGGAATTTGGAATGTTGAAAACAAGCAGCGATATCGTTAATGAAGATATTAAACAACAATGGAGCCAACAAGGATCCTTGAGGGACCCCAGAGGGCACGAAGTTCCATTCTGTTGAGTATCCGTTGAGAACCACAGCCTGTGATCTGTTCTCAATGTACGAGGTAAACCACCTATATAAATTACCATGAATTCCTGCCGAAAGAATTTTCTGGAGTAGTATTTTATGGTCAATTCGATCGAATGCCTTGCGAAAATCTGTGAATATAGAGTCTACTTAACCCTCAGAATCCATGTTAAATGTTGTGTAATTTAGGAATGATAGTAGATTAGACGTAGTTGAGCGATTTCTAATAAATCCATGCTGTTCGGGATAAATAAGGTTGATACACTATTATAGGCTTGGGTGTAGACTAATTTTTCAAAAACTTTAGCGAAAATGCATAACTTTCAAATTGGCCTGTAATTTTTAATGTCATTTCTGCTGCCATTTTTGTGTATGGGGGTGATAAATGCAGACTTCCAGATTTTCGGCACTACTCCTTCCCGTAATGAACGTTTGAATAATATAGTAAGAGGTTCCGTTAGTACATCTGCGCATTTTTGTTTAAATAATGGGGGAATTCGATCAGGTCCTGCTCCCTTAGTAAGGTCTACAGATTTGAGTTGTTTATTAAGCTCATCTGGTATTATTTCTATTTCACTTATTGAGAAACTAGAGTCTGGCTGAGTCCTGTTCTGATCGCTTTGGTCAGTAGTGGGTGAAAGAAACGTCGATTGAAAATAATCAGAGAAGAGACGACAAACTTCTTCTCCTGTGTCTGCCGATTGATATTCATAAAAGAGACGGGAGGGAGGAATGTTAGAATTGTTTTTTATAGATTTTGTGAATGACCAGAATAATTTGGGATTTTTTGTTATTGATTCCTCGCATCTTTCTATATAGGTTTTATAGCATTGGTCCTCTAGAATCTTCGCTCTTTTGCGCAGTATAGATAATGTATTGTAATTAGATGTATTGCCGTAAGTATTGTATTTCTGAAGAAATTTGAATTTTTCTTTGAGGACCTTTTTTAGTGATGCGGTGTACCATGGTGGAAAGTTATTGGGCGAGTAAAATTTGTGAGGAATATATTTGTTTATAGTATCATATAGATTTTTGTAGAATACTTCTATTGCTTCTTCTATGGGATTGATTAGTAGATAGTCGTCCCAAGCCATTTTACCTAATATTAATTTGATATTATCGTAATCACCTTGTTCATACATGTATTTCTGTCTTTTGTTTGTCTTTAGGTGATTACGATTTTCTAAATTTAAGATTATTCTTAAAGATTTATGGTGGAAGTCCTCTGGTATTAAGGGGTCATCACAAGAAACTGCAAGGTAAGCATTACTTAGTACTAAATCTAGGACTCTGTTATTAATATTATGGCATAAGTTATATTGTGTGAGGTTACATTCAGACATGGTATCAACAAATAATATCTGTGCTTCACCTGAGGCACCTGAGTGTTCCGGGTGATCATGAGAGCCAGGTGACCATTGTATGTTACTCAAATTAAAGTCTCCCATTATAATAAATATATCATTTGGACATGAATTGATTATGAGAGATAGGTTTGCTGTAAAATTATTTAATTGTGAGTTAAAGGAATGACCAAGTCTTTCACTACATAAATAAATACAACAAAAATGTATTTTAGGCGTTGTTCTATTATTTTTGTAGCTGACCGTAACCCATATATCCTCGGCAGAGGTGCGCCACTCCAAGCGTTCTTCTGCGATAAGTCCGCGTTTTATGGCCAAAAGTACTCCCCCGCCATACCTTTCACGTGTAGCTAAATAATTTCTGTCCCTTCGCCAAATAATGTATCGGTCATCGAATAATTCAGAATCATTAATACTGCTAAGCAACCAGGTTTCCGTCATTGAGATAACATCATATGAATTTAGTTGTATGTTTCTTTTAAATATGTGTGTTTTTGTTCGTAGCCCTCGAGTATTTTGATAGTAGATATTAAGATTATTAGGCGCCATTATTATCAGCTGATAACAAAAGTCTCAAGCAAATCTTTATATAAAAATAGTATTTTAAATTACAACAATTTGTGTAGTTAGCATCTCGTAAGGAACGATAAATTATTGACCCATTTAAATTAATTGTGATTGTAGGTGAATTAATACAACATCTTAGTCTGTTTTTGTTTACCAGTAATAGTTGGGAGAATAAATGTATTTTAATTTTGTAATTTATATGATAAGAGCTAGTTTTAGTAATGTTTCCCAAACTGTCAAGTTTAAGTTTATACAGTTGAAAAGGTATTTTAGTTTTAATTGGCCTAATAACTATGTTATTTTTGTTAGATCGCTTTCGCATTTTATAAAAAATATTGGCGAGGTGTCTGATCGTCTAGCCATTATTTTGCAATGCTTGACCCATATATACTGGAAATTCTTCTCCCTAGCTAGAGCTCTCGCTTTACTCAAAAGATTTTTATTGCGCTGCGTCAAATGGTCGTTAATATAGAAGCTGCCTGCAGTACTGAAGCCGAGGCTGGTTAGATTTAGTTTCTTGTTCTTACGAGAAGCTGCTACAAGTTCTTCCTTAGAGTAACGGCAGTTGAATGCGATTACTATAGGTTTTTCTGTGTTAGGTGCTCGAGTTGGTATGCGTGTAATATAATTTATTTCTTCCTTTTTTATATGAACATCACAAATTTGACCTATTTTCTCTGCAATCTCATATAGGTTCTCGTTTTTCTTCTGGGGAATCCCTCTTATCTCCACATTATTTGCTCTTGCCCATTGGTCTCGATCTTGTAGCTCTCGATTGATTCGGGTGATTTCCGATTTAAGAGCAGGTACCTCCAGCGTTATTTTTTCTGCCGTTATCAGTCGAGATTCTAGGTCTTTGACTTTTTCTGATTGAACGCCAATGAGGTGGAAGGCCATCTCCAGCGATTCCTTCATACTAGTTACCTCATTCTTTATTGTTTTTATGTCTTCCGCTAGGGAAGTCAGCGGAGTCAATTGGAACATAACTTTATTAAGTTGTTCATGAATTTTTTCCAGCTGAAGGGGTTGCGGTGATGTGGTGGCTGGGGTTGCCGATTGGCTGGTTTAGCATTTGGGACACTTCTAGGAGTTCTTCCTGTCACCCAGTTTGCGGTAGCCCACCTCGGAAACACCTGAGCATTGGTAGTCATATCGCTGCTTACAGACGCTGCATACCGTTCCGTCAGAGTGTTGTGCTCCACAGCTAGCACATGCAAACATATTGATGACAGTCTTTGAACAACTATATGTATAGCAAATTTACAAGTAAATTTACGTGAGATGCTCAATAGGGCTGAAATACGCCAATGTGTTACAAATCTCTATTATAAGAAAAACGATAGAAAAAAAATGTCTTAGTTTACTGGGATGCGAACTCAGTCCGTCGCGTTTGAGTAGAACCTCAAATATACCTACAACGCCACTTATGCTTGTCTATCCAAATTGAAAATAGTAAATGATAGTAGTGATGGATGTCTCTGTTATACCTATTTTTCTGTCTCTTGGCTGGACCGGTTTGTACACTGTGACGCCGACACTGCTAATCACTTGGATTCTTTTTGCACATTGAATCTTACAAATTACGTTTAATTAATCACAGCACTTCACTTTTCGTTATAGATTTGCTTTTTAGGTGTTGGTGTATTTCTTAACTGACAAACTGTGTAGTATTTCTGAGAAAAAATACGCTTTATCCCACTTTTTGCGAATTTAATTCGAAAGGATTACGAGTATGTGTCTTAACTGTTCCGCGGTGTGCGGGGGTATGTATGATTATCGGTCAACACTTGGTTTAAATAATTGACAATGTTAAAATATAATAGTTGAAAAAATCGCACTACAATTGGGTATATTTTCTTGTTACCGTGGTTTGAAGCGTCGTTTAGTATTGTAATACAGTTGGACTTATCAAGATCGAAGAAGTCGAAGCGGCGGCACGATCGGCATTTTTATGTTTTTCAGACTTTAAATGCTGTTCAATATCAACGGCACCACTGTGGGAAACACTAAATTCCGTACGACACTTTTCGCATCTGACATCTGACGGAGTATTTATTTGCTTGATAAACGGATATTTTGCTTGTAAGCTAATATTGACCGAACACTTGCGTTTCGGCATTTTAACTTATGCTTAAATCCAAAACAAAAGATCTCTACACGGCATCTACTAACTCGTGCCTCATGTAGACTACAACTATTAACAGTATCAACAAACTAATAACAACAAATAACGAGAAGTCGTAGATATGCGAGAATAAAATCTGCCAAACACATGTCAACAAAGTGCGCGCAAATCGCACGATGACGTCTTGGCCAATCACGTCTTCTTAGGAGGCGTTGACGCGCGGTCTCGCTCTCTCACACCGCTCGCTCGCGTCCGGCAAGTGCGGCGGCCGTCCGCTGGCTCGACTAACTACTCAAGTTTTCGCGCGATTTCCGATAACGGGACAATTTTGCGTCCCAGAGTTCATTACGGGGACACCGGGACTCGTAATTATAAAAAGGGACAATCCCGTTCAAAACGGGACACCTGGTCACGTTAGCAATATACCACAGACAAGCCATCAAGATGGTTTTGTGGGACCATAATTTTTTTAGTTGTTATAATGTCAAAGATGTAATAAATAAATAAATAATTATTCAACTCACAGAACTCTAGGCCTGCCCAATAGTATAGTATTCACAGACGATCGAACTTGGTTCGGAACGGACCACGAACCGTACGGTGCGGTCTACACAACAGACGAACGCACCAGACTCCGAATCGTCCAGTCCTATTGTGCTAGCATTGCGTGAACACGTCTCCTCGACATGCCTCCTATTCTATCAAAACAGGCCAAAATTGCATTAGTTGCGGCAACTATCGTTGCTACATCGCCATTACATAACCAACGAAAAAGAAGAAAAGAATGGGCAAAATTTTATCTCAGAAATGGGGTAATATGACTTCCATTTTTCTAAAAGTATTTGAAATGCTTGATTGCGTGCATCATTATTACAATAAAGGCTATGCGCGATTGTCCAGCTATAACAGCTTTTTTCTCGATACTAACGATGTCTTCTTGGTGTCGTTCCGAATCCATTTCTGTGAACACGTTACGACGTGTTGCGCATACGGTAGCTCAATAGAGACTAAACTGACATTTGGTTCGGTGCGCCGTCCACACGATCGAATCGGTTTGGAACGCACTGCGTTCGATATGCAAGCGCTCCGCACCAGCCGTACCGATATTAATAATAATAATGTCCGGCGGACCATGCGCCACACGATCGAATTTGGTTCAGAGCGCACGATTTTCGTGGTCCGTTCCGAACCAAGTTCGATCGTCTGTGAATACTATAATAGTTGAACGTAGTGTTTAAATTCTCTAGTAAAAGTGTTCTGTGCACAGTACTCTATGACCAATCCTCTTCAAAACGTTCTGCATTTAACTAGTCGTTTAGAATTCCAGCATTTTTATTAAAGAATTAAGTTTTTCAATTAGACATAAATAAACTGTTAAATTAATCATTAAAACATTCTAGCTAATATTGTGCTTATTGCATTAAACAGGTGATAAACCTATTTCTGTGAGTGTTGATCGTGGCGTATGCATGATTTTGTAGAAGCCTTTTTTGATCTGTCATGTTATACTTATTTATCGATCATTTTGAACCGCAATGTCTGTGCATTACAAATTTAAAAGTGCATTGGATTACGATACAGTAACATTTGATGGTCTGCATATATCAGTCGGAGATCTAAAAACAGCTATATCACAGCAAAAAAGAATCGGAAAAACTTCCGATTTTGATTTGCAAATTACTAATGCACAGACCAAAGAAGGTTGGGAACTATTTGGTGGCATTAGTTTGTATATTGATGGCCAAATGATTTCACATTTAAAAACAATTTCATTTCAGTGTATGTGGATGACAATACTTTAATTCCTAAAAACACATCACTTTTAGTGGCGAGGGTGCCACTATCACAACAGCCTAAAAAACAGTGGGAAAATAGTAATAATCAGTCAGCAGTCGTGAAAGATGTGTCTGTTAATAAAGGTCTTGCCGACCTGTCCCGCATGGAAGGCAGTGAGCAGGATAAGATTAATGCTATGATATGTCAGTCAACCTTTGACTATGATCCAAGCAAGTAAGACTTTATTTCCTCAATTATATACTTTTATATCATTACAATTTAAACTGAACTGAAGGCTATAAAATTAATGTAAAATTATTGTCAGCATTTACAAAACTTGACCTATTTTGGACAAAAGTTAAGGTATCTCTTTTTTTAAATATACAGAGCAGTGGAGTTACAGTGGTGACATTAAATAAACACAATGTAGAGCTACTTAACCTTAATCTTCAAAATTTAAGTAAATAATTTAAATTTACTAAACAAAATTTTGAATCATCCTTATGTAGTACTGGTAGCACTAGTAGGAGTGGATTAAGTGTCAGTGCCCAGTAGGCACAAGGTAGTAGATAACTTCCAGGGCATTGCAAAATGATATGGAATTTTGTTTTTACTTGTTTGTGTTTTTATTTTTGAAAATTATGTTTTTATGATTAAGGCTAAGTAACTCCACCTGTGTGTTTATTTAATTTTGCAGATTCGCTACACTGTATGAGTCAATTGCCCCAACATTTGTTGAACTATCATAGCCTGTCAATTAAACCAACACTTAAACTTTAATATATTACAAAATATTGTTTATAAGAATCCTACATTAAATTCAGGTTAATTAATTTGTGATGATACCAATTTACACTCCATATAAATAGTTGTTTTAAATAAATTATTTGCAAATCTTCATCTAAACAACTATTGTTTGTAAGTAGTCCACTGTACAGATGTTTGGGAAAGGATATTATAAAGCAATGTACATTAAAACAACCTGAATAGAAAGTGATCTTAAGTCTTAAAATATTTGAAAACAAATAAAATTTGCTAAAAAATATATTCTAAAAATAAATGTTTAAAAATATGTCAAAGCTATAATTGATCTAAAAAATCAACCAATATTTAAAACACATTAAACCAACACTACCCTGACCATGGTCATAATGAAAGTTGTTTGACGGCTGCTTCCTATTTTTACGTCTTACACTATTTTATCTGTTTATTTAATTGTTGTTTTATACTTTCAGTTATCAAAAGCTAAGAGGACAAAATCAAAGAGGTGTTGTTCCAGCAAATTATGTATGTTTTAAATGTCAGAAGAGAGGACATTGGATTAAAGATTGCCCAATAGCAAATTCTGTAAGCTGTAATTGTTACATTCCCTTACAATATAAAGTAGCCTTGATATTTTTAAATGAAACTTGTTTGAATATTGTTTAAGTGGTGTTAATTTTATAGCATAAATTTTTTGTAATGATTAATATAATAGTGACCCAATTAACTGAACTAATTGTTGTTTCAAGCTATTCAAATCATCAAATATTCAAAGATTACTTATTTTTGTATATTATATTATTAAGTCTAGACTGATAACTGTGCATTCAGTTAATACATAATGTGAGTTGTGTATACAAAATAAGAAACACAATTAAATTTATCAATCAAAACAATGACCAAAGATAAGATATTCTTCACATACTATCATAAATGGTTGGGTATGATAAACTAGAAACTAGGAGGGAGATACTCCTGGTTTTATATTTATGGAAAATTTTGTGTGGTATGGTCAGTCATCCAGCCCTACTGGAGCCAATATGTCGAGATATCTTATGTGAAACACACCTTTTACAGTCGCTTTATGAAATTTAAATGAACTTTCACTTTTAGTGTTGACTTGTTTGCTTGTTCACTGAATGAGTTTAAAATTAGAGCAGTAGGTGTATGTTCTAGTAATAGTAATTAGTATAGTAGGTTCATTGTTCATAGTAACTAAGTTTTGTTTATATTAATTTAAATACTTAAATTTAAGTCTAGCCTCTACCGCAATAGGTCACTCTGTAAGGATAGGGGCTCTTTTGACACATGTTGAAAATTGCCTTTTTCATGCAGTGTAGATTCATTTGGTATAAATTTTTTTATACTGTTAGTTAATAATAATAATATTGACACACCTTTACTCAAATTATCTTGCCCCAAATTAAGCATATAGCCTGTGTTATGGGGTTACAAGACAATGATATATTTAATACAATATAATTACTTAAACATACATAAGTACATATATACATAAACATACATAAATACATATAAACATCCATGACTCGGAAACAAATATCAATATTCCTACCGGGATTCCAACCCGGGACCTCTAGCTTAGTAGGTAGGATCGCTAACCACTCGGCTATACAGGTCGTCAAAGTTGATAATCCATTTTTGTTTCCATTTCAATTTAGCTGTTGTAGGTTGTGTTATCAAGGTAACTTACACTCTGATTGATGACATTCATGGCTCTGTTTAATTATTTTGCTATCCGCTATACAATTTTGTAAAATGTTTTCAACAATTTTGTTCAACCACATAATCTTCAAACCTAGATCATGTTAGTTGTATTATATGTTGAACTGTATTCAGATAATCTCATGGTTAGCATGCAGAACTACAAGACAAACCATCAAATAGGCAAAAATTATAGGAAAGCTATTTTTGGTCTATGTGTATATGTACATATATGGCACACTTACAGTTTTATAACTAGTTAGTCTAAGAACCTAGAAAGCAAAATATAACTATCAATTTAGCACTAGTAAACTTTAGTAAGGTAGTCTCTACAGTAAATTCTATTCAAATTAAAAAAGAAATATAGAAATTTACCTTCACTCTGATTAAATAGTAGTAGTTTAAAAATTATGAAGTAAAGGAAAAATTGATTTATTAAAGCATATTGAAGATTTTATCTGAAATTCTTTCATTTCTAGAGTGACCCTGTTGAAATAAGAAGAAGCTCAGGGATTCCTCGTAGTTTCATGGTACCAGTTGATGGTCCAAAGGCACCAGGAGCCATGATGACCCCAAGTGGTACTTTTGCTGTTCCAGCTGTAGATCAGTGAGTGCCTTTATCTTATTATATTAGTGGACAATAGGACAATACAAAAGTTTCTGTAATATCCATTTGCAATGCAATTATTTGAAAAATAAATTATATATTTTATTTTGTGTGTCATATGATTTACAATATTGTTTTTAAAAGTATGTGCATTGCAATGAATTAAATTAATTTATTTGTGTAATTCTTCATATCATATTACATTCAAAACAAATAGACATTTAAAAAATATTCTTGTTTCTTGTATCTTTAGATTAGTATCTAAATAAATCATTAGGATTCATTAGAATTTACAATTTTATAGCGAGGCATACTTAGCCTCAGAAAATGCTGGAGGTGCAGACACACCAACAAATGCTCCGGCTGCACCAGAACCCACAATTCCAGATGAATTGATCTGCAGCCTCTGCAGGGACTTGCTGACTGATGCGGTTATGATTCCATGTTGCGGAAATTCATTTTGTGATGAATGTGAGTATGTTGATATGATGCTATTAAGGAGAACCAGCTGTCTAGCACAATAAGATTTCATTTACAGAACAGACTGTTGAATCAGATATTATTACAAAATATGTTTTAAATAAATAGAATATGAAAAACAAAATTTTATGAACAATGTGGGACTCGAACCCACGACCTCCGGCGTTCCGTGCCGGTGCTTTAACCAACTGAGCTAACCGTATTTTAAATGTCGAATACGCACAGATACCTATGCCAGCGGATGCAAATGTCAACATTAGTCTTAATTTTCGAGATTTCTTAAAGATTTTTAACCAAGATTTTCTATCAATCTGTACAATGACAATGGAGAGCTTTTCATAACTGACCCACAAATATGCTTCAGCCTATGTTTTCCGCGAATCTGACACAAAACACAATAATTTATCAAGTTCACAATGTAATATCTTGAAATATATAAAATTCTCGTGTCATGGTGTTTGACTTTTTAAATTTGAACGCCTCCGAAACGACTTGACAGATTCTCATGGAATTTTGAGTGCATATTGGGTAGGTTTGAGAATCGGACATCTATTTTTCATCCCCCTAAATGATAAGGTTGGTCCACACGAATTTTTTTTTTGATTTTTTTTTTAAATTTGTTTGATTATGAGTGAGAGCACAAAAAAATACATACAACTTCAAATTTTCACCCATCTACGATCAACAGTTACTTTTGTATCGCGATTTTAATATCGGCAATACAACGTTTGCTGGGTCAGCTAGTAATTTATATAAATCCAGTGTCCTGATATTTGTTCCCAGTGAACTCCTAAACTAATGATTTTAATGGGGATTACTTCATGGAGTGAAATTTTGTCCAACTTGAGAGATAGAAAAGTTTTTATTTCGATTTTGGACCCATTACTGTTTTTATTTTCATATTTTGTTTTGTACGGACATATATTCTATGAGAATTTATTGACGCACGGTTTGACAGTTCTGACCAGTTCATTATAGCAAAAGGGAGCATATTTTACGAAATAATTATTGATGTTATGATATATTATTGACAAATTAATAAAAAAACAGTATTTTATTTATTATGTACAGAACAACGTCTGTCGGGTCAGCTAAGTTACTTATAAATAAAGTGTAATTTGTTTCAGGTATAAGAGGAGCACTTTTAGAGTCAGAAGACCATGAATGTCCAGATTGTCGTGAAAAAGAAATAGCACCAACTACACTGATACCGAATAGGTAAATAATATTTCACAAAGTTTGCTGTGAATCAGTTACATTCTTAGCTATATATCTTTTTAACATAGACTTTGGTGCCTCATCATTGAAATTTCAAGTTAGAATCAACATCTACGTACCAGTGATTCCCATAGTGGGCAAGTGAGCGGTGGCTAATATTGTAAAACCACTTTCAGTGCTGCTAATTTTATTGTCTTGTTGTTGTCTTGCTGTTGGCTTATCACAAATAAGAAAAAAAAATTGCCAAACAGTTTTTTTTTCCTATTTAGCGTGTACAATACTGCCAAAATGATTTTAACTTTACTCACTTCCAAACTTTACTTTAATTGGGCTTTTTACACACTTTTGTTGGACTATTGCGCGTGTTTCATCATCATTTCAGCCTGAAAACTTCTGCTGGACAAAGGCTTTCCCCGAAAGATCGTCATGAGCCATGTGGGTAACTTTTGTTCTCCTACGGATCTCCTCATTTCTGATTCGATCTCGCAGGGAATCTCTGAGCATAGACCTTGCCATTGGTCTCTGAGCGACAATTAGCTTTTTCATAAGGCCCATAGTTAGCAACCACGTCTGTGTTCGATATGTCATCACTAGCAACACACACTGGTCAAAAACCTTCGTCGTTGCACGTGGATATATACATTATATTATGTTTTACAGATTTTTAAGAAACTCTGTTTCATCGTTCCGGAATCAGACTGGGTACAGTCGAAGGGCGCCTCACAGGCCGTCCGCGCCTCCTGTGCAGCCCATTCCACAGCCGATGGGTATGTTGTCAACTTTTGACTATTAAATCCATATAGTATATATATGGATTTGTAAAAAACCTACATTGCTGATTTTAAAATATACATTTACCTGTCACTTTCCTGTCATGCAAATAAACGCTGATGTGATATTTATCTGAAATATTTTTTTTGTTTTCTGTGTTGGTCCGTCATTAGTATTCATAAAAATCAAACTGACTAAAAACCAGCTCCAGCACTAAAGTTAAACAAAATATAACATGTTAAAGTTTTTGAAGTTCTTTAGAATTATTGTGATTTAAAACTCGATGAAACGAAAAAGCGAGACGATAGAGATACAAACAGGTATATGTATAGGATTCAGCTGGCGAGAGAATGAGACAGACACATAACATGGGAGAAATTGAGATAAGATGCATTATACAGTGTTTGGGTACCAGGCGATCATAGTTGAATTAGAGATTGTCTTATACATATATGACGCGAGAATACATTAATGTATATTGATGAAACCGAATTCTGGTTCACGGGCCTCGTAGACGATAAGATATACCTTATAATAGTGATAGTAATGTCTCTCATAGATAGAGATTTTTCATCATTTTTATAAAAAAATCTTCATAATTTTTTAAGGTTTCGCTTTTACCACGTGTGAATTGCACACTTGTTTTTTTTTGTAAGTATGGTTTTGGTAAAACTGTCTCCCCACATTACCTCCATGGACATATTGCCCCGCCTTTTCCAGCTATCTGTGAGCATGGATACTTAAGAAAGCCTGACAATGTTGTTGTCAAGAGAGCATCTGATGCACTTCACTATATACATTTTATATTATGTAAAGCAGATTACTTTTAAGCCTCAAATTCACGTTAAAAACTTGATACACTGTAAATCTTTATAAGTTATTTAGTGCAAGTCAAGATTAAGTACAAAATTTACAAAAGCAATTAGCAATAAATTTAGAAACTTTAATCCCAACTATCTTTATCATTCAAATAATCTTTGGGCTTTAGATGATAATTACGATACATTAAATTTTTTTTATTATTAATATTTTAATATCATTTGAGAGTTTATTATAAAATAAAACACAATCCGCGTTACAAGATTTAGCAATTTTACAGAGAATTTTTTAGTGGGTGCTAAAAGTTATTACAATTAACAATGTTATTAATGAATGCTCTATCTATTAACAATGTTATTAATGACTTTATTTCACTTCATAGTTATTTCGATTTTTCTGATGGTCACGTGCCTAATTATTAGTGTGTTCTGTGATCAGCGCCATCCATCGGAAACCATTATGTTGTCGTATTATACTCGAAAGATTTACTTTAAGATTTGGAAATACGAATTAGTTTATGAAAGTGACACTAGATGTCGTATAATACGTCTAACACTATTTATTTTTAAATTCAAATTCGGCTGTCTAGGGTTCAACGCCATCTAATAATATTTAGTACACTAACGTACATTATCCTCTATATTGCAAAATAAAATAATTTTCAAAAGTAACGCTAGGTGGCTGACTGGAGAAAGGAAATTGTTGCTTTATTTGTAAACCGACAAAGTCTATTTTTATTTCAATGAACCTGAGAAATATTGATCAAATTTGTTATTTATTACAGACGTAGTAACTACCATTTTCACTTGCACAATAAAAATAGCATTTAATTTGCCAAGTCTTCAACGAATTTTAGCCTATAAGTAAAACAATTAAGTACTCAAATCTCAAATCAAATCTCAATTAGTTAATTTTGCATAGCGGGTGCCGTGACACAATACAAACATTATTGGTTCGGAAATATTATTGTTTTTTGGTTGTTAAGTACATCTTGGTGATTATATTAATTTTCTATTTTTCTTATTCCTAGTTGATTAGTGTTAGTAATAATTTCACAGTGTACTAAAACTTTAAAATATTGTAAAAGTGTAGAAAAAGATTTTATTTATAATTATGACGGAACGACGATGTTTTGCTGCTAAATGGAGCTATTTTAAGCGAAGACAGACTGTAGACAATCCTAAGCCTGTTTAAGTATGAAGGAAAATTCATTGATAGATGTCTATTTAAAGTCAGGACGTCTTACCTAGGACCTCTATCCATGGGTGTTACCCAGGTCCTAGTGACCTGGCTAACACCCAAAAAACGTTGTGGATTTCGGCTATCTCCGTTTTTTACAAGATATAGCCGTCATATGTCAATCTATCAATGACTGCATGTTTCATACAATCAAGTGAATCGGTTTTTTTCTTAGAGAGTCTCGCTAGCCGGGTTTATACATTAAATGATATTCTAACTCTAACTAGCTGTATTGTATTTTTAAAAATATCTCTACCGCTGCTCAAATTCTACTATAACTATTAAACTGTTTGAAGCTGTTTTTTTTACAAACCAATCATTACAAGAAACATTCATGATGTGTTGTAATGTTTTTGTATATGTTGGATACGCTTTGTATATGGATGGTTATATTCCAAGGAATACAAACTGGATATCAGAAATTCCAGTGATGACAGTCTGGTGTTCTCCGATAGTTGGACTGTATTCACTCTTTGTTAGACTCTCCCGTGCGCTGCATGCCGATTACATCCAAGATGTATGTGTGTATGTATTTTAAAACAATTGTAATATTTTTCCAGAACAACCGGTGCAAGGGCAGCCACCTAATGCCGCTGGGATGGTGCAGGGCCCACCCAATGGTAAGTTATCAATTTATGTATTAAGATAATACAAATTATTCGGTGGTTTCCGATGCGCATGTTTTAATTTGGTTTGGTTAAGATTTAACCACTGTTTGAGAATCGAGTGTGAAATTCTGTAACAGGCATGGACACGAAAATGTTCATTATTGGGTTTACAATCACTTTCTCCTAGTGTTAACCGAAACTAATACTGTCCAAGTGTGTGTGTTATACAAGATTGAAGCTTTGCGATATGATTGCTGATACAAATCTGGTCTTAATTACCTACTGTTTAAAAATTATCCTGTGAGATGAGGTCTTTAATACTCTGACGAACATGTCTGTCATTGAACCACAACAACTGGAATCATGTCAAGTGAATTCCTGGATGCACTCTATCTACTCATACTTACTTGGAACTTTTTTCGCTTTTCCTCAAAGTTGAGTTGATCAGAAAACATTTTACAGCCATCGGACCACCTAAATTCTAAAGTATCTAAGTGCAGAAAAATAAGAGCCCACTAAAGTAATTCAACCACAGACATGGATCCAAATAGGATCCGCGAGTGTATGTATTTCACGTGTCAAAAAGAGGTGCAATGCTCATCCTTTGACGCTTTTATTTTATGTTTTACTAGCTGACCCGACAGACGTTGTTCTGTATATAATAAATAAAATAATGTTTTTTTATGAATTTGTCAATAATATTTCATAACATCAAGAATTGCTTCGCAAAAATGCACTCTGTTGTTGTAATGAAATTGTTTCACATCATAACTGTCAAACCGTTGCGTTAATAAATTCGACGGGGTACGCATCAAAGGATACAATTTTTTTTTTATTTAATTTTGAGCATTTTCCTATTTATTTACCTTTTAAACCTTCCCTGTACTTCCACAAATAATTCAAGACCAAAATTAGCCAATTCGGTCCAGCCGTTCTCGAGTTTTAGCGAGACTAACGAACAGCAATTCATTTATTTATATATAGATTATGATTTATAATACATTGTTGATTTTAGTAATAAGCAATACCGACTATTGATGTACTGAAAACGTCAACTAATGATGAGGTGAGTGGCTAAACGTTAGGCTCGATGCATTGGCATTTTTAACGACGTCACAGTAGGTACAAAAAAAAGGGCACGCTTGGTTTTCATACTTGGTTATCTACTTGGATCTATATCTGTGAATTCAACCATATTCAATACTTATAATATTAGATATCTAGATAGTTTAAATTACATTAAAGGTTTGGTGGAAAAGACAGCAGAGTCAAATCCCATGGTATGAAATTTCTGTGTGACCTTATGGCCAGGAATATAATGTATCCGTATTCACAGAATTAGCTCCATTGAATCAACAACTATCCAATTTATTGAATAAACGACGCAAAAATATACTGAAAATACAAGGGGGTTGCCGACTTTTATTTCAAAATCGTGTCTGAAAAAGGGTGGCAAACTGACTTGTACTTCAAGAACGTGTCAGTAGATTGCTATGGATTCGCAAATATTAACAACTTATAATTAGAAACCTCCCCAGGCAAGCTAGCTGCCTAAGAAAATTAAAAGAAAAATTAAAGACGGGTTAAATACTCGGTTTTCTTGTATTTTATTTTTGAATAAGAAATCACTGCCAATGCGATACAGAACGATCACGAAGCAATTTGTAATCACACGTGCCTCAGATAAGTTATTTGTGCAACTGTTGTGTAATAAGGGGCATTGAAACACGAACGTGGGTTTTTATCTACACCCATAATATGAATCCTCTATAAAAGATTCTGAAACAGCTTATTGCCAACATTAAAAAAGTCAGTCCTAGTAACCATTATTACATAAGCCAAACGAGTGTTGTAATGTTGTACTGAATTTCATTACAACACTCGTTTGGATGATGCAATGGTTATTAGGACATTGGGTGTTTTAATGTTGCAATAAGCTAACTGTTTTAGAATTTTTAATAGAGGATTTATAGCATGGGTGTAGATAAAGTATGTTTACAATGCCTGTTTGATACTGACAATATTGGAAGACAGTTGATTGTCAAGATGGCGCGGGCGATAACCAGTGATGTGTGGTAGATGATAGAGGCGATGTGGAGCGCGGAGGGCGGGACGACTCGGACGGCTCCGCGGAGGACAACGTCACGGTGACCGTGCCGCCGCGGGCCGCTCACGTCACGTCCGGCGTAAACGCGCCGCGTCCGCGTCACGCCGACATGTCGAACGGAGCGCGGGGCCATTACGGGCGCTCGTCGCGCTATGGTACCACTCACGAGATAATCGCATGCCGTATTCATATACTAAGAGAGCTTCAGCTTGCATGCCCTTTATCTTTGCATCGATCATTTAGCGTATGAAAATATCGGTTTGAAGGGATCTATTACAATTACTACATTGTTGAGGATGTAATAATACTTAATGCTCGCATTCAACTAATAGTTCGATTAATATTTCACACATGAGTAGCTAGCAGGTGGCCCTTCTATGACTTCTGTGAATGCTAACACACTTGTTCGATTCGATTTTTGGATTCTGTTCCTATTCCTAATTACGTTTATGTGAGGTTTCTGTAACTATCATTGGCGTAGCTTGCCTTGGCGTATGCCCCGTATAAAAAATTGCTTGGGGGAAGGGTAAAGATTTCTCATAAAAATTTTTTTTTGCATAAAATTAAAAGGAATATTTATTCATCATAATTATCTTTCTGTCACTTTTGACAAAATGTTTACAAACAATTCAAATTAAATATACACTCTCCTTAGCAGCAAAAGTTTTTTATTAATTTTCGCTGACGCACGTGGCGGTAGCTACGCTCCTGTTAACTATGTAATGTTGAGTTTTGTGTTTGAATGTATTTATTCGCAAATGTTTTTTATTATGTTCGAACAAAGTAGCAATTTTAACCACTATTCCAATTACCAATTCAATAACCTTAACGTAAAATTTTCCCATGAAATTCTTTCCTTTAAGTTTAATACTGCTTTCAAACAGGACTTTTTATATTATGCCTTGCATGTACCTAACATACAAAATTTTGTATATTTTACGAAAAGATTGCTACTGTAATAGTTTGAAATTGTACTTAGACGTAGATTTTTTTTTAATCTGCTTAACTTCGAGACCCGCGCCATTCTGTCAACATATTGCTAACTGAGGCCTTAGATAGCCTTAAAGGGTTAAAGGCGAACACTAGCTACGTTACGTCCAGTGGTTATTTCGTCTTAGGCTTAGTCTTGCCATAAATATTGTTACGAGGGAATAGTAGATTGTTAACCGAGGGTCGAAAGAATCAATTCCCTAGGGAATTGAATCTTTCGAATACCTAGGTATTTAGACGCCCGAGCGCAGCAAGGTCGGCTATAGTCCGAGTAGGAATTGATTTTACCCGAGTTAAACACTCTACTTTTCATTTCGAATATGAGGAAAATAAAACTAGTTGTTTATCTAAACACAGATTAGTATCCCGCCAATTTATGTTTACCTTTTTAATTTCAAATATGGAGACCACGTAATTGTTGCGGTTTATTCCACTCAAAGAAGTTTGCGCTAAGTTCACACTGGCTGTTTAGAAAGTCACATGCCGCAGCATATTTTTTAATTAGTTCTTTTTTAAGTAAAACTGCTATGAACAGTTCTATTTTTAAAGTTCATTCCGGCCCTTAGGTGGGAAGGAATTTGTATGAGTTTTTCTCTATGGAGGGAACCAGCATTTTCCACCCAATAATCAGATCAAAACAATATTACTTTCCGAGTATGAGTAGTGAAACAGTTTTTTTTTCTACTTAACAAACAAACAGTTATTACTGTAGTGTTATAGAGCTATCGTTTTTCCATTGGCCTTAATACACCTTAATCCTTTAAACTAGTTTTTCCACTTTCACTTTTACCAGTGGGAGGCTCCTTTGCACAGGATGCCGGCTAGATTATGGGTAGCACAACGGCGCCTATTTCTGCCGTGAATCAGTAATGTGTAAGCATTTCTGTGTTTCTGTCTGAAGAGCACCGTAGCTCATGAAATCGGCATATTAGACTTGAAAACTGCAGGGCATATTCAATAACCATCTGCTGAACGTATCGCTCGTCTCTACCCTTATTTTCATTTAAATAAAACGCGTTTTTAACGCGTTCGTGGCTGCAGAATGTTTATAATAATATGTTGTAGTGGCCTAGATTATCTTTTGCTTTACGCTATCGCTGCTAATATTAAAATATTTCATAGTATTCTTTAGTGCCAATGCTAGATTTTTTTTTATCTGAACTATTAGTCTTCTCTTTGTTGTTATATCTATATTAAAAAATAGAGAGCCGTATTTTTTGTTCGGTTGCACCGGGCAAACTGCTGAACCGATAAGAATAATATACTTATACCATAAGATGCAGTTTGATATTATAGTTGGTTTATTTTAGATGAATCTCAGTACGGAAATAAATACCTAATTGCATAAGTAAAAACTATTCATGGCTAAAAAGAGTAGCTAAGAAATTGTCATTATTGGTGTGAAAGATGTGACGTAACATATTATGTATTGTTATTTAAGGTGTACATAATAAACAATTAAGTTTAGGATGGGGATCAACATTTCTGTAGCCATATACTTTTACGTTATACTCGCTCTAACCTATTGGTCACTTTTGAAATATTCAATTTTTCTACAATTGCTTTGCACTTTAAAAAGTATGTGTAGTCCTGCCTATAGCGCGGTAGAAAGGCTTCGCGTTATAGGAAAAGGTGTTATACGGGCCATCCCGTATAACGCGTTTTTACGACCATTCTTATTTTATAAATTCTATATTCCAATATCTAAAATCCATGTCATTCGTAATACTAATAATTAAACAGAATTCGTAACAAGTATTTCCAATTATTTGCCTAGTTTTACAATTTTATTGAGGTTATTAATATACAAATTTAATAAAATAATTTAATGTTGTAATAACGTATAGTAGTTAATAGTTCGCGAAGTTAATTATGAACTGTACAAATCATTATAAATTTCACAGTACAGAAATAAGAATGTTGGGAATCCCCGCGTTATATAAGAGTATGACTATGTTATACGCAGCATAAAAACGCGGTATATAAAGATGATTACTGTATTAAAAGAAAATTATTTCATCGAGTTTTGTTCATAACTATAGTATTTTACAATTGCATGAAAATCATCATAATGGTTCGGTAATGACTTAAGCATTTATTATTAAGAATAGTTTAAATTGATTGTAAATAGTTGATTTTTTTTAGGGCCCGGTCCAAGGAGTCAAGGAATGGAGGGGCCTAATGTGAGTAAATAACTTTTTACAATAATATTATATTAACAAGATCACAGTCTCTTTGATGGCATTAATGGATATGTCTATTAAATTAAAATTCAAATAACTTTTATCTGTAATATTATTAATATAACGTAACCATAATTGGTTATGGTTTCTTTGATGGTATTAATAGAAATGTCCATTAACCTAATATCATATATAAAAGACACACAATCAATCCATATGTCCAAGGAGAGAATTCACTGACATTATTACATGCTCAAATTAAATTGTTATCAAAAATATTTATGTAGGCTTGCAATTTTAAAGTTAGTAATTTTACTAAAACAAATATTTGATTCTATCAAATCATAATAATTTTTTGGTACTGTTAATTTTAATTGATATGGAAGAGCGTGGCCTTCTGGCACAGGTGTTTCTCACTTAATAGAAGGTCACATCCACTATTATGTTTGTACCATTTTTGTTACAGAAATAAATATTTTTTCATTTTTTTTTTATTTTTTTTTATAATATGCAAATACCCATAGATTTTAATGAAAATAATATAAAATAAATAAAAATTAATAGACTGACCTTACTGTTCGATAATGCGTGACTGATTTTGATTTGTCAGTGTATGCGTTAGTTTGTGGTATAATATTCAAAATAGTAAGGAGCTAATGCCAAGCGTGGCTGACTGTTTACGACTTCTCAATGAAAATAGGTTACAGTAACAATAGATTAGCTTACCTTTTCTATGTTGCTATATATTTAGACTAAACACTACTCACAGCTCATAACACTCACATATTCATACACTATACACATATCTATTTAATAATCATGTATCACAAGCACACATAATTCAGGACTTCTTCTTCTTTATTTTATATAATTACTTACCATTTATTTGCCAGCGTTATTATTTCATTATAATTTAATCTGCCAAACTTCGTTAAAGGCAAATACATGTATATAGTTTATAGAATTAATATGAAGAGTAAAAATGTTGTAAAGTTTGCTTAAAATAAATAAAAATAAATAAAATATATCCGTTTGAGATGTTCTTCCATTCCGTACGCTTTATTCACCTATACGATAGTGTATTGTAAGTCTATTCAGCATATTCCCTATATTATTATACTTGCTTCATCGAGGTTTTCTTTTTCACGTTAAGCAGATGGGCAGAGGTGACGAACAACGTGCCAGCACACCGACGATTGATGAGCGACGGGACCCCATGTCTACAAATGTACGTTGGACAAACCTTTCGGAGGAAATTATTAAATTTTTTATTGAAAAGAGCGCAAAAAAAGATTGCTGGGAGAGTTTCTTGCGCCGCTTCTTCTCTCTCAGAGCGCAATTTGTTTCCGAAGCGATAGTAGTATCTAGTAGTTATTAGAAATGACATCAATAAGAATCAATTTTGAGAAAAATGATGTGGTGTCGTGGGACACGAGGTAGGAACGAAGTTCCTTCGGCTAATGTAGAATCGACACAAATTGCAAAAAAATCGTTCTAATATTGCTATAATCGTTATCATATATTAATATAATAATATTGATAATATATACACAACTCGCTTGTGTATGCGACTGTCGCGCCTGCGCACGTCTCATTTAACGGTTTTATTCCACGCACTTTTTTCCACGGATTTTTTCTTACAGTTTTACTATCACATTTTTTTCAGTTCGGTCGCGCAGCAACATCCCTATCCCCTCCAAGCCTGCCGTAAGGAACTTCGTTCCAAAATATATGCCTTTAATTAAATTAGACGTAAGGAATTGAGTGTTGTCAACATTGTTGTAATTCTTCTCGTGTTGTTGTTGCAAGAAGCGCGTGCGGCTGTTAGCAGCGGGCGTTGTCCGTTATAATATCGGACCAATGATAATGAATATACAGGGTGGTTTTTTGAGAAGGGCGGTGATGGCCAAGTCGGAAACTACGAGACTTAGAGAAAAGTCGTAAAAGGAGTCATGCCCTCGATTTATAAGAAACCAACAACTGCATATTTAGTTTTCTAAAATTTCTTGAACTTTTGACGGAAATCGACCCGAATGATTTTGCAAAAAAAATACATCCTGTACTATTGAACCAATGGATTCTGTTGCTGATAAGAATCAATAAGTACGGAAGTCTCACCCCACCGAATGGATTAAAGAAATAGGGACTCTTGCGGTCATACAATAAGGTGTAATTTAGAACGCACAGCATAAGTAGTATAAAGTCATTTTATAAAAAAAACTCAGTTTTTTCTAGAATATAAATAGGTATATAACCGCTATTTAAAATCAACCATTCTGTCGTTGTCAAACCTACATTAGCTGCAGATAGTAATTAAATATATGCGTTGGAAGACCATGACATAGTCAAACCTAGTATATAGGCAATAAATAAATAGCTATCATGAATGGCAATTTCATTATAATAATACGTGGGTAACACTGAAAATGTTTAGAACTGGCCAGTTAGAAACACTGCTAATGAAAACTTTTTTGAATTTCAATTTTAGAACTCCTTGGTAACCTAATGTAGTATATTGCATTCTATCTAATAAATCTAAAACTCTTGAAAATGCTACTATCTCTTGATAATCTACACGTGAAAATGAACCTAACGCGAGAAAATTTTCGGTCAATGATTATTATGACTTTCGTTGTGGGCTTACTCAACAACAAAGCTATGATAGGCTGCGATTGGCATTTCTTAATGAAGCCCCATCTCGTGCTACTATTTACAATTGGTTTAACGAGTTTAGGCGTGGACGTAGCAATCTCAATGATGATCCGCGTGAGGGACGTCTTTTAACAGCGAATACTGAAGATAACATCTGTGCTGTTCGATGCATGATAGAGGAAGATAAGAGAGTGACCTATCAACCGATACGGGCAAGCCTAGGCATTGGTATGAGTCAAGTTCAAAAAATATTACACGAACATTAAGGCGTCAGGAAGCTTTGTACCAGATGGATTCCCCATACTTAAGCCGACGACCAGAAACACCTTCGCATATACTGGTATCGTCAAATGTTAGATAAGTTCAACGGCGGTGACTCAAATGCTGCATTTGACATCGTCACAGGTTATGAAAGCTGGATATATTGCTACGAACCCGAAACCAAAAGACAATCAGCTCCGTGGGTGTTTCCTTTCGAGGATCGGCCAACTAAGGTAAAGAAAGGAAGAAGTCAAGGAAAAAAGATGATTGCCTCGAGATTGGTCGAAAAGGTCATTTCGCGACAGTTGTGCTAGAAGATGGAAGGACAGTTACTGCAGACTGGTATGTCAATCGCTGTTTGCCTGTTGTCCTGGAAAAAATTCGACAGCAGCGCCCTCGAAGCAGGATCCTCCTTCACCACGACAATGCTTTTCAGCGCACTCCGCAAAACTGACTGTTGAATATTTGACTATGGCAGGTGTCGAGATAGTGAGTTATCCACCATACAGTCCTGACCTGGCGCCCTGCGACTTTTATTTATTCCCAAGAACTAAAGATAAAATTTGAGGTATTCGCTTTACGAGCCCTGAAGATGCTGTGAAAGCGTACGAAAATGCCATAGAACAGACCCCTAAGGAAGAATGGGCCCACTGCTTTTCTCAGTGGTTCCATCGAATGGGACGATGTGTAGAGAGGAACGGAGATTACTTCGATAAATAAAAGTATTGGCGACTTTCTACATTAAGCAGTGTTTCATTTTCTAAACATTTTCAGTGTTACCTAGGTAATCACTTTAAATTAGATTGTTTCAGCTTTTTAGGAAGCTTAAAAAATACCTAACAGCTTTCGACTGGGTGAACCGATTTTTATGATTCTTTTTGTATTTGAAAGCTGGTGCTCCCGTGTGGTCCCATTTTAATTTGACCATTTTCTGACAGCGGGTTCCATCAGGAAACCATATCTTAAATTTGCATTTACTATGTGCGCCACAATAGGACGCATACCTCAATATCACACCAATCGATTTCGATGATTCTTTTTTATTGGAAAGGATGCACTTCGAGGGTAGTTTGTTGAGAGTTTTTTTAGGTTCGGATTATGGGATCCATGACAAAGTACCGGTACTGTTCAATTCTTTTGAGAGGCCATTTTGCAGGAGCGTTGAAACCATGATTGAGACCTCCTTATGATAAACCTTACTGTGGTATACAATCAGTCAAGCGTCCTACTATCTGCCTAAGGCCGGTTTCGCCCTTCTTCAGGTGGAAGTGGATTTAAATTAGACCCCGAAGCCCTCTGATATAACAAAAGTTCACAGCTCTTGCTCTATTTGCACCGAGTCAGCATAGTTTTTCCTCCTCCAGACTACAAGGGTAGAGCCCGGGTATCCAACATACGGTACAAGTACTAATTTTGCATGCCCAGGGACGGATTGTCCACGATTGTTTAATCTGCTCCTGGCGTAGTCTGTCTGCTATTTCACGTCGGTTTTAAGTGGGTGAATGATATTCGCACTACCACTAATAGAACATCTCATACCATTTTTTTTTAACAAAACTTGTATATTATAAGTTTACAAAGGACGTGTCCTAGTATTTGTATTTATTAAACATAATATTATGGTATCTGTGTGAAATTTAGATAAAGGTTTTATTTTCAGGCACCATATCACCGAGGTCCGCCTCACTACATGCCGGGGCTGCCACCGCCGCATTACAAGTGCGTGTAAATTCCTTATTATCTTATACTTTGGTTGTTTTTTTGTGTACTCTATTTGTATTAAATGTTTTTTAGTGCACCATTTGGAAGACCGCCTCGCTATAATGAACAGTACCCGGCGCACGACCTCTATCAACCACCTCCGCCTGGGATCAAAGATTCGCCCAATGCGTAAGTACCTACCTACTTGTGTTCGTTAAATAGTTATTATTTATTTCAAACCTGAATAATTGTCGTTCGTGTTGTTCTTATGAAGCTATTTTCAACAAATAAAACAAAAAAATTGGTGTGGAATTGCTGGTAATAGTAGACGTATTGACGCAGGCGCAGTGAGGACCCGCTGGAGGCTTTCAATCGAATGATCCGCGAAAAGGAGATGCGGGCCAAGAGACGGGAAGAGGAGAGGCGCCGCGTGCACTCGGGCTCGCGCAGTGCGTCGCGCTCGCCCCGCTCGCCCCCGGCCCGCCCGCCCCGCTCGCCCCGCCCGCGTGCTTCTCGCTCGCCCCGCCCCCGCGCGTCCCGATCTCCCCGGCTTCGCGGGTCACGGTCGCCCCGTGCGATCCGCAGCTCGCGATCACCCCGCCCACTCCGCGAGTCTCGTTCTCCTCGCCCGATACGCATGTCTCGTTCTCCTCGCCCCGTGCGGATGTCTCGTTCTCCTCGCCCCGTGCGGATGTCTCGTTCTCCTCGCCCCGTGCGGATGTCTCGTTCTCCTCGCCCCGTCCGGATGTCTCGCTCGCCCCGCCCCGTCCGGATGTCTCGCTCTCCCCGCCCCCTGCCTCCGCCCCGCTCGCGTTCGCCCCGCTCCCCGCGCCCCGTCCGCCCTCGAAGCCGAGGTTCGAGCAGACTTCGATACTCTAGGTTCGTTATGCATGCTACTGTCTGTTATGTCATTGTATTGTAGAGCTTTTATAGCAATGTGTCTATGGTGGTTGTCGCTTGTACATTATTATAATTAAGTGTAGCTAGATCGAATGAAAATCTGCTTGTTTTGAAATAATTTTAATGATATCGCTATTTGTGATTTTCAGTGACGTGCTCTATCAAAAATAATTTCTTTGAGTATAATTTGAATTTTATTCTCACTTTTTGCAATGATTTTTAACAAATTCTGATATATCTCTTGTATCCAAAGAGCAGTCGGCTCCACAATAATTAATGTAAAGGGAAATCGAGTGACTCAGCCCGGTTATGTGAATTATAGACAAAAATACGATTTAATAATTAACTCTGGGAATATGCTTGAGCTAGACTTAACAATATAACATGTATAGTGTAATTTTAAGAAATGTGATAGACCAGTACACATACATGCCTGTAAAACAGAACAGTGTCCATCGGTTCAGCTAGTATTAAAATAATTTATTAAATTACTCCGACTTAACTGTTACAAATGTAAACATAATATTCTAAAAATGTCTTAGGGCTCTCTTGGCCTCAAATGTAAGGACATACATTACACAATGAATACCAAATCAACAGTACCTTTGTATGAAAGGTTTTATTCGCATGGAAAAACCTAAACACTATTGGAGTTTTTAATGTTTGTCTACTGTTCTGGGTGTTCTACGGTTCTTTTCTGTGTCATACACATACTGTGTTATTAATAAATGCGAAGTAAAGTTATTCCAAGTTTAAAACTTAGTCTTTATCCTACCTTTGTCCCTACAGAATTAACTACTTAACAGGGAGAAGTAATCTTAGCTTGGATTAGCTGTATACTGCGTTTATTAATTAGACAGATGGTGTTTTATGGAGAGCGACATAAATCAGCTTTCCGATTCATCCCAAAATCACAACATATTGTATGTATGATATATTCTTCAGTCTCATGTAACCTGGTCTTACTGAACTTTGTGCCAGGTGTGATAATATGTGGTGATATATTTCAGATCTCGATCGATGTCCCGAGGTCGGTTGCGGCGTCCGTCGCCGTCGCCTCGCCGGCGCCGCTCGCGAGAAAGGTCTCTGTCGCTGTCCCGGTGAGTAGAGCGCCACGATCATAAAAAAGTAATCATTATATTTTTAAAAAGAAGAAACTAAAGAATTTTCAAGACTTAAAAATAATGTAGTCCAAATGACTTCCCTCTGCTGCTTGACACTCTTGGCACCGAAGTTGCAGAATTATGAAAACCCGTTGAAGCGTTGTCCTCGGTATTTTGTTACATTCATGAATAATATTCCTCTTCTAAACCTGCTCTAAACGCTGCTCTAAATTAGTCGGATTTTTGTCGTAGACCACCGATTTGAGGCAGCCCCACAGAAAATAATAAATTAATTTTTTTTCCTTTTCGAAATCAGTTTTCCAGGAGAAATATTATTCAGCAGCACTATGGATTGGATACCCTAGCCGTATGACATGTGGCCCCATCTTTTTGAAACCACATCCTCGAGTTATTGGTGTGAAGTTGTTGCAAAGCAGACACCAAAAAGTCTATTATCATATTGCAATAATAATTGTTAACTCTAACCGTCATCGCTTCCCCTCTTTCTTACTCAAAAAAAGTGTGTTATTAGTTATTATTCCAGTCCACACGAAAAGTTTAGGGCTGTGAAATAGACGTTCATGCAAGCGTTGGGTATATGTCTCGGACGTAGAGCGATAATTTTGGTTGTTCAAATTGCGATTGAGATGAAAATTGGGCGTCATCACTGAATATCACGTTGGTAAAATTGGAGAACCAATCGAACATCAAATCTACAAAGTTAACTCGGTTATTGGCATCATGTGGTTTTAATTAACCTAATAAGCCTTCAAATCCAAAGGCTTCAGTCTTAAGACTGACTTCTCTTACGTTTAGACTGTTGCGGATTTCGCTGAACTGAAACACGAACACGCTCCACAATGTCGGTTGATCTTGCAGGAACTGGGCGGCCGCAATCCGTTATTGGTCCTGTCGAGCCAGTTGTTTCGAACATTCTCATCCATTTCAATATCACATTGGCGTTTGAAACTTCACTTAAATCGCGTAAACCGTGTTCATGTCAATACAAACGTCTTCCATTAATACCTGATTTATTGTTTTCGTAATACGCTCGGACACACAATGTCCGGCTCCATGACAACTAAATTTCCAGTAATTGGCGCGGAGAACAAGTTATCTCCCGCCGCGCCGCCCCGCGCCACGTGTTTCTGGGAAATTGATGAATTTAATCGCCAACACTCTTATCCATCCTGTTTATGGTAGAACTATAAATAAGTAATTATTAATACAAACTTTGCCCATCTAATCTATACTTATAATAAATCTGTAGAGATCAAATTTCTGTGCAAAGAAAAAAAAATGATCAAAAGCGAGTCAGGGGGATGTAAGAACAGAAATAGAACAAGTCCCGATATTTTTGGAATTTCTTATTTCTCTGTCTGTTTGTACGGGCTAATCTCTGAAACTACCCATTAAATTGAAATTTTGCATGATGATACTTTATATTCCCGGATCTTAGATACTTTTCATCCCGGAAAATATAATACTTCCTGTGGGACAGTTCAAAACCTCTCCATGCTATGCTAAAATAGCGTAGTACACAACAACGTATGCACATAATTTAATCAAATTTGGCATGCCGGTCAACACCTTAGATACTTTTTATCCCGGAAAATTATTGAGTTCCCGTGGGAAAGATGAAAATATCTACTTACTTATATAGCGTTGTACACAACAACTTATGCACAATATTTAATAAAATTTGGTATGTTGATACCTTATATTGCCGGTCAATACCTTAGATACTTTTTATCCCGGAAATTAAAGAGTTCCCGTGGGAAATTTGAAAATATCTACTTACTTATATAGCGTTGTACACAACAACTTATGCACAATATTTAATAAAATTTGGTATGTTGATACCTTATATTGCCGGTCGACACCTTAGATACTTTTTATCCCGGAAAATTAAAGAGTTCCCGTGGGAAAGATAAAAATATCTACTTACTTATATAGCGTTGTACACAACAATTTATGCACAATATTTAATAAAATTTGGTATGTTGATACCTTATATTGCCGGTCAACACCTTAGATACTTTTTATCCCGGAAAATTAAAGAGTTCCCGTGGGAAAGATGAAAATATCTACTTACTTATATAGCGTTGTACACAACAACTTATGCACAAGATTTAATAAAATTTGGTATGTTGATACCTTATATTGCCGGTCAACACCTTAGATACTTTTTATCCCGGAAATTAAAGAGTTCCCGTGGGAAAGTTGAAAATATCTACTTACTTATATAGCGTTGTACACAACAACTTATGCACAATATTTAATAAAATTTGGTATGTTGATACCTTATATTGCCGGTCAACACCTTAGATACTTTTTATCCCGGAAAATTAAAGAGTTCCCGTGGGAAAGATGAAAATATCTACTTACTTATATAGCGTTGTACACAACAATTTATGCACAATATTTAATAAAATTTGGTATGTTGATACCTTATATTGCCGGTCAACACCTTAGATACTTTTTATCCCGGAAAATTAAAGAGTTCCCGTGGGAAAGATGAAAATATCTACTTACTTATATAGCGTTGTACACAACAACTTATGCACAATATTCAATAAAATTTGGTATGTTGATACCTTATATTGCCGGTCAACACCTTAGATTCTTTTTATCCCGGAAATTAAAGAGTTCCCATGGGAAAGTTGAAAATATCTACTTACTTATATAGCGTTGTACACAACAACTTATTCACATTATTTAATAAAATTTGGTATGTTCACACCTTATATTGCCAGTCATTATCTTAGATACTTTTTATCCCGGAAAATTAAAGAGTTCCGTGGGACGGTTAAAAACCTCTACTTACTTATATAATGTAGTCAACAACTTATGCACATTATTTAATTAAATTTGGCATATTGATATATTTTGTTGCCGGTCAACACTAAAAAAACTTTTCATCCCAGAAAATTAAAGAGTTCCCGTGGGATAACTCATTAGTTAAGTATCTTATATTGCTTAGTAATATAACTTACATAATTTAATAAAATTAGGCATTTTGATAATTATATTGCCGGTCAACATCTTGGATACCTTTCACCCTGGAAAACTAACGAGTGGGAAAAATAAAATACTATAGTTTCTTATATAGCTTAGTACACAACAACTTCTGTACCTAATTTAGTAAAATTTTTCAACCTCATTTTGCCGGTAAAGCAATGTGTAAGTATTATAAAATTTAAAAATCCCATAAAAGCGACGGGTTTCCGCGAGAAAGTAAAAGATTACAAAAATATAGCCCAGCATAGCGTCATTCATATTAAATCAATTGTGTGTGACGGACATCATTTCCACCTGAGACAAAAAGTGAGAACGACAGGTCATTTAGGTCAGACATAATTTATAGGTACATCGATACATACTAAACTTAATCTTACAAGCCTGTGAAAATCTCAGCCCTACCTTCTGGCTTTCCAAAGAAGTATCTACTCATATTATAAATACGAAAGTTGGATGAATGTATGGGTGTCTGGATGTATGGACCTGTGAAAATCTCAGCCCTACCTTCTGGCTTTCTAAAGATGTATCTACTAATATTATAAATACGAAAGTTTGTAAGAATGTATGGACGTCTGGACGTATGTTTGTTGCTCTTTCACACAAAATCTACTAAATGGATTTTATTGAAACTTTACAATAATATAGCTTAGGTACATATCAGAATCATGCTTACATAACAGATATGTAAAGAAGATAATCTCTGTCTATACTAAATTATTTGAACAAATATTTGAATAGTTATGACGATGACGATAAACAACCGAGTGCGCGATATTGTGGTGCGGTCTGGTGTCGGGCAGTGGAACAGGCATGCGGACGACCGGACGGCTACGGGGGGAGGGGATTAATTTTAAACGCATGCAGTTCCTATTATGTTGCATTTTCAATGACTATCAACAAATCGCAGGGTCAAAAGTCCCTAAAAGAAGCAGGCATACATTTGGGAATGCCAGGTTTTTCCTAAGGCCAACTCTACGTGACTTGCTCAGGCGTTTTTAAATCGCAAAATCTGCATGGGTATGCTGACTGAAATAAATCATTTAACATAATTTAAGAGAACATAGGAATATATTGCAGTGACTACCTTTAACTTTTGCTTTACTATCATCATCATCTACATACATCCGACCTATTTTAAGTCTTAGTACAAATTAATATACATTACACAAACACAAACTCGATTTTCATGATTTTTTATTTGTTAGATTCGCCTTTGTCCCGAATCGCAGAATAATTTAATACATTAAAAATTGACAAAAAAAGAAAAACTTTCTTTCATTTAAAATCATTATCACAATCTTTTAGAGGATAATCTTTTTTTATGGAAAAGGAGGACTGAAGAGCGTACGGGCCTCCTGGTGTTAAGTGATCACCGCTGCCCAGAGAATGTTCTCTTGCAACTCAGAGGAATGACAAGATCATTGCCGGCCTTTACCTCTGTATCTACTAAACCGATTTTGAAAATTCTGTTACGAATAGAAATTCAAAGTTTTGTGAGTTTCATATATACATACTATATATTAACCTATATAATGAAAATACTTTTCCATTGTAGTGATATTTGTAAAATACGTCTGAGAAAAAACCGTCGAACCCTAAAAATAAATTATATGGCAAAACCGTTTGCCAGGTTAGCTAGTATAGTATATATCTAATAAGTTATTGTTACCACTCTCTATTATTATAATAATTATAATGGAACTATTGGTGGTTCAAATATATTCTAAGAATTGTTTTGAATTTCACAACACATTTTTTATTTTTATTTTTGGGAATTTGTTCTAAAAAATATATACATATACATTGCCCAACGAAATAATTATTTTCTCTATGTCTTTATATTGTAGTGTCATCAGTCCATGACTCGTGAAATATCCATGTAAATTGGACGCCAATATAATAAAATACAGTTCCGGCTTAGTATAAGGTGGATTACAGAAGAGGACATTATTGTTGTGATTTTGTAGTTTTTGTCTTTTAAGTTATTGCATAGCTTCTATCGCTGGCCTTGAGCGTGGAGACCGAATTCAGAAATTTCGTAACGAAAATAGCCTAAGACTTACTTACTAGATGTATATAGATATTTTGCAACCATCATTACAGTTGCCGTGGAATAGCGGTTATCACGTATGCCTTTTGTGCACAAGGTCCCAGGTTCGAGCCTGGGGTTTTATTTAATTTTTTTATTTTTTTTATCACGTTTTTTATTTTTTATTATTATGACAAGCATTTTTATTTAGTTTCACCTGTCCTGTTGTCTGTCTGTAATCAAATCTTGCAAGTTAAGTTTTACTCACTTCGTGTTTGCTTTTTTTTTTAAATTAATTTTATCAAAAAAAATACTGCATAAATAAAATAAATTAATAATTATAATTGCATTAGTTGATAAAAAATGCTATGCAATAGCTTTACTGCGGCAGTCCCCGAGTGCCACACGTCTTTTTATTTTTAAAGTGAAACTTTTATTACATCGTCTCAAACTTTTTCGTCTGGGTGTTGCATGTCGCGTGACGGTCGGGCGGCGCCTGTAGTTCGCAGCAGCTGACCGTGTAGTGTATAGACTATTACTCATTTGTGCCAATGCTCCACGCTATTTTGTTTGGTTTTATGATTTTCCATTATCATTCAAATTTTCCAAGTATAAAATTAAGATTGATAAAGCGATTTTTATACCCTTAATGGAATATTATTCCAAAATTTTTTAGTTAAATGTCTATAATGTGAAAAAAAGTTTCACTTTTACCGTGGTTTCATTAAACCACACACTCCTCTTTCGTCTTATATCACAAGTGACTCATATGCCATTTACAATAGTACCGTGTACCCCAGCACGCCGTCTCCGCGGCGCCGCGTCCGGTCGCCGCTGCGGTACCGCTCGCCGCTCCGCTCGGTGGTGCGGACTCCGCCTCGCTCTCCGCGGCCCACCTCACCGCATCGGTAATTTTTTACTTACTTCTCCAGCTTATCGGCTCCTGTCAAAGAAATTTACGGCCGTTCCCAATAAACTATCTACAGATAGAGATATATTACCACCTTCGACTGTCAGTAATCAGCTGTCAATAATCTGAAGCTGTCCCAATATACGCGATAAGCCATTCTTATCGCTGGTAAGCTAAAAAACTAAAAAAACCGTAACTAGTGAAATTACTGGGCAAATCAGACTTAACATCTTACGTCTCAAGGTGACGAGCGCAATTGTAGTGCCGCTCAGAATTATTGGGTTTTTTAAGAATCCTGAGCGACACAACATTGTAATGGGCAGGGTATATCAATAACCAACAGCTGAACGTCCTGCTCGTCTCGTGCCTTATTTTCATATAAAAAAAAGAATGTATGTACTTATGTACACGTGTTAGAAGTTATTCTTCTTTGGCGCATGGAAAGATAAATCAAATTTTAACAAATAGTTGCGATCAAAGATAGTTTTAGCATTAAAGGTTAATATAAACATGTATAGAAAATTAATTATTTTATTTTTCTTTAAACATAAAATTTGTTAATATACCAGAAATAAAACAAAACGATAAAAACGATTTTTTAGATAATAATGTTACAATTTTTTATTAACGATGTAAATAAATGATACATACCGACAATTAACCTCAAATCTATAAATTCACTCAAAACAGTTTATTCAAATCACTTTTATTACTAATATTCAATATATATAGATATACTAATTAATTATTAGTAAATACTATCACCGTCGTATATGAAATTGATTTAATAAAAACACCAAAATAATATTTATTTATTCACACTGTTTAATTGTACTGTAACGAAACACGTGTTGTAAATATAAAAATACTAGAATATACAACTTGAACATAGTTATCGATTTTCATGCCACCTAGAACTAACTTCACGATGTAGAATTCATATGTCGGTGTGCGTGCGCATCGTAAAAATTCACTCTCATCATTTTTCTCCATCGCGCCAAAAGAAGTATAACTGCAAAGATATAAACTTTTAAAATTAAATAATTTGCTACAGATACGCAGGAGTGTACGACGAGTTGCTGTCGCCGCCACGACGCCCCATGGAGCCTCCCTTCGGAGCCAGGTACGATACTCTCTGTATTAGTGTCCACCACCGCTCTCGAACAATCTCCCGGCTCGATAGACCAACCTCTCACCTTATACTCCGCCCCACCGATACGAATTATAAATGCGGACTCGATTCAGTTGTTTTAACTTTGACGTGCTATATAAAATATATATGTGTGTGTATGTTAGTTTGGACATGCATTGTGTCTCGTTGTATGGTAAGTATGAAAAGTGGCGTTTAAAGATAGCGTTGCTGTGTAGCTGAATGAAGTTCGTGAAGTCTGCGTGATCTATCTGCCCTGGAAGTATTTTAGAATTAAATTGTATGTTTTTAATTTTGTACCGTAATGTTTATTATTGTTATAAAATTTTGACGGCTTTACAAATAAACTTGGTATAAAGTTATAACTGATGATAAACAAAGAATATGCAAAATGTTAACAATATCGTTGACAACACTGTCAATACAATGATAATTCTGCCTTGCAAATAAACGCGGGAAACGTTATACGTCAGAACCAACCATTCGTAAGCAAAATGTCTATTTGTAAACATTTTACATATTCTTAATTTATGCTTGGTTATAACTTTATGCCTATTTTATTTGTAAGGCCGTAAGTGTTTAGTTATTAAAATTATGTCATAAGTGTTGTTTGTAAATTTAAGTATTAAACCTATTGATGATTGTTTTTGTATGCCAAAGTTGTATGTTTTAGTAAAAATAAGTGTGCCTTAAATTGTTTACACTGGCAAAATAGAGATTAAAATATGAACAGTTTCTTGACTCGTTCGATTTAATCTATCAAATATGTATTAGTATTTGTTATTGGAGATTATTTATTTGTTATAGCTTCTCATTGCATACACTAGTCAACATTGTCTAAGACTCTTAAACTATGTTTCAAATATAACTTATACTGTGTTATTACAGATAAGTTAAACATGTGTTGAACTAGGGCTTCCAATCCAAAAAAAAAACACATTTTAAACTGATAAATTATTACTTAATGCAGCTTACAATCAGCAATACAGCTTTTAATCTTAACTGAAACTAATTTTAGACGCAATATAGCCTGCAGCAGAAAATGCCCTTTCTGCTTACACACTTGTGGGGTTTAAGGGTTTGTACGTAAATGTAAGATTCATTGGGTGTATTAATAAACTTCACGAAAATACGAAACAGTTCATAACTTGAGTTATTAAGAATAATATTTGACGCAGATTATCCTATTTTGCATCGCATGTACGCTTTTTTTTCAGTCCCGCAATTCCCGCGGATCCCGCGCCCGTAATCCCACATCTCGCGGGATTAGAAAATGGCGCGGGATCCCGCAAATACCGAGATTCCGCGGGATTGTAAATTCGTGGTCCCACAAATGCCGAGATTGAATACAGGCCGCGGGATTGGAAGCCCTATGTTGAACACATAGCGTTCAACATTCTTTAGACATTGCTTATATTTAAACACGAGTCGAGGCTTGTCTAAGGTGTGTCTAACGGATAGATCAAATTCTTAAGGAAGGTTTAGATTATATGATGATGACAGATGGATGATAAGCTGTCAAAAATTGCTTTCCGTTCATTTAATTGTTCCTGTGCATTTCAGTTTATGTCGTGCTTAACCATGCTTTAGTTAAAAACAAACAAGCTAAACACTGCTTTTTAATAGAAAAAGATATACTCCATTTTAGATCACTGACATTGCTATAGTAAGATCACTGTCTAACAACGCACGTGTCTAAGCCATGATATTTTTTTTTGTTTGAATAACAATGATAATGTTTAGATATTTGATACAAAGTTTTATTTTGAATACAATTTAAGTTCAAAAAAAAGGAGAACGAAAAATATTCAATCAGTATAAAAAAAAACATTTATTAATTATGAAAAAAAAATTGTGAAAATAATAACTGAATAGAGAGAGAGAAAACGTTTTAAACGGAATTAAGAGTGTAAAATTAAAAGAAGAAAATATTCAGTTGTTATTCGGTAGTCGGATTTTTTAAATATATTTATATATAACGTTCAAAGAACAATAGCGAACCTCCATACAAATATTTTGTTAACTTCTTAAGTGTATTAGTGTGGAAACTATGTAATAATATAGATCGATTGACGCTAAGAATAATCTTTAGTAAGTCTAGAAATAAATATATTCCAGAAGTTTTTGAGGTTATGCCGGACCAAATAGGAAATAAAACAAAATGTGCACAGTATTTTTAGATGTTGAATAATCTATAGAGTTTATAGAAACCACCAGGCGACTTGTTCGCTTTGTACTCGAAGTGAGTTAATACTTGTCGATTATACTCGCGCCATACTTAAGACAATCTCTTCTTTAACTATGATCGCCTGGTACCAAAACATTGTATTATGCTTCCTATCTTATTATCTCCCATGTTAAATATTATGAATTTATGTGACTGCTCTTTTTCTTGTCGCTTTTTCGTTTCATCGACTTTCAAATCACAACGACGATAAAGAAGTTTTCACTTCAATAGTATGCATATTTCTGTCTCATTCTTTGCCGGCTTCATCCTACACATTTTTGTATTTGTGTCTCTTACCTGTCGTTTTTTCCGTTGCATCCGGTTTGAAATCACAACGATTCTAAAGAAGTTTCACTTCAACAAGAATGGAAGTACTTGTGATAGTCAATGAAGGTTCGAAGATTCTTCGAGCCAATGAAACGTCGGTTCGCAAAACCTAAGCGGAAGATGTTATAACAAGAATTGGCAAACCAAAACTTACTATTCATTTAATTGTCTCTTATGTTTATAGTTTTCTACATATAGTGGGGTGATTTAAAAAAAACAACTTGCTACTATTTTATTTTTTGTTCTTCATCTTCTCTTATCACAATATCATTAAGAAATTCTGCAGGTGCTGTAATATTTTGTTGATGTCTGGCCCAACCGAGATACCAAACAAGTGACATAGTATGCGCACAACAGCCTACCGTCCGTCTACCAACTACCGAAATATTCAACTAATCCTGCTCGTCCAGCCAGATTAGTTTCAATTAAAATATATACATAAAATTGTCTTCTGGAAACTTATATTACCTCTTATTAATATTGTATTAACACTGCACACTTCAATCCTGTATTCGCTATGAAAATGTATATGCTCCTCAAAAAAAAGCTAATAAAATTAAATTATTATAATATTCTAAGATGGGAAAGTAAACATTGTTTCTGTGAGCCATTATATTTTGGAAATGGCTGTTCTTCTATTCATGTTCTGGGCCTCAACCATATTTGCCAGATTATTTTCTAAATTAATCTTCTCTCTCATTATTTCCATTATTTGTCTGATATTTATATTATCTTAAAGGCGAACACCAAACCTATTTAATAAAGCAGCAGCTATTTCAAAGTGTTGCATCATGTGGGGAAGGGGTCTATTGAATTATTCTTGTCTTAGTATTTTGAGATATCCATATTCCACTTCTGCAAATGGTAACACAACGACTTTGGTTGGCTTGATCTGTTGTCAACTGGTGTTCACCTTCTAACAGTAATTCTGGTATAAATGCTCTATAGCCACAATTTTCTAATAAACTGATACTATCTCTGAATCCCCTATCTAATATAAAAGCGTCACCATTTCTAAGATACAACCGTGGAGCAGAATTCTCATTAGAAAATAAATTATATATAATGACAGCATCTGATGTAGTTGCTTTGTATAGGCCAAAACAAACAACAATATATCCATCACAAGCAACAATTAAAAATGGTTTTAACAGATTTCTGTATTTATGCAATGAATATGAGTCCTTTTGCAACTTAAAAGTAGTGAGAGCTTTTAATAATTTAAATATATGTTCCATCACATATGAAAATTGCCAAATTTTCACCTCTAAACAATCCATTAGGAATGGTAAGGCTCAGTTCCAATTATTCTTCATGACTTATGTTACTAATACCAAGGTATCTTGGCAGAAAATCTCCCTCACTTTGTCCATCAAATCTTCCAATGTTCGCCTTGGTACTTGTAATAATGTTGCAATCCTCTCATCTGAGTCTCCAGAGGGCCTACCATCAATTTTTAATAAGCGATGCGATTCCGATGCAGTTTAGTTTAGGTACCTAAATTGAATCACTAAAATTCGTACCATGAAGTGCCTTTTACTGTTTGGCGCTTGGATCGCTTATGAAAAATGAACGAAATAAATTTGTCTGTGGTCCGCGGTGTGAGAAAGAGATGACGCTCTACAGTCGTTGCATAAGTTTGTCTCTCTTACTCGAACCATATGCGTTGCGTTTTGAAACCTAAAATGATATGATTTTAGCGGTTTTTTTGCGTAGAAAATACTAAAAAAACATTTTAAAATTGCGCTTTATAGCGTCAAATTATAAACCATTAAGACTTTTTTTTGTACTTATTAAATAATAGTAATATAAATAAATATAGTTCTTTGAATTACAAATTAAATGTTTGCTTAGGTGTTTTCGTAAAAATAACGAGTTATGAACGCACCTCCATTGATTTTTGATTTGACAGGAGCACAGCGTACATTGTTTTTATTTTGTTCTTGCGGGCCCTTACTGCCTCGTCTTTAGTATTTTCATTTTTGATATTTATTTTCAGTATTTTGTTTTACAAAAAAGTCCCATCTTATCTTTCATCAATAAAATTTTCATTAAATAAATGGTCCCGTAGAGGTCTATTTTCATCTTGACCGTTCATACGAATAACCTACCTTTTAGTTCGCTTCCGACCAGCATGACATATACGATCTACCGACGAGATCTGAGAATAAATGACTCATAAATTATTATGATTGATAAAGGCTTATTGATGTATGTTTTGCCACATAATTATTGTTTGTAGTGTGTGTATCACCTTTATACACCTTTAGTTGCATAGCATAATAAAAGAGCATACAATCGCAGTCAGACTTATAATCATTTCAATACGAGAACCTCCAACATCGCTTGGCGACCCTGCTAGTGCTGTCTGTTGGCGGCGCTGCGCAGTTCGTACAAAAATAAAGTATATAAAAATAGATATTAATACAATATATAGATATTAATATAATACAAAAATTCTATTTGATTTGTTTAATAACAGTGATAAATTATTATTTTTTGTACATATTTAACATTTAATGAACTAAAACGCTGCAATTTAATTATTAGAAGTTCAATTCAATAAATGCTTTTTATGTTCTATTAAAGCCTACAAGCCTCTCCTGGTGCTACATTGCTTTCTATAAAGTTATATGTAGATTGTTGCATTTCAGTAGGGTTTTCTCTTAAAACAATATCACTTTGTCGTTGCAATATTGAACAGCCACATGAAAGGCTGACATTTGTACTTGTTCCAGCTTCAACACCGCCAGAAACTACACTTGGTAAATTATGATTAACTGTAGCCATGGCAAGATCTCTGCATCCCTCTTCCAAAAATGCATTAATTGAACACTATTATTCATATTTACATTAAAGTTTTGAAGAGTACACTAATAATTGCTTTTACAAAACAAGATGGGGACACCCAGCTGTCTGACCTGTCAACCATTTGTCGTATCACCGCTCTTCGACAACACTTCCCTCAAAGCCTCGCCTAGTATCGGAATACTGGGTCTCGAGATCTCGAGCGATTGCCAATTTCGTGGTCATCTGGAAGGCAAAGCCAAATTGGCTTCAAAGAAACTGGGCGTCATTAATAGAGCACGGCAATACTTCAAGCCGGCCCACATTCTAGCGCTCTACAAAGCGCAGGTCCGGCCACACATGGAGTATTGCTGTCAACTCTGGTCTGGCACACTTCCGCAGTATCAGCTCGATCCATTTGACCGCGTGCAACGCAGAGCAGCTCGAATTGTCGGGGACCCAGTGCTCTGTGAACGGCTCGATCACTTGGCGTTGCGTAGAGACGTCGCTTCATTGTGTGTCTTCTACCGCATTTATCACGGGGAGTGTTCCGAAGAGCTGTTTAACCTGATTCCTGCCGCCGAATTCCACCTTCGCACGACACGCCACAAGTTAGGATATCATCCTCACCATCTGGATGTGTGGCGGTCCTCCACAGTGCGGTTTTTCAAGGAGCTTTCTTCCACGTACTACAAAGCTGTGGAATGAGCTTCCTTGTGCGGTGTTTCAGGGACGATACGACATGGGTAAGGTACCCAAAGAAGCGCTTACACCTTCCTTAAAGGCCCGCAACGCTCCTGTGATTCCTCTGGTGTTGCAAGAGATTGTGGGCGGCGGTGATCACTTAAAAACAGATACGCTCGTTTAAAAAAAAAAAAGATAATGTTTTTTTTCTCTTTGTGGTCATAGGCACAGAGAGTGTGGCATAGTGAGTGTTAGTTTATATGCGATTTATGCCATTTTTATTGTATTTTTGAAAGCTAATTAATCATATTATTGAAAATCAAAGCAATCAGTAATGCAAGAGAAGCAAAGTAATGTTTAAGTAAATAACAGGATATATATTATGATAACTCTACTCGGCCAAAAGACATAAGTCGAAGCCAGAACTATTATTACTGAAAACGGAAAAATATTAATCTGCCGGTTTGCATGGTGGGGTTGGGCCAACGAAGGGGTAGAAAATATATAAAATATATCTTTTACGCCGCGTCATTGAGAGGAGGTGTTAAGTGAAGCCAATTGTAGCTCCTGGCCAAGAGATGATTTGGACGTGACCAAAAGTTATGACCGATTTTAGAAAATGCACAAAAAATTGTGACCATGAAATATCATCTTAATGTCCTTGTCGTCCTAACCCATAATATGACTATTCTGTGGAGGATTTCCCTTAACCTTACGGTTTGAAATTCTTGGTTTGAAACCTTGTTACGTTCCGATTTCCCTATGTAACGCTCAAATTGTTAGATTATTGAAATAATAATTAACTTACCTTACCTCAATCTGAGGAGCTCGAGTTATTGCAAGGATCGTCTATTTTTACTAATCTTATCGGCTGCTCTAGACTCTCTTGGACAGCCTGGGACAAGATTATGATTATTTTATAACAATAGCAATGACAGTACAATATTGTATATTTTTTATAAAAACAGCGCAAAAAAAGAATGCTGGGAGATTTTCTTGCGCCGCTTCTTCTCTCTCAGAGCGCCATTTTTTTCCGAAACGGTACTACTACCGATACTACTAATATACTAGATACTACTATCTAGTATGTTAGAAATGACATCAAAAATAATTCTAAAGGAATCAATCTTGAGAAAATAAATGCCTTTTATGCCGTTCGACCCTATATACGGGAGTACTTCCCTTATGTTATTCTGACGCACTCGAATAAATCCCAAAATCCCCGCCTGGGCTCCTCTACTATAATGTTTGGCAAATGCTTTATTCATGTTATGACTTAATGACAATAATAATGAAGAGCTAATGACAATTGATTAGTTGACATTCTTAAAATTCGTTACACGGAAGCGGAACACAATTATGTGATGATTCATTTTATTGTGAAAATAGTTGTAGAAACGGTATTTAGAAATATATACAAATAGAAAACAGTAAAATCTATATATATAAAAAAGGATTGCTGTTTGTTAGTCTCGCTAAAACTCGAGAAGGGCTGGACCGTTTTGGCTAATTTTGGTCTTGAATTATTTGTGAAAGTCCAGAGAAGGTTTAAAAGGAGAATAAATAGGAAAATGCTGCTAAATTAAATAAAAACAACAAATTTGTTTTTCCTTTGATGTGTCCATACATAATTTCTATGAGAGAATTTATTGACGCACGTTTTGACAGTACTGCTGTGAAACAATTTCATTCGACAGCAGGATGCATATTTTACGAAGTAATTTTTGATGTTATGATTTTTTATTGACAAATTCATATAAAAACATTATTTTATTTATTATATACAGAACAACATCTGTCGGGTCAGCTAGTATGAAATAAAATTGTCATTAAAAGCCATTAAGTCTGCGCTACGTTATTTCGTTATTACATAAGAAACAGCTTTTTTAATATTTTCATTTCGTGAAACGGAACTATTGAGTGCGCGGTGGCCAGACCAATCTGCCAGATAATTCATCTAGAAATTAAATATAGTGATTGTGAAACGCAATCTGTTCTGGAATATTAAAGTAATATCTGGAACTTTTATGTTGCCATTAAATTATCTAGCCTATGACAATCTGCTACTTGGACATTGTGAAACAGCCACTAAATAAAATAAATAAATGATTCTAAATAATAGCCAGAATAAATTCTACTCCGAAATAATGAAAATATAAACAAAAATAAACCTATAGGCGAGAATTCATGCAAAGTTGTGGTAGAATTGAGGCCTAACATATTAAATGAAAATTTGAATTTAGAATACACACTAGAATTGCTTTAAACTTTTTTATTGCAGACTCTTTTTAAAAAGGTTATACGAAGAAGTTTGTAACAGTTTCTGAATCTTATACTTTGTTGACTAGTGTATTAATTACAAACCAGTATTATAATATGTTTGACTGTTTCTTTATCATACAAAATGTTTATACTATATGTTATTGCATGAATTTTGTAATGAGAAAATAAAAACAAATCAAATAATAGCCACCAAGTGTTACTGGTGACGACCATAATATGCGATATTTGATAAACGCTCAACTTTAAAATAGAGGTCAACTGTCAACCTCAATTTTTTTTCGACATTATCACAGCTGTCACAGTCTATCTAGACGTATAATTGATAAGATATAGGCTATGTTAAAAACTATAGCTCTATTTTTTATAATTTTATTGTACATACTATATACTATACATATTATTTATTTATAAAACATTTGTAATCAAGAAGTATATCGCCAATGGTTCTTTGCGGAAATTGTTTCCATTCTGCGGTACTCATATTACTTATATGACGGTCTACGGAGAAGACTGCACTCATCTTACTCTTCGCCAAATAACTTCTCAGAGATATACATACAGACAGCTCTATTGACTTGTGGTCGGGACTTCGATTTGGCAAATCCAGACGATGAATTCGTGCCTTGAGGAATTAGAACTCCTAAAGAATTAATTTCTCGCCATATCATAACAGACTTAGAATATCATTTGCACCGGTGGGAGCCTCCTTTGCACAGGATGCCGGCTAGATTATGGGTTTCACAACGGCGCCTATTTCTGCCTTGAAGCGGTAATGTGGAAGCATTACTGTGTTTCGGTCTGAAGGGCACCATAGCTAGTGAAATTACTTGGCAAATGAGACTTAACATATTATGTCTCAAAGGTGACTAGCGCAGTTGTAGTGCCGCTCAGAATTTTTGGGTTTTTCAATAATCCTGACACTGCATTGCAATGGGAAGGGAGTAACAATTACCAACAGCTGTACGTCCTGCTCGTCTCGTCCCTTATTTTCATATAAGTAAAAAACCATTTCCATCTTGCTATATGTCCATTAGAGCTGTTCTTCATTCTCGTACCCTTTTTTGCCTATACGCTGTTATATTGTAAGTCTGTGGCCCAGACCATAAGATAAGATCTATTCCGAACGTGTCTATACAAATTTTAGAACTCGCCGGCGTCGATCTTCAGCTTACAGATTATACACAGATGTTTTCATCGGCATACTAGGATAGCCTAGACTTCTCTTGAGTCCATCTCGAGCGAAAATTCAACTCGGTGCAGCGATAGTCGTCCTTCAGACCATGCTTATACTAAACTGTAGGTGAAGTGCAATTATTTATCGATCGCTATTTTACAGGAAAAAAGTAAACAATACTCTGAATAGACTTATTTATTTATGGTGTATGTGGATGATGCAGCTACTGTACTCAATAACTTTTGTATTAATTTACATTTACTTTTTTGACTTACTCGTGTAAGACATTGACTATTTGACGTTTGAGTATGTTTGTTGCATCCGTTTACATATTATATTGTAATTGAAATGTTTTGTAAAAAAATGAATATGTAAATCTGGATTTAAAAGAGTGGCAATGAGTTTCTTGCTAATTCTTCTCATTAGCTCAACCCTTTACGAAGTAGCGGTAGATTCAATAATATTTTTTTGATATTTATAAGTGTCATTTCCTTGACCTACATTAATAAAGTGATTTTGATTTTATTTTATTTTAATACTAGCTGACCCGGCAAACGTTGTTTTGCCATATAAATAATTTTTAGAGGTAGACCGTTTCTGGGACATTGCAACATTGCTTTATTTTTCTAAAATAAAAGAATTTTTCTAATGCCAATAAAAGTCCCGTCAAAATCAGTCCATCCATTTCAGAGATTAGCTAGAACAAACCGACAAAAATTGTAAAAAATATTGTTTATACCATATATATATTTATATACATGTAGTAAAAAACGGCTATTTCAATATTATAAACAGACACTCCAATTTTATTTATATGTCAGATAAGATCTGTGTTTCTAAAGCGTTCGGCCTTTATAAGACGTCTAGAAGTTATAAGGTCTTCGGACATATACATAATATGTTGCTGTTAATAATGTGAATTCACAAATTAGACTGACTGTATGTAGTAGTATTAAAATATTTTTAGTAAATATTTTACAATTTCTAGTCAAGTTGCCTTGTAACCGAACTGTGATGACGTGTATGTGATAGTTGTTAAGTTGTTAAATTATGCATTATAATGTTAAATGAATTATTTCGCATCTTTTAAGCAATTGCTAATAAAATAGTTAAGAAATCGTTGGCTTTTCATTTTATAAATAAAAATTGCGTTATCCATTAGTTTTAATTCCGATAAAACGCAGATTAAATGCAGAAAATTACATTTTGTTATTAGTCACTCTGTCAATCGCTTAATATCATAGTTTCTCAACCTTATTTTGCTCACCGCCCACTTTGAGAATACGTTTATTTCTATAGTATTTTCGTGTATTTTTTTGCCTTTTTAGACTATATTTTTTAATGTACCCACGCCCCATCTGCGCCATCTCAATGCCCCCTAATTTTCTCTGGGTCTTCTACTGCCCCCCCGAAAGTCTCAAACGCCCACAACGGGGGCGTTATCGCCCACGTTGAGAACCTATGGCTTAGATAGATAGAGACACGTGCCAAGTATTATGAAGTGGGTTTACTGGCGGCGTATTTTTTCGATGTGTTAAATATTAAAATATCAATTAGGATGTATTTTTTTTTGTTTCTGTGTAGTACTAGGCGGTCAAACTATGGGTGGGTAAAGAAGAATCGTGAACAGAAAATGAAGTTGTTATAATTTATTTTCTTGTAGTATGTATTGGTACATTTGTTTTCTGATCATCCAGGTCATGTATCCGTAGACATACTTCCGAAGGGTTAAGTGTCTGTTGATGACCATTTTTAGTTCCATATATTTACAATACACTCGCGTATAGACTGCAGGAGAGAAGAGCATCTCTAACAGAAATATAGCAATAAAATTGTTCACGCATTAGGGGAGTCAGGTTGTCTATTATGCTAGTATGTTAAGTCTAGGACTGCTACTGTGGTTCACTATTACGTGAGACGTCTATAGTATTATAAGCCTATCAATTATATTAATTAGGGTATTAAAAATGCTGTTCAAAAAATATTTTTCTATGTAGTCCCCCCCCCCCCCCCCCCCCCTCTACTTCAATACATTTCTTACTTTTTCCATAAAGCGCTTGTAACCCAGTAAAAATATTATTTGCCGTCTTTGCCTTGAAAATGCTCGTCAACTGCCACCTTGATCTCTTCGTCACTCGAATGTCTTCGCACTCGGAGATTTTTTATTAAATAAGAAAATAGTCGCTGGAGGCAAGTCCGGGCTGTATGGTGGTTGGTTAATTTCTTCGAACCCTTTTTCGGCCAGGGCACGCCTTGCAACTTGCGCTGTGCGCTGGTTGATTGGTTGTCCTACAAAAATAGGACACCTGTCAACTAGTTTGCCTCTTTTTTCTCGACAATGACTTTTGTCAGCAATGCGGTATAATAATCCCCGTTCATAGTTGTCTTTTAGGAAGGTAATCGATAAACAAAATGCATTCACAATCCCAAAAAGGCCGTAAGTCAGATCAGCGATTTTTCAACTTTGAACTTTTGGTGGTGGCTTTTCACTCTTTTCTATCCACTGCATTGACACCATATTGCCGGATCCAACTGTGATAATGCGAATAAAAGTTTCATCAGGATTATCGACACAAATGTAATCAGGGACAGTTATGACTCGACGCTGCTTGTCCAGCGGCGTGAGCATTTTTGGAACCCAGCGCTTGCAAACCTTTCGCATGTGCAAATGATTATGCAAAATTTCGTGATTCCTTTCTTGCTAATCCCTATAGCTTCAGCTATCTGCCACAACTTAATTCGCCGATCTTCTAGGAGAAGTTTCTTTTTAATTTTTCAACATTTTCTTCTGTAGGTAACTGCGGTGTTTGGACGTCCTGATCTGGGATCATGTTCACGCGACTTTCTGCCTTGCTTGTATTCTCGTCTACTCTATTTTATTTATAACGGCGTTTTGTATTTATTTGTAAGGTTTTTTAAATCGTGGTGACGTTGGTGACGTTTAAGGGTCAATAACTAATATTGCAATGACGCTAATGATATATCATACTGATCATAATACATGAAATTTAACTAAATTGGTAATGCTCAATTAGTGACATACACCGCAAGTAGTAATTGGTGATACTTAAAGGTTTACACAAAACATTTCAGCCGTGACTCGTAGTTCAATTTTATATGGGGCCGATTTTTATCTTTCGAACATTCTTTCACTGTCAATAATGGTTTTGTTTCAAGAGAATGTAATTGAGCATGTATTGAAATCTATGGAGTAAATCAAGGTAGGCTTCACGTGAAGTTCACTGTGTTCAATGTGTTTACTCCAGAGCAACTTCGACTTCATTGCCAAGGCTCAGTTCGGTATTAATTAGATTTGGTAGTTTGAGGATTTTGAGTTGGTGGATAGTATTAATCAGTTTTAGAGCGCGTTTATGAGTTTGCGCTTTGCTATGCGCCCCATTATTTAATTATTTTGAAAGCAGATCCCATGATGCTGCATCACATTGTCAGAGCGCCCAAAAGCATGGCCATGTCGCACCGCTACAGTGTACAATCCGTGTACAATCTCATCTTATTTAGATATAGGATGAGCTGATTTCCCTCAAGTATCCATAAGCCTTTTGTTGCCACTCCTCTAGATCATTTACGGCAAGCGCTTTGCTAGTGCTGGTTAGCTTTTCCAAAAGCGCATGTACCCACAAACACACACACAACGAATTAACACTGTATGGGGTACATTCGGTTGATTTGCCGCAGCGGGTCAGTTTATTTATTACAATATACCTATCATTCTAATGTGTTTGTCAAGAACTTGAACGTTAGGCTGGAACACATACACATTCATTATTTTTCTTTTGCAATCACAATGTACCACGCTTTTATATATAAAAAATTGGGTCTGTGATAAAAACGCAAAGATTTAATACAAGGTCAGTTTTAGTGTTTGATAAAAATATATAATTAGGTTAAAATGATCGTTAAATATGGCAAAGTAGGTACCTATTATGGTATTTTTCATATAAGTTTAAAATTGTCTTGACTTTTTGTATTTGGCGTTCATTCTCTGTGTTGTGTTAACTGACTTGCTTGCATTCTGTTCCCTTTGATTCTGGCCAAGTGTTCTTCTTGTAATTAATTTTTCCTTTTGTGTAGGTATTGCATAATATGTACATAGACATTATTTTTTGCGTACACACATAATACACATTACAATTTCCATAACTAAGCATCTGGTTCGCTAGTTCTTGGAGGAGGAGATCTTGAGGTACTTCGCGTTTCAGTTTTCTGGAAACCTACTGTTCTTTTGTTCATTAAGCTAATATGTTAAGGTGATTGTCGGCTCTAGTTTTGTGTGCCTTAGCGAATTTTATTATCTCATCTTTGACAGTTGGTATTCCGTGGTCATGGTGTAATAATTCATTTGGTAAAAACCACGGAGCATTGGCTATTCTGCGTAATGTTTTATTCTAAAATCTTTGCAATATTTCAATATTTGAGTGTGTGTATCACATAACTGTATACCGTATGTTAATAGTATGGTCGTAAGTTTCATAGAGTTTCGCCAGTTTGTATAAGGAAATGGGTGTCTTCTACGAATGATTGGAGGACGTTGTAGATATAATTAGGTAAGGAAGTCTTAATTTTGTTGAGGAGACCCAGCTGCCATACTCGGTCGAAGGCTTGAGATATAGAGTTCATAATAAAATTTATTGAATAAGGCGTTACTTTGCGGAAATCCATAATTATTAATTAACACTAAAGAAAACTTAAATAATTTGTATAGAGTTCATAATGTTTTCAGTTAACCTGTGAACTGGTCAACTGTGGCATTTTTGTTGCGGAACCCAAATTCGTGATTTGTTGTAAGCTTCTTGTAATTTTTTGATAGATGCAATACCTTATAGAAGGAGATTCAATAATTTTGGAAGCTATCGAAAGAAGACTTATAGGTCTGTTGACTTTGCTTTTTCTTTAGGATCAACAGGATTAAGATTTTAGCAGCTTTTCATTGAGGTGGGAAGAAATGCAATCTCACTATAGCATTGAACAATGAAGTGAGGAATGTCATTCCCGAGACAGGAAGTTCTTGAATAATTTTGTATGTTATTAAGTCATATCTCATATCGGGGGTATTTTTTACAATAAAACTTTATATTTTTATAAAACCTCGTGCTCGGGTCGATGTTGTGAATAGATTTTGGAAAAAATATTCCTCGTCTGTTCCTTTCTTGTGGCTTTCCATAGAAAGTAATTTCTGGCTGCAGTGGAGTCAATTGCTAAGATAATTCTGAAAACCTTTGTTGAGGTCATCATCCAAAGAACATTTAACATCTCTTGGTTTATTTTTTGCTTACGATTAGGCATCTAGTTTGCAGCCATTGTTTCCTTGTCTTACGTTTTTCGGAGGTTTTTTTCCATGGTGGATTTGTCAACCTGAGTTTCTGTTAATATTTATTATAAGGAGTTACCGTCCAAGCGGCCGCGGCGTAGTTAATGCTAGCAGTGTTTTGTTAAACGGAGAGGTGATAAAACCGGTGGAATCTGCTATATTAATCTGGATTCCAAATTATAAAGGGGCCCATATTGAAGGATTGGTGAACAGACTTAGTTCTGTAGCATACGTGGTTAAAAAGATTAGACAATTAACTGACATAGATACGGTGCGACTAGTATACTTTAGTTATAGTATTATGTCCTATGGTATATTGCTATGGGACAACGCTGCCGATATTAATACAATATTTCTGCTGCAGAAGAGGGCTATTCGCGCTATTTATAACCTAGGTCCTAGAGAATCATTGAGAGCAAAATTCAAAGAAATTAACATCTTGGCTGTTGCTTCTCAATATATTCTTCATAATGTATATGTGTTCATAGGCACATAAGTGAATTTGCTAGGAACTGTCATAACCATAATGTTAACACCAGGAACAGACATAAACTAACAATGCCTACTACTCGGCTAAGTCGAGCTAGTAAGTCTTATCGTGGGGCGATGTATATGCTTTTACAACAAGATCCAAGAAAATGATCACAAGAAAAGTATTAAAATTAATTATTATCCAAAAAAATTGTTAAAAAACGTTTGTGTGGTAAAGGTTAAATACCATAAATGACTTTCTTAATGATACCACAGATTGGGAATGGAGTGACCGCCCTCAGGCTATTAAATAATAAGTTTAATTGTACGATATTACTTTGTAAACATATTTTTTTTGATGAAAAAAAGCCCGCTGAGCTTGTTGCGCTCTTCTCAGGTCTGAGGCATTTGTTTTGGAATTGGTGGTATTTTTATCTTTAAATTCATCTTATCTATATATATATATAAATGAATTGCTGTTCGTTAGTCTGGCTAAAACTCGAGAACGGCTGGACTGATTTGGCTAATTTTGGTCTTGAATATTTGTGAAAGTCCAGAGAAGGTTTAAAAGGTGAATAAATAGGAAATGCTGCTAAATTCAATAAAAACAACAAATTTGTTATTCCTTTGATGTGTCCATATATAATTTCTATGAGAGAATTTATTGACGCACGGTTTGACAGTTCTGCTGTGAAACAATTTCATTACGACAGCAGGGTGCATATTTTACGAAGTAATTTTTGATGTTATGATAATATATTATTGACAAATTCATATAAAAACATTATTTTATTTATTGTATATAGAACAACGTCTGTCGGGTCAGCTAGTTTTGAATAAAATTATTTGAATTTGAAAGCAGCTGTTATATCACTTATCAACTTAACGGATATTGGTTTTTTGAAAAGCAAAGTGTTTGAATGTGTTATGAGTTCTCGAAGAATAGCACACGTTACACTAGTAAATACACTAGTGTTTTAACTGTTAAGTGTACATTTTGATATTCTTTCTACGAAGTTCTAAGATGATTTGGATGACATGATAATTCATACCCCTTGCACCACACAAGTCAATTAAATACGATATCTTTTTAGGATCATTTGGCTAATATTTAAGATGTCCTGATGCCACTATATGTAGCTTATTAGCTTGTATGCATTTGAAGAGTTCTATGCCACGTGGCTGTATCAATTTAGAGCCACGCAATGAAGCGGTTGACCAGAGATGATAAAAGTAATTCAAGTGTATCTCGGAGTACAGTAAATCACAGTCACTAGAGCAATGGAAGATTTAAATTACTTTGTCATTACTCGCTACTTTTTCTAATATTTTTGAAATGGGTTATGCCTAACATTGTCCACGAATAAGTTTGATTGATTTAGGCGATGGATTCGCGGTCGTTTGACTCTCATTGTCGAGTAAATTTGTTGTTGGGACTGGGGCATCGAGCTATTTATTTGAGTACGGGTTTTCGCGTCAGGACTGTTTCTTAGTTCTTTTTTTATTCGTTTACTCTGTCCAGCTTGACTTGTGGATTGAAGGGTTGGCTTTGACCAGATGATGACTGTTGTTGGCAGATCCACTATAAGAGTTTGACATGGTCTTATTTACACATAGTCCGTTATAATGGAAGACATGCTGATGTTGACCAGGACTAGAACAGGGTTCAGGGAGGTATAGGTTCAGTAAGGTACCTTACGGCGGTACGGTTACTGCGATAAACTATTTTTATACTCCGTCACTAATAATTTCCGTTAATCCCCACAACCTTGTCCTTTCTGTTAGGGTGAGATTCCTTAGGGTCGCGTCCTACTGGACTAAAGGCTGGCCCAGGCCTGTGTCTTTTCTGTTACGGTTTGGACTCATTAGGGTCGCGTCTTATTGGACTAAATTTGCTTATTTTGGTTCACGTCTGGTATTTGTTTTCTAGGGTGTAGGGCTTTCCCCTATCCACCACATGGGGATGCGGCTGATTGGAGACCAGCAACACCACACAACAAACTTTTTGTTATTTCTTTGAGTTCTTTTGACAGGCCACTATCTAGGCCTTATCTGGGTCAAAACGCAATAATTTCTAGGCTCTATAGGTTTTATAACTCACTGGCAAAATCTCAAGATATAGGATATTGATTTATACTTGCCGTTTGCTCAATATAAAAAGAAATTACTAAATATATACTCAAGTGATTTAGGTTTTATTACTGTCTTAAAACCTAGTTAAAATTATGAATGTAGTGGTATCTTGTAATTGAATTAACCCATATTAATAGTATCACTATATATGTGTGTATGTAAAGAGTGTAATTTGTTAGTTGTCCTGACAAATAAATAAATTACTAGCTGATACCCGCGAATTCGTCCGCGTTCACACGTGAATGATGACGTATTGCTTATAAAAATCAGTGTTTCTTAAAAGTTTGATAAGTTTGTACACTATGAAGATATGACAATATTTTTTTATATAAAGGCCAAGTGTCTAAGTAATAAAGCTTCAAAAGACTTAATTGATATCTGTCTAGTTCGTGATCAATGTAAGCTCAAATGAAAACCTCTTAGATTAAGGATTGGTCACCACTGCGCTCCAGCTAGATACCCCGGGCGTAGTCGTAAAGCAACTAATACTACATCCAAGTGGGCGTACTCGAGCCAGTCTCGAACAATGTGTCGAACGTTGACGTGCCTTTGCTAATTATTGAAACTAAAACACCGGGTTGCTTAGTAAAACTGTAGAAATATTAGTACAGGAAATAAGAAAGACACTGGGATCACATATCCATCAGTAAGTATTTTATATTTTATTATTTTAATGTAAAATAACACGAAGCTTTTGAAAGTGTCGAGATGCCACGCATACAAGCATCTAATAGTTGCCGTAATAAAAAGGCTATTGTACTTAGGTAGTGCGGTATCTAGTTGAGACCAATCCATAATCTAAGCCTTCTATCATTTTATTTATATACAGTCCGGTCAATTTAGACCAAAAAATGAGAGTGAAGTTACATAAAGTCGCAACAAGCTGAAAATCAGTGAAATTGTTCAAAACATAATTATAAACAATGTTTAAAAGTTCCCCATCATTCCCGTGTATGGAGAATTTTTTATTCAAGGTCAAAGGTCAAAAAAATTAGATTTTCGCGATTTTCAGCAAAACGGTAAGTTTTATCATAAAAGTACCTCAGACAAAAATTGTAGATCATAAAATTATCTATAAAAATGTATCAATACTTATTTTCTTACGAGCCTACGTTACTAAGATATAACGATTCAAAAAGTTATAAAAACGCGCTAAGTACACTACCTCATAGGTGGCGTGGAAACGTGTGCATATTATGACAATAACAACCTTTCTAACTTTGTTTATAATTATGTTTTGAACAAATTCACTGATTTTCAGCTTGTTGGGACTTTATGTAACTTCGAATGTCTAAATTGACCGGACTAATAGATGTATTACTTAACTGATAATAATTATAAGCATTTAAGTTGTTACAATATTTATGTTTAGATATAATGATAAGTCGCCTAAATGATAAACAATAAAAATGTATCAACTGTCATATTGTTTCATATCTACTAATTGTATTATAAATTAATCAAGTGTTATAATTAATGATTGTATTAAACGTTAATATTAAATGATTTATAATATTATGTCTAGACTTTATCTTGTGAAAAATTTTAATTAATTTGGAACATCCTGTTGATTCACCGATACGATTGATATTTATAACATTTATCTTAATATATTTTAATTAGGTTTTGATTACTATTCATGAATTTTCTAATGTATTATTGGACGTAACTCCAGAGAAACCTTCCAAACCACAATCATGCCGAAATTGAGTTAAGAACACAAAACTGGTCACGTGATTCATATTAACGGACTGTCAAAAAATGGCAGCCCTACTGTCAGCCTTTTAATGACAACATGACTTAGTAGCCCAACCGGCATGTATGGAATACACTAATATTTATTAAACTTTAAACACGAATTCCTTAAAAATGTGATGTTTGTGGCTTGGAACGCTTTTCAGGAACTACGTCCAATTGGCCGTGTGTTATGTCGTCACTTTTAGATTGAAGATGTCAAGGAATTTAATTTCTTTTATGCACTCAAATATCATAAACCCAAGAACCGCACATGATGACCACCAGAAATATATACCGTTTTGTTAGAACAAATTTCATATCTGTAAAAATGTTAATGCTTTAAATCCTCTATTAAAGATTCTATAGCAGTTGGCTTATTGCCAGCATTAAAACACCCAATGTCCTAATAACCATTACATCATCCAAACGAGTGTTGTAATGAAATTCAGTACAACAATATATCATCCGTTTTCATAATAATACTCATTTGGATGATATTATGGTTACTAGGACTGGCTTTTTTAATGTTAGCAGTAAGCTAACAGTTTCAGAATCTTTTATAGAGGATTCATATTATGGGTGTAGATAAAGTCTTGTATGCAACTGTTGATAATTAGGTATTAAAACAGGAATGTGGGCACATTCGTGTTGTAATACGCTTTTTTACACAACAGTTGCATAAATAACTATATTAGTGCTAATAACATCGTTTTCGATAATATTATTTCATTCAAATTTCGAACTACAATAAATTTGATTTGAGCTCTAATATCAAATTCAAATTCAAAAACACTTTATTCATGTAGGTCACGGAAATGACACTCAAAAAAAATATTATTTCTTATTGAATTTACCGCTACTTCGTAAAGGGTTGAGCTAATGAGAAGAAGTAGCAAGAAACTCATTGCCACTCTATAAAGTCAAGATTAACATTTTAATTGTTTTACAAATCATTTCCATTACAATATATGCAAAGTGACGCAACAAAAATACTCAAATGTCAAAAACTGAAAGGCTTACACGAGTAAGTCAAAAAAAGAAAAAAAAGTAAATTAATACTTATAAACACAAGAGTTATTGAGTATAGTAGATGCATCAATCCACACATACCGTAAATAAATAGAGGCATTATGTGAGCATTTCATAAAATAAAATATATAAAAACTTTAACTTTAAAAGAAATAATAATAATAAAAACAAGGTAACAAGATCATCCAGCCACCACGAGATCAGGATTAGTTTGAAATAAAATGTCAATTTGAAAATTCAACCAATGTTTAGTCTCTGAATTAAAAATAACTATGATAGCTGTCAGAAAACTTCATTACCGCCAATACCGGTTTAAATTTATGGTGGCCATAATATGCGGCTCCGGATTGCATCATGGAGGCTTATTACATGGGGATAGATAAAGTATTGTATGTAACTGTACATAATTAGGTATTAAAACACTTATGTTTAATGCCCTTCATTATTTAAACCACTATTATAGGCACAGAAGGGACTTGAGTCAATCTATTCATCTCTTAAAGTCAATACGCACAAATTATCTTGATTTTGAACACAAGTAATCTATACTAATATTATAAAGCTGCAGTGTTTGTTTGTTTGTTTGTTTGTTTGTTTGTTTGTTTGTTTGTTTGTTTGTTTGTTTGTTTGTTTGTTTGTTTGAACGCGCTAATCTCTGGTACTACTGGTCCGATTTGAATGATTCTTTCAGTGTTGGGTAGTCCATTTATCGAGGAAGGCTATATAGGCTATGTTTTTTTTTACAAAATTGGGGATCCGACATAAAATTGCTATTTTGTAACACAGGTGTAAAATCGAAAACCTATTTTTGCGTGCGCTGCAAAAACTATTGACAATAGAACAAAATGATGTACAGGCTATAATATAGGCAATATTTTATTACTTATAAAACTATCGCGTGAATTATACTTTATATGGCAAAACAACGTTTGCCGGGTGAGCTAGTTACTTTATAAACTTAAATATACAAATATCCAGTGAACAGTGATAATAACGCGCATACTTTTGAGAGAAACAAAGCAATTTTAAATTGGCATACGCAGTTCCTATGTCTATGTGGTTTCGTAGTGTTCCAAACGCATGCGCCGTTACTATTCAAATTCGATTATCAAAGGCGATGTAAATACTACGTAATAAGAACGGGACTGCCTAAGTAAAAAATGAAATTTAGTTTAGTATGAAACGTGCTGTGATTTGACATATTTTTTTTTTATAATTTAACACACTTATCTTGCCCCAAATTAGGCATAGCCTGTGCTATGGGTTGCAAGACAGTGATATATTTAATACGATAAATTTAAAACATACCCATGACTCGGAAGCAAACATCCATATTCATCATATAAATGTTTGCACCTACCGGGATTCGAACCCGGGAAATAGAAAAACTTTTGAAATAGTAATTACAATATTATGGTGATGAAGTAGAGTCCGGAAAAAGTTTGAAAGTGAACAGTTGCTTAAAACGTAGTGGATTTCGGATGTATCCGTTTTTTACAAGATTATAGCTGTCTTCTTTCAATCTGTCAATGACTGCATGTTTCATACAATTGAGTGAATCGCTCTTTTCTAAGAGAGTTTCGCTAGGCTGTATATGATTCAAAGTAAGATTTTTTTTTATCATTTATTGAACGTCAAAATCTATCACCCATTCGCTTCAGACCCAATCAGAAGAAGTCAGTCATATATTCGAATTAATAATTCGGGTTCGAATCCCGGTAGGTGCAAGCATTTATATGATGAATTTAAATGTATTTATGTATGTTTATATGAATTTATGTATGTTTAAGTAAGTATATTGTATTAAATATATATCATTGTTTTGTAACCCATAACACAGGCTATATATGCTTAGCTTGGGGCAAGATAATTTGTGTAAAAAGTGATTCGAGTCACTTCAATCAAGATACTCAGATAAATTTGAAATCTGCTTATCTTTGTTAGATAGTATCAATACTGGTTTATTTTAGTCAGTTATTAAATTTATGCACAGAATGAATTTTTTCATTGAAAAACATGCCTTTTATATAATGTGAACGTGCTCACTTGTGTTTTGTATACCTCTCGATATTTCAATTAAAACCTCTGTTTGTTCGCGATGTTAAGTTTATTAATTACCACAACAATTACATTGCATTTAATGAACTGTTGAATATTCCTTGTAATGTAGTTACTTCCTTTATTGCTTCAGCCTTCGGTCGTGAAGCGGAGACAGCTGTCCTCGTCTCTATTTCTTCAACGTACATTCATCTTTTTCTATAACATCTACGCCGTGTAATTGGCGTTAAGTACCAAGGTTCACTATCCTAAATTTAAATGCTCCGCGACCGAAGAATAGCAAATCTAGTCTTATATAGTAAAATATGATCAAAGCCAAATTGCATTGCTATACAGTAATGCCTCCTATAACGTCTTACGGGATTACAATACTCCATATAACGCGGGCATTTTCCACATACATATTTCTGTACTGTGAAATTTACAATGATTTGTACAGTTCATAATTAGCTTCGCGTACTTTTGAACGTGTATCAATAATTGTGTTATTACAAAATTAAATTATTTAATTAAATTTGTGTATTAACAACCTCAATAAAATAGTAAAGCTAGGCAAATAATTGGATATACATACTTGTTACGAATTGTGATTTATAATTATTATTACGAATTACGAGGTTGTAAAAAACGTTATATCGCCTATAACGCGTTTTCCTATAACGAGGAATCACTGTAGCGCGTTATTACCTGTATATATTATATATATGTGTGTAATTTGTTGTCACATTAAAACATAAGCAGACATTGTTCTTGAAATAAATACATATTTTTGAAAATGTAGCTGTATTAATTTATACTGTATTGGTAGTCTAGTATTATAAAAAAAGAAATGTCTTTATACAGTGTTTAATTTATAATTTTTATAATTCAAATTGTATTTTAAAATCTCACTATGTTTTATTAATACTCTTTGCTGATTTTTAGGAATTTATGCTGCAATATGTTGCCGACTATTGTAATGCAGAATAATAAAAGAACCCAAAGAAGAAGCAAGCTGCTGCAACTGTTATACGTGTATTTGTAGATAAGATGGGCCAAGGTTTATTAATATTATGCTTCAACGTTGTTGTTCGTATGACACTGAATAAAAACACATAAGCTACATAAAAGTTGCCTATAGTCTGGCGTCAGGCGGCGTTGAGCACTTTTCTTGGGATGGGTATAAAATGTTAAACTCGCGTCAGGACACGTGGCCTGATCGAAAATTCGTAAGACAGTCGTTGAAATAGTGGATTTAAATCGATTTTTCTGTGAGATTCACTTTTTAATGTTAAATAATTGTAATAGTTGTGTACGATAGCGCAATAAGCAAAAAGTGTAAAACCTTCAACGCAGATTGAAGTTAGTACGAGTTAGTTACGAGCTTCGATCCTGATAACTCTTAACACGGTGTCTGGTCACTACTATGTTCATATTAAATCGAGCGATATATTATGATTTACAGACTATAATTCGAGAATCTTAATTCCATATCGTACGCAAAAAAATAATTCCCAGTCATACAAGTAACAACATGTGATGCAGATTTTGCTTGTAAGACCTCACATACAAACTCTAAAATGAAACGCTCCTCTAATTGGTATTATCAGGGAGACATCATTCAAATAAAGAATGGTGCTGTCACTGATGATTATGTCACAATATGACATTTACTAAACGGCCACATTATCTCTGGATCTCGTTGAAACATCAAGCCCCTTCCCTTTCACCCCCTCGCGCTCGTCCTGTTGCGTCGGTACGGTTTGCAGTTTCATTACCGTTAGGTACATGTCGTGATATTTTCGCGCTATCACTGCTTTGTTTTTGAAGTTTTCATTGTTACGTTTTGACTTTTGTTGACTCAGCAGTTTATGTTGGTCTGTGTCGCCATACTGCCAGAAAAATAAATACTTTTCATTATTTAACTCAGAATTGCTTATCTGAAAGCTCATAAACAAAATATGTAATTTCGTTTGCCAATGGCAAACCCACCTATTCTGGGACATCCAGTATATAACAAATATTCTTAAAATGTTGAAAGAAAAGAAGATTTAATTTCAATATAATATACTTACATTAATTAAAGCCGTGTTATTAATAAATAATTGAATAAAAATAATTAAATTATTAATATCACACATATCAATATAACGCTATTGAATATAAACGAATATGGCTCTATGGGCTCGGACCTTTTGCCTGTCCGATGGACGAAGAAAAGTTAACGAATGTCGCAAACGTCAGACTGAGAAATTTTTTATTTATTATTTATTACAAAGTAGTTATAAACGAATAAATACCAAGAGATTTTCAGAAAATATTGCTGATCAATTTGAAACAATTTTTTAAACCATTAAATTATAATGGTTAAAAATTGTTTCAATTGACCTTTTTCTGTCGGAAGTACTAACGTTACTTCCGTCAGAAAAATATTATGAGTTACCCCTAAGTCACGCCTAAAGAAGTTTTACTTCAATGATGTCCTAGTGATGCTTAATTTTTACACCGTAACGAAGCGGCGATGTGACGTCATCGACGTCCGATCCAGAGATAATGTTACCGGGAGTACTTTATTATAACCTTTGGACGCCTAAAGGGTGAACGATCTAAAGTACAACATTAGTAATATAGATCTTATATAAATCTATAGCTCTCAGTAGCTCGATTTGTTATGATAATTAAATTGACCGATGAGCATTCAGTCGGCCACACGCCTTCTAATGGGTTTAGTGTTAAAGGAGTATTAATTAAAGTTGTTAATTCCAATAGGAACACAGCGCTGTCCGTGAAAAGTTAAAATAATTGAATCATTATCCGCTTTTATATTAAACTACTAATACAATTTGTTATTTTAAATAACAAAGGCATATTTGAAATAAAAGTTGTCAAAATTATAACAAAAGTTAAATGTTAGACTAAATTTATAATCTTGTCGGGTCAAAGAGAGCTGCTAATTTGCAAAATTACATTTATCTAGGCTTAATTGTGCGATTTATTACTGTATAGTTTACATAAAAATTATGGTGTTTTCAGGTATAGTGGTAGAGAAAATCCAACAGTATTTCCGCCTCTTGGATCCAAACCAGTTCCGTTAATGAATATAGCAATACCGCCTCAGCATGGAGCACCTCCAAACTATCGTGGACGCTATGAACCGCCGCCGTTTGATGACGCTCCACCTGGGGTTGATCCACCGGTACCTGGATTTGAACCGCCGCCATTTGAAAAACCTCCATTTGGTCCTCCTGTATCTATTGAACGTGAAAGATTAAACTACAGAGATCCTTACCGACAGCCACCCTTTATCGATGGTCCTGGTTTCAGAAATGCCCCTATATCTGTACAGAATGATATGCCTTTGCACGGAGATCATCATCAGCGGTATCGAGATAACTTTAGACCGGGAGCTTCGTATCGTGATCCTGTAGGCGGTCCCTACAGAGATGCACAGCATATGATGCGAGAGCAGGTGCCACCATTACAACACCGAGATACTAATTACAGGAATGGCCCACCATTCCGAGATAACTCATTCAGGAACCCTCCATTAATAGATGGTAACTTCCGAGAAAACGTTCCTCACAATTTCAGAGATGGCGCTGTACCATTTAGACCTCCTAGTGCTGATCCTAGGGATCCTATGGCCGTTCCTTTTCACGATCCAAATTATCGAGATGCACTTAGAGAAGAAAACAATGGAAATAGAGATGGACGATCAGGATTTAGATCAAACAGCAATCGTTCAAGAGTAAGTTCACAGAGACATGATAGGCCTAGGGAACGAAATGGAAGGGATAGAGAAAGATTCAATGATGGACGTGAATCTGAGAGATCAGATAGACCTCGTGGTAGTGAAAAAGTTCGTGATTCTCGTGATCATGAGAGAAACAGAGATTACGATAAGGAAAGAGAAAGAGGCCACGAAAAAACATCGCCTGAAAGAAAGAATCGTGGGTCTCCAAAAAGATCTCGTGATGCACGTGAGAAGAAGCGGAGTGAATCCAGGGGACGGTCTCGCGAACGCGAAAGTAAAAGAGAGAAAAAAGAAGAACGTACTCGAGATAAATCGTCCCCAGAACGAAACAAAGAGCCCAAAGATAAGGACAAGAAAATAAAAGATAGAAAGAAAAAGAAACGTGAAAAAGAGGTTGAAAAAAAGAAGAAGCGAGATAAGAAAGAAAAAAAAGAAAAAGAAGTAAGAAAGGACGAGAATGAAAATGATGAGGGTCAATCTACTAATCTCGATGAAAATACATCAAAGAAAGAACTTAGTGAAGAATCCAAAGAACTTATCAGGACAGATGCGAGTAAAATGATATTTCAAGAAATTGGAACAACAAATGCGGAAGAAGCTAAAAATGATTTGTATGGTGACGAGGCAGCAGAAGCTGTTGATAAAGAAATAATTCAAAACTATATAAAAAGCAAAGATGATGATGCAGACCATGTAAATACAGAAAGCGAGCGTAAAGATCCTGACAGCAAAGATGAACCATTTGATGGAATAGAATTACAGCCGGCAGTAGATGAACTAGGCGTTGATTTGGAGCTCCCTTCAAGTACTACAAAAGAAATGTTGGCTCCACTTCCTGAACTATCAAAATGGGAAGTAGAAGAGGAACATGAAAAAGCTAAAGAACCGGGAGAATATACGTCACCTGAGGAAGAAGAAGATACTAAAAAAGTAACAAGTGAAGTTATAAAACGAGCAGAAAAGGCTATTTTTGCCAAAACAATAAACTCAATGAGACCTATTGAAATTAAAAAAATCAGTAGTGATCGTCTCAAATTATACGGTGATGATATACATTCTAAAAGTTCAATTAATAATATTCAAATTACAGTGCCTGTTAGCAATGTTGATCAGAAATCATTAGAAAGACCAGAACGAAGAAAGAGTTATTCTAAAACACCACCACCACGTTTGTCTATCAAGGAAAGACTAGGCGGAAAAGTGGAAGACGTTCGTAGAGTCAGAGAGTCTCGGGTCGTTCATAGTACTGTCGAACTTGTAAAATCTCGGTCTAAAACGCCCAAAAAAGAACAAGGGCCATATCGTCGTGTCACGGTAGAAAAGGAACGAAATAAGAAGCCCGATGGTCGAGTAGATGTATCTAAAGATAAGCCACATGATAAGCGGGTAAAGGAAAATATTAGAATGGATGAATTACATAAGAAGAAAGAGAAAACTAGGGATGAACAAAAACAATCAATGAGCAATAAGGAAGAATTAAAAAATGTTAAACATCTACCAATGGAAGTTGACCGCGAGCGAAAGAAATCTGCGTTAGACGAATCACACTTTGAGCCTGACTATGACGAAAATATTGAATCAGATAGCGAACAGAAAGAAGTTTTAGCTAAGAAACGTGAACATGGGGGCTCGCCGGGTCCGTTTGACACAAAGAAACTAAAACTTGAAAATGAAACTATCAAATTGGATCTTACTAATGTAAAAAAGAAACCGGATACAGAAAGTGAATCTTCGAGTGACTCAGATGCCTCAAGTTCAACGTCATCGTCGGAAGATCGTAAACGCAAAAAGAAGAAAAAGCGTTCGAAGAAAAAGAAGAAACGCGCCGCTAGTGATAGCGAAAGTGATTCCGGCTCTAGTTCCGATGAGCACAAGAAGAAAAAGAAAAAGCGCAAACATAAGAAGAAGTCTACTAAGAAGAAGAAAAAGTCTAAGCATAAGTAAAAAACGTAATATTCTTAAGATTTAAGAAAGCGTGTTATATTGCATAAACATACCGAAGTAAAATTTTAATTTTCATTACTCTACGTAGTTTCGCTTTAGGTGTTAGCAGCTATGTCATCGTTGGCGATAACTGTTAAATATTCATTACTGTTTGAATTCTAATATTTAACATTGTAATAAAGTTTAATGCATTAAATATAATTGTTCTCTTTATTATTCCTAAAACTTGTATTCCTCGTCTTCAATGCTGACTGTGAATTTAGCTGAGTGCTGAAATGATTGTGGCATTTTTTTTTATTTCTATAGGGTAAGAGAAAACTATTCACAAACAAGCTAATAATTTTACTGTAAAACTAAATGGAAAAATGTTACAAAATTTAATAACATCAATATGTTAAGCTTCTAAGAATAAACTAAGAATCTTAGATTATTTAGATGTCTACATAGACTGTGACAGCTGTGAAAACGTCCAAAAAATTGAAGTTGACAGTTAGCCTCTATTTTGAACAATATCCATTTAGGTCTAAAAGTCATTTTCCAATTATATTTAAAATAAGGGAATCTTTGAAAGAATGCTATGACCTCAATATTAACATCGTTTTAGCATGGATTCCAGGTCATTCAGGCATTCTTGGTAACGAAAATGCAGATGCCTGTGCGAAGACAGCTATTGCAACAGGTTCCCTCCAATACTCAAAAATTTTCTCCCATGACTTGCGCACCATCCTGAAACCCAAGTTGCATGAGAGTTGGTCCAGCATTTGGCAAGTTTCCAAAAACTCTAAAGGCAAATTTTATGGAGATCTAGAACCCGTAATTCCTCAGAAACCTTGGTTCTCGAAATTTAAAATTCCCAACAAGTCAGTGATTTCAACTATTTGTCGTCTACGTTTTAATCATGCTTGTACACCAGTATTTTTGGCTAAAATAAGAATTAGGGACAATTCTTTGTGTGAATGTGGTCTAGATGAGGGAAACGTGGATCATTTATTCTTCAATTGCCCTTTAACACAACCTTCTTTATACAATTTTATACCTCCTGAAATTCCCCGCCCAACTTCCTTTAAATGTCTCCTCTCCCTAGTTTTCACTCCTTTTGTATATATTTTGTGTAAATATATTAAAATAAATAAGATTAAGTTGTAAATAGCACTAAGTACTTATATCAAATAATTTAAGTAATTATATTTGTGTTTGTCCCTTATAGTCCTAACAGCATGTATATTTGTTTCAGGTATAAGAAAATAAAACTTGTTTCAATCTTAAGCACCGATCAATACCATTAAAATTAGTAAAAGAATACTCTAAGCTTGGTGGTCTACCTTAACGTGACATTGGCAAACTTGTGGTATACCTTCCACAGGAGCCATAGTAGGAAGAATAGAATAGAATAGAACACAAAGTGGCATACAAATCGTGAGTGTAGACGTAGCTTGTCACGCAGACTAAAGTAATAAGCCTGGCATGTTTTCATCGGTTGTCTAGCAGCAAGAGGCTCGATCAAAATGTATAGTCAAAGTCTTTACTTTATTCAGTTAGGCTTAAATTAGTCGCTTCTGAATCGATACTATAAAATATGTCTTTTAAATTACCTTTTCCGAACATATTAATGTTCGGAAAAAGTAGATCTTGTGAGAAAACATACAAGAAACTCAACGCCCACACTTATCAATCTATAGAGTACAATGGCTGTAATATAATTACCAAATAAGTTGTAAGGTCCATCAATCCAAGGTGCATTCACTATATGAATTGTGTTATTTTAAACCGTTTTAAATACCAAATATTTAATAAAAAGGAATAAAGAATAAACTGTTTATATATAAATTATCGCTATATTGGATGCATTGACCTTTGGAGCTTGAATTCATAGTTTGTGTAAGGATGCTTCGTGAATATGATGGTCGTGATTACTGTCACAATTAGTAATTCCATCCAACAAATACAATGACTTTTTAGTTATAACCGGTTGACCTGGCACCACAAATCGTACCCGTTCATGAGTTGACGCATGGGCCAGACATAGTTCCCTTCGAGACGACCCAGCACATGACATCGCCGCAAGCAACGCCATTTTAGTGAGCATGACGAACCATATTATAGCATACACATGATAACTACAAAATTATAAAAAATAATGCTTACAAACCGAGCAAGCTATAAATAATCTAAGCCAAGAATGAAGAAGAACACAATGACTAATTAATCCTCAAACAGTAATCGGATAGAGTAACACCGTAACTCGGCAGCGATTGAAGCTCAAAAAAGGCATCGCCTTTTTTAAGGCCCATATTATATGGGCCATATAGGCGTGCTTGGGTGTCCACCACATACGCAGAATAAAAAGACTCGGACCGGCTGTGTGCTTGTTGCTAGGAGAGAAGATCGTTTACAATTTGATAGTGTAGGGCGACGCCAGTGAGACATCGCGTTTTGTATATTACCCCCCACACTTTCATTTTAAACCGTATAATGATTAGTAGTATATGTATCAGATCTTATTATTTTGTGTGTACTTTACATATTTTGATGTGTGGAGGAGTGAAATATTTTGATGTTATTTCATTTTTTAACTATCTGTATCCTTTTCTTCATCAGAGTCACCTTAGATGTATCTCAGCCCAATATTTTAAAATACAAAATGGCATATTATGCTACCAACTAGACGTGTGCGGCGATGCTAAAACCGTCGGTGACGGCGTTTTTTCGGCTTGGAGTATCCTTATAAATCTGTCTAGCTTCTAGAATTATTTTAGTTAAAATCAGATACAATTATTAAATAATAAAGATACAGAAATCAAAGTGGGTTAAAGTGTTTTCCGTACGCGCTTTTTTGAAGGTATCCGGAAATTTGTCGTATCGTCCCGGAATCACCGGACAAGGAAGCTCATCCCACAGCTTGGTTGTATGTGGAAGACGTTCCTGGATAACCGCTGTAGACGAACGCCAGATAGTGATTATATCCTTATTTATGGCGAGTCGTTCGAATGTGGGGGAATTTGGCGGTATAAATCAGGTCAAACAGCATTTCGGAACACTCCTCGTGATAGATATAGAGGTATAAGACAAGCAATGAACGGACACCTTTAAGCAACGCCAAGTGGTCTAGCTGTCCATAGAGCACTGGATTACCGACAATTACAGAAGTTCTTCGTTGCACGCGGTCATTTGCTTCGAACTGATACTGAGGTACGCCAGACCAGAGATGACAGCAATACTCCTCTAACTGGAAATGCGCTTTGTAGAGCACTGGAATCTGGGCCGGCTCAAAGTATTGCCGTGCTCTATTTATGACGCCTAACTTCTTAGAAGCCAATTTGCCTTTGCCTTCCACGATGGCCGCATGGCCGCGGAATTGGCAATTACTCGAGAGAACCAGTATTCCAACATTAGGCGAGACATTATGGGAAATGTTAACTAAGAGCGTTGATATGACAAATGGTTTTAAAAATAAATTTGTTATTAGTTATTGCTGATTCTATCTTACTCTTGGATTTACGTCTTGGTTGGGATTGAAATAATTTTTTTTCATAACATTGTTTTAAATATTATATTACTTACTACATAGTATTCAGGTATGTACAGTAATACAAGCTAGTCATTATATATTAGGTTATATTTACATGTTATCAAGCCGGACTATGATCGACAGATTACCAACTTTAATCGTTTTCAAATCTTTTATATATTTTATTATGTCGTTAATCAAATCAATAATTTATGACCGATATCCTTTGAATAGTATTATAAAGATGTGTTGTATGATGTTTCTTTCTTTCAGGCTTCGTTTGTATTTTAAGTTTTTTCTAAATTCTTGCCACTCTCGCCGTTTGTCTAAGTCAACGGGTCCATATGTTGGTTTCTTTCTGAATGCAGTTTTGACAGTCTATAACAGAAAAATTGCTTTAGTAAATATACTTATAGGTTATTTGAAATGTTACACTGGTCTGAAAATTTTTGTTGGCAGGAAATTAAGGAGGTGTATTAGTACACCTCCGAGTGAAATCAGACTTTCTCCTGAGTCGCATACGAGGGGCGTTCAATAAATATTGAGAATGAAATGTAAGCTGGAATATTATTTAGATTAAAAAATTGCAGTCCAAAGAGGATGTAAATACTACGTAATAAGGCTGCCTAAGTAAAAATTGAGTTAAGTTTCAAATAGTAGTCATTACAGTAGTGCGAATGGCGACGAAGTATACTTATTATAAGTATACCCATTATAATGCGGCTAAGTTTGAAAGCGAAGAGTTGCTTCAAACGTAGTGCAACATCTCTTTTTTTTTACAAGATTATCGCCGTCATCTGTCAATCTGCCAACGACTGCTTGTTACATACAATCGAGCGAATCGCTTTTTTCTTAGAGAGTTTCGCTAGGCTGTTGCAGTCTTGTATTTTCTTTTTGTTGTAACGTATTGTTGTAAATGTACAGTGCACTTTGATAATTTCAGTACAAAACAAGTGAATTAAGATTTATAGGAAACTAGGCGCAAAAGCTCTGAATATTCTCTATATAGACTTCAACCACTGGTCTCTCACTGGTCGCCTAAAAATATATCATTTAATGTCTAGACTCTAGATCAGTGCTTTCTAACCAGTGGTCCGCAGGAGTCAGAATATGGTCGCGGACCGCGAACCAATTTCAATACGTGCACGCTGCACATTGTGAAGAATTATTGATTAGACGAGAACTGGAAACAACTTCAAAAGGTAGCGACATCATGAACACGATATCGGAATATTTTCAGCTATTAGCTGGGAGAAACTCATTGGTTTCACTTGTTTGGACAACGCTCTGGTCTGACAGACAGTTAGTAGACAACGCAATGTATCATCCACCATCAGGCGTTAGCTTCGAAGACTCTTCATGGTTGCCTTAAGAATACAATGCAAATGCAATTCAATTTTTAAATTCTACTTTTTGATTTAAGTTTATTTTCAGATTGATTCAGTTTATTTTTCTTCAACATCGTGGTCCCTGCTAACAATAAGATAATCGAAGTAGTCCATAGCCAAGAAAAGGTTGGGAGCCACTGCTCTAGATAGACTGTGACAGCTTTAAACTTTGAAAAAAATTAAGGTTGACAGTTGACATTTATTTTGAGCAATGCACGCGCACTAACACCAAGAGACGTACAAATCGCCAGTGTAAAACATAGCTCGTCACACATACTAACACACATACATGGCTATAAGTCGTATGACACGCTGAACTGTTAAATATTATTTAACCATTTGTAATTAGATTATTTATATGTCTACATAGAGCCTCTTGCTCCTAGACCGCCGATGAAAACAGGCCAGGTTTATTACTATAATTTGCGTGACACGCTACGATGTACACTCGCGATTTGTATGTTACTTTGTGTTATTGTTTGTGCATTGCTCAAAACAGGTAAACAGTCAATCTCATTTTTCGACGTTTTCACGGCTGTCACAGTCTATCTCGACGTATAACGGCCGTTCCCAATATAATATGTCCAGATAGAGATTTAGATTGACCTTCTAATGTCAGTAACTAGCTGTCAATAATCTGAAGCTGTACCAATATACCCGATAAGTCATTCTTATCGCCTTATATTGGGACGCGTGCATTGCAATTTCGATACAAACTTCTATCGCTGGTAAGCTATACGTCGTCCCATTGACAGACAGCGTGTACGGATAAGGTGAGTTACCGTCGATAAGTTTATTGGGACAGAAAAGTCAATGATGGTTAAGATTTTTATCTCAAGTATAGACTGAATATTGGGAACGGCCGTTAATGATTTTAGCGCCAATTTTAACACCTTTAACAATTCTATAAAATTCTTACCTCTACAAAAGATTTTGATCTGTATTTCCACAGAGCGACAATAATAAACAGTGGAACCATAGCCATACCGATGTACTGCAAGCAGTCGCCGGCAACTGAAACAAAGTTTACTTTTAGGATTTAGCGGATTATGTGTCTCAGCCATTGCGCCCCATTGCATTAAACGTCGATAAACAATAATCAACATGAGGCGATGATGATTTTGGCGAGTCAACACGTCCTGAGGATGTCTCGTGTAGAGGCGAAACACGTGTCGAATCGTTAAGACAAATATTTGCAGAATTAACACTAAAGAAAACTCAAATCATTTGGATTATTATGGATTTCCGCAAAGTAACGCCTACTTCAATAATTTTATTTCAATAATCAATATAACTATTAAAAATATACTTAGTTAAATGAAAATGGATACTATAATTTGGTATTTAATCATAGATTTTTTTTTACATCGACAACTTATACTACCTACGAATAACTTCTGTTTTATTCGCCGCGCCTTTTGTGTGGACTCAGAAAATTTAGTAGCTATAATAATGGATGCAAAGGAAATAATTTTATTTGGTCTTGAGCTGCCCACAAAAATGGTTCATATTGTTATAACTAACCAGCAGAAGCAATCGATTTATTATTTATTTCTCAAAGTGTTGGGAAACAAAATAATGGCGCGAAAGCTATCATATTAATTTCTGTAATGTGGTAAAATATAGAAAACCATTATTTTATCCATTTATATTTGTGGTTAATGTAAAAAATTGTCATTATACCTATATATGCCTAAGTTAGGTACATGAAAAAAATCAGATATTTTATGTAGGGTAAAATGTAGCATTTAGAAAAATCCCTACGGAGCCTAACTCCTCTATGTTATAATTCGCGCCAAATAAAACAACCTTAAAATGGCGGCGAAACAAGTGGCACTGAGTGAAACAGGGATGGCAGATAGATAATGGTACATGTGCGAGAAAGAGCGAATCATTAGTGGTCGCCTTTTTAGAATCGTTTCTTTATTGGTGTGAGTTATAAATATCAACATGAAAGTGATAACTTACTGTAAGCAGCTTGGGGATAGTTATAGTCCTCCCCAAAAACAAGTCTTTCAGTCGTTATTATGGCGTAGAAGAAGACCACGATCATCAAGATAGGTGTAACAATAGCCCAGCAAATTCGCCAGTAGAAAGATGTTCGAGCGCCTAACATGAACTCAATATCCATACATAGATTTTCAAGACCTGCAAATATAAAATTTAAAAAAAATTAAACAAAACAAAGTAACTGTCCTAGAGATCTTATTTTTTTTTATTTCAAACTGCCAATTTGGCACATCGAATACTTTAAATATTATGACGAAACAAAAATGCAATAAACAATCGACCTCAGGAATAATAAGGTGAATTTTATAGTTTTTGGTATGTTTAATAAGTATTTATTGGATTTTTTTTTAATTATGCTGCTTTTGTATCTTAAAAATTAAAATTCTTATACGATGACGTATACTTTGTTACAAATTTATTACCCAGTATGAAGCTAGCTCGACATAAGAAATTAAAATAGTGTCATATTCAGATTTTTTTTTTTTCACCAAGATTAAATACTGTAAATCTGAAAATCCTACGACATTTTAGTTTTGAAAAAAAAATATCATATTATGTACTTCATAGAACTAAATTTATGTTTGTAGTTTTAAAAAATATAATAATTTTCGTTTAATATTATATAGATAATAGAGTATCTAATCTTAACCAGTCCTTCCTCATTTTATAGGAGCTTAAAGTTCATTTTGAATGGATTTTGAGAAGAGTAAACAATATGTTTATTTCTTTGACCGACTTCAAAAAAGGAGGAGGTTCTCAATTCGTCGGTATGTTCTTTTTTTTATGTTTGTTACCTAAAAACTTTCGACTGGGTAAACCGATTATGATAATTCTTTTTTTATTTGAAATCTGGTGCTTCCCGTGTTGTTCAGATCTGACAGTGGCATCCATGAGAAAACCATAAAAGTCTTAAATTTGCTATACATGTGGATGACAAATTTACATTTTTGTGTTATCAACTCTTATGGAACGTCCCTTACTTACATTTTTAAGAAGTTATTTCACACAGAAAGTAATAATAGAATTATTGTATGTACTGTGCTGGCTCACCATAAATCCAGAAAATTCCAATTGTTTCTATGATGGCTGCAAATAGTCTCATGAAAGTGCCGCCGTAGTGATCTACAAGTTCAAGAATGTATTGTCCTCCCTGTAATGGATTAAAAATAAAAATTAAACAAATTTTACAATACTCATTTACATCTATCGCTCACCACCGAAAATGCTCTTGGTCATTTATTCTCTTCCCTAAAATATGTCGTATAGGTGGATGGCGATGGCTAGTCCATGCGTCGTGCTTGTAAACGGGCGCTATCTGTAGTGGCTTGGTGATTCCGTTACCAAAATCTCTGCTATATTAATAAAAATAACTAATATTTATTATTATTAATCTTATTGAGTCTAGTCAATTAAATATAAGCAATAAAAGTAGATTTTAATAATTTTCTAGTATTTTATTGGATCTTAGTGTTACTAAGGAATGATTTCTTTTAATTCTTGACCAATTGTATTTTACTTATTTTATCGTAGTGTCTGTGCTGAATGTAATACAGTATTGTCACGCAGTATGTAATTTAAGAGTTATTTTTATTTTGCGCTGGAAAAGAAGTGGATTTTTTTAAGTGTGTACATAATATATAAACCCAAAAAATTCTTATGACAGGTATTAACTAATTTCGTATTATCCTTTTTTTCAAAAGCCTCTCAAATTTAATTAGTAGCAAAAACCCCGCGCAGTGTTTTAAGGACATGACACGCCATCTTATTTGACGTCATAGTAACCGTAAGGGATTCAATTATTACCAATAAAAAGCACCGCTTGTAAACTGACGACTGTTGACTGACTTCACACAAGCTCCCATTCTTATTCGAATGCGTTGGTTAAATACTACTTGTAATAATATAGATTGTGTGTCTAATAGATTATGTATAGCTTGGGACGTAATATATTCAGTCTATAGATCTCTATAGACTATCCTCATGGGAGGACATCATCATCATGTTTAGCTGCACTCGACCGGAGTTAGCTTACCGCAGCTTGCTCTTTGTTGTTCTAAGGCCGGGTCCACAGGTCCGGTGGAGGACAAGAGTATGTGTGGCGCGGCCAGTGCAACAGAAGGAACATTCGTGTGTCGTCGTTCGTTGTATATTGACTTAAGTACTCCTAGTTCGCGACCGTCCCTGACCACGTCACCGTGTGGCGCGGCTATTATTATTATTGTTATGAGTAGGGGATTTAGATGCACTATGATTTAAGTGGACTAGGATCTATTGTGCCCCCTGCTTTCGCTGGCGTGCCTCCTTTATTTCCTTTGTCTAAAAAACAAATGAGCTGTGGAAAAATCGAGGCTACTGACTAGGAAACGTCTGCCGGGATTTTAATTGTATTCGCAAGACCTATTACTTTTCAGAAGCGTAGGATCCTCAGAGGGTCCAGGCAGGGCAATAATATTAACGTAACTGCATGCTGTATTACTTATACTATGGCCAACGAGAAGAGACAAAAAATGTAAGCAAACGGACCTTTATATTGTCATAAATACGGCTGATTCGAACTCTTCCGACGAATAATATTTGTCTTATAATGTATATGCTTCTACAATATGATCCCAGAAAATGTTCAAAACAAATGTGTTACGAAATTTGTAATAAACGTTAAAAAACGTTTGTGTGGGAATGGTTACTATAGCATAAACGATTTTCTTAATGACACCACAGACTGGGAATGAAGCGAACACCCTCAGGCTCTTTAATTATAAATGTTTATTGTACGATATCACATTGTAATCCATATTTTTATATTAAAAAAAGCGCGCTGAGTTTCTTGCGCCCGTTCTTCTCAGGTCTGAGGCAGTCTATTATGAATGGGTGGTAGTTTTTAACGTTCAATAAGTGATTTTGAATAAAAATATTTAAATATGAATATACAGACGATAGCGATTAGTTGCGATTAATTTGTACATAATTTATTCAAATAAAAATGTTTTAAACCCCTGACACTGTTTACATTCTTTATCTGGTCTCGTTGGCTTTACTATAGATCATTTATACACCTAGATAGACTGTGACAGCTGTGAATACGTCGAGGTTGAAAGTTAACCTCTATTTCGAGCAATTCACGCACGCTAACACAAAGTGACATACAAATCGCGAGTTTAAGACTATTATCACGCACACTAAAGTAATAAATCTGGCCTGTTTTCATCGGCTTTCTAGCAGCGAAAGGCACTATCTAAACATGTAATTTATTTAAGAAGTATTACTTACAGGTGTTACATAAACGAGTCCGATAAGAAACATGAATATACATATGGCCAGTGACATAAGGACGGTGGGGACCCTCGGGAAGGCGTCCATTAACACTGTGTTGATAGTAGACAACAATGCCACACCTGATCCCACACCAAGAACTGTCATCATCAAGAAAAACAGCACCGCAAATAGCTGAAAACATAAAACATAATACATCTAGGACCTTCAATATATAAACAAGTAAATGATAAAATAAAAATTGCGGACCTCTCTTCTTAGAAAGTAAGATCTACAGTGCCAGAGTGGCTTTTACAATTAAGCTATGATGATATACTATGAAACCGAGAAAATTATCAATTCAAAATTAATATAACTTAATATATTTATTTTATTATGCATATTTATTTATACCTAAACTAAAGTTCCTTATTATAAGATAGATATATTTTAAAGTCTGATAAATATTGTTAGTTTTAGTTCTATTATATTCATTATTAACATTAAATAAAATTACATAGCAGACGGTAATCACTGGTTGGCTCTGCACAGGGTTTTCTAGTGAGCCATCCAGAGGAATATAATACATTAAAGGTGCCTCTTTGTTTCTGCTTTTGACTGACACTGTTTTATATAAGGCAGTAAGAACAATGTATTCTTTTTTTTTTATATGGAATAGGAGAACAAACGAGCGTACGGGTCATCTGGTGTTAGGCAATCACCGCCGCCCACATTTGCTTGCAACACCAGAGGAATCACAGGAGAGTTGCCGGCCTTTAAGGAAGGTGTACGCGCTTTTTTTGAAGGTACCCATGTCGTATCGTCCCGGAAACACCGCACAAGGAAGCTCATTCTATAGCTTTGTAGTACGTGGAAGAAAGCTCCTTGAAAACCGCACTCAGGAGGATGTATGTAATTATAATTAATGATAAATTAATAAGACTTAATTATTGTCCTAAAATTTATCGTTATTATGCATCTATTATGTACCTCGTTTATCATTATTATAATTAGATTGTATCAATTAAGATTGAGTTCTGATATAGTGCCTATATGAAAAAATATAATTTATAATAATTGAGATAAATATAAATTAATAGCTGTCCCAGCGAATGTATTGCCATTTCAATGAATTAAAAGAAAAGAACTTTTCTCGAGGAATTCTTTATGAAGGACCTACGAATGGTCCGAGACTAGTCGGTACATCATCATCATCATCAGCCGGAAGACGTCTACTGGTGGACAAAGTCAACTTCGCAATCATTTGGACTATGTCAGTAACTTTGGTTCTACTACGGATCTCCTCATTTCTGATATGACCTCGCAGGGAAAATCCGTCACGGGAAAATGTCTCACGAAAGTTTTATTAATTTACGCTTAGGAACTCTTCTATAAATATTGCAGTAGAAACAGTTCTTTGGTAAAATGGTTACCTGCGGTAAAAACGGTGCCTTAGCGATGGCCTCTGGATACGATATGAATGCCAAGCTAGTGCCTCCGCTCCCAATGACACTCCCGACATCTGAGTGTCCCAATTCGTACGCCAGATTACCCAGGACACCGAATATGGTGATACCCGACAGGAGGCTGGTGAATGTGTCTAATGTAGTCACTATCATGGCATCTCTGAAAGAGATTATAATCCGTTATATTAATATCATATGGTGCAAATGGCGGGCCTAATACAAAATACTTACTGATGATATGTGATCCCAGTTTCTTTCTTATTTATTGTAGTGTTATTTTTACAAAGTTTTACTACGCAACCCGGCATTTTAGTTTCAATTATTAGCAAAGTTTAACAGAACATGTGGCTCCAACTCGATACCGAACTACCTAAGAAAAATAGCGTTTTCATTGCCGCTGTGTGCGGGGCATCTTGACACTCAATGGCATCTTTCAAATTTTGTAACATACGCTTCGTGTTATTTTGCATTGAAATTAATAAAATACAAGATACTTACTGATGATATGTGATCCCAGTGTCTTTCTTATTTCTTGTAGTGTTATTTTTACAAAGTTTTCCTACGCAACCCGGCATTTTAGTTTCAATTATTAGAAAAGTTTAACAGAATATGTGGCACGTCAATGTCACACAACGGGCGCAGTATTAGTTGCCGCTCTTTGCGACTACGCCTGCGGTATCTAGTTGGAGCGCAGCAGAGACCAATTCAATCCAAGGTGGAAACTTACCTGTAAACGTTTTGACTAAAGTTGTTATACGACGCAAACATAATGAGAGCCCCTGAGCACACGGAGAGGGAAAAGAAAACTTGAGTTACAGCAGCATACCACACCTGCAAATATAACACGTCTGCGGTAAGCATTACGAATCTAAAGCAGGTTTGGATTGTCTATATCTATCTGTAAAAACACTCAACATGGCCTACAGCAAGAACTGTTACGCACTTTTTGTATATCTTTGTATAGAGTGTTCGAATATATCTGTTCAAAACTATACATACATTATTAGCCATCATTCTAAGTTCAAAGTGAAATAGTATTTCCTAAAACCAGAAATCGAATGAGGCGTGTGGATTTCGTCATTAACCTTCCGTGATCGGCAATAGCCCCCGCGCCGCAGTATGCCATAGATCGGCGCGAGTGAATGTATAAGAAAGGCATTGAAACTAGCAATAAGACCATGCAAAATAAACTATCTTATAAACAAAATGAGGGCCAGAACTTCGTCAGGTCGTAGTGTGCCGTCCGGCACTTTCGATTTTGTTGTATATGAAAGATATGTCGATCGATGGATAGGTCGATCGACTTACTCGGTATATCGTGCCGTATGTCTATATGAGGCCGATCTACTTATTCGGTACGCAAGGGGCTAAATGCAGTCCCTGTTTTTTTTCTTCGGTTATATTGCAAAAACTACTGTAGATACCGATCGGAATAATAATTATATTATTAAGACGCAGCTTTTTTCAAAGAAGGTTTTAGCTGTGTATCCATTCCTACTCTGTGGCAAAACAACGTTTTCTGGGTCAGCATTTGAATAACAGATTACCACCAATGCACTCATCACGGTAGCTCTACATCCGTAAGTCTTGTAGTTTGTGAGGAATATTCCTTTGACTCAAGGTCAGCTAAGAACGGATGGTACAAAGTTTCTCCCGCGACGGTGAAATTTTGTATTGCAAAATGTAGTGTAATGTAATTTTGTGTGTAGTGTAATTCTTGGGTGGGTTGCTTGCGGGGTTTAACCGCCTGTTTTATGAGACCACCGTTTAGTACTCTGTTATATGTTTAGCACACAAGACATTACTTTAAAAAATAGTCTTTGTGCAGTCATAATATTTTTGCTGCTCATGACATCCACTTGGACGCAGCAAATAATGAATCCACTAATAAGGAATTTCTTATTTACCCTGACTTCCAAAATTTTTTGCCAGTCTGGTGTAATGAAGAACAGAATACCATCAGCAGCACCTGGTAATGTCACCGCCCTGAGGAAAAATCATTTGACATACGTAAATAATATTACTATAATAAAATTAATAATAATAATAATTTTTGACCGACATTTAATGGGTGCGAAAATCAATAATTTTCAAAAAGCAAATATTTTCGTTTTGTAATCAAATTTTTATAGCTCATATAATCAGAATATATTAATTAACATCTGTGCGCAAGAATAAACTCTTTTGTAGACCGGTGTAACAGATAAAATAAGTCAACAACAATGGCAGTTGAGTTTTTTCGTTAAAGATTATTTTCGGTGATCTCTTGATTACATTCTTGGGTGTTTAATAAAAAGTGATCAATTTCTGTGCTTGTCACTCACCTTATAAGTAAAATTATTAATATCACGTAGGGGAAGAGTGCAAGAAAATAGGCGGCCTTTCCTGAACTCTTGACTCCACGTGCAACGATGATGAATATTATGACCCAAGACGCCAACAAGCACAATGTTAAATCCCACAACGGGGCACCTAAAAAAATCACGATGAAAAGCATTTATTATTATTTAATACCTTCAATATTTATAATAGGTTAACATATGTAATAACAAAATAACAACCGACTTCAAAAACAGCATTTGAAAACTTGAGTTTTTGTTCCATTTCTTGCGCACATACTTATAGCAAATTTAAGACTTTTCTGGTTTTCTCATGGATGCCATTATCAGATCTGTACCAATCGTAATTCCAACAAATTGCAATGGGACCACACGGAAAGCAACAGCTTTAAAATAAAAAAAATATTATCAAAATCGGTCCTAGTCGAAAGTTCTGAGGTAACAAACTAAAAAAAATACCGACGAATTGAGACCCTCCTCCTTTTTTGAAGTCGCTTATAAATAGAGGTGTGTTTCCCGATTTCACTTTGTAGCTTAAACTGCGCGTCGCAGACGCATAGTTTTTGTATGTTGCAATAGGTAAGGCTCGTCCATCGTGCATTATGGCGGTTGCAAGTTGATATCTTTAAGGGTGTTGAAGATACGGGGTTTTAACCATGTGATTTATAAAAATGTGTGATTATCATTAATCTAAAATTTGTAAATATACTTGCCCGCCCTGCATCTAAGTATGCCATAAGTCTGTTTGAATCCATAAGTATTATTTGTTGAACACTATAGATATAACTGGCTTTTTCTATTACTAACTTTTTTTTTAGTTTGTTAAGTTAAGAATTTTGTTTTTCTTTTGTCTTTTTAATGTACTTAGATTATAATGGGGCTGACATGTACATACATATAAAAGCCCCTACATCAATAAAGAAAAAAAATCTGAAATGATTATCGTGTAAACAGAAATGAAGGTTGCATAACATACCAATTCCATCATCAATCCCGTCTGATATTCTTAAAACAGTTTTCCTGAAAGATTGAATCATGTATCAACAAAGAATATAATATAATAGCACCTAGAAGTACGGAAGTCTCACTCCGCAAAATCAATTAAGGAAAAACGGACTCTTGCGATCGTACAATAAGGTGTCATTTAGATCGCCCAGCGCTACTAACCTACATTTTTATTCACCTAGAAGTTGCCTCTCTTTCTATTGCCTGAATTTACCTCTTCTGACGACATTAGGGTTGACTTCTTTACCTAAAATTGTATCTACCTAGTATAAGGTCATCTTATAAAAAAGGCTCACTTTTTTAAATACTATTAATAGGTATTTGATCGTAATTTTAAATCAATATTCTTTCGTTGTCAAACGTTAATTAGTTGCAGATAGTAATGTTTGCGTTGGAAGACCACAACATAGTAAAACCTACTTAGTATACAGAAAATAAATAGGTAGCTATCATAAATGGTAATTTCGAATTGTTGCGCCCATTTTTGTCAGATCTGAGGTACTCGTTTTGGAATGGGTAGTAGTTTTTGACTTTCAATAAGTGATGTCACATCGTTTTGAATAAAAATTTGAATTTGAAAACTTACGTGAAATATAGTTCAGCGCTGCTGGTTGTAGTGTTTGCATCAAACTCTGTGATATTGACTGACTCTCCCGAAGGTACACAATTCTCCCAGGACGGGTCGCACAGGGCCCACGGCAGTGTTGAATTAAAACTCATTGCTAAATAATACAGGCAAAGAGCTATGATTGACACGTAGTAGGACAAGACGTAGCCAGCACCGATGGCTTGGGCGTACCCTGTGCCTGAATGAACCAGAAAAAAAAAATATTTATTGCATTCCATGTAACAAAACAGAAATGTAATTTTGTTTCACTTATATGAGAGCGCGGTACTGAGCAAACAAACGCGTGATATACGTAATTCTTAAATCATTTATACGTCTAGATAGACTATGTCAGGTGTGAAAACGTCGAAAAAAATTGAAAAACTGACCTCCATTTTGAGCAATTCACGCACACTAACACAAATTGTCATACGCTGTCAGACAGCTGTTTGTCAGACTTAGCTTGTCACGCACACTAAACTAATATTCCTGGCCTATTTTTATCGGTTGTCAAACAGCAAGAGACTCTATCTAGACGTATAAATTATCTGCGGGTGAGTTTTCTATTTTTGTGTGTTTAAAAATAATTGGACATTTTTTTTTTCAAATAGCGTTTTTTGTAATCAAATCAAATCATCTTTATTTGCAAGATAAGGTAATAATAAGATATTGTTGGCTTATAATTAACAGATGCTCTTATCCTAACCCATAAGACATGCAAACTTATAGTGGAATACATAGTCAGTTCACGTTTTAATTTCTGTAACAATTATAATATACTGTACCATACTAAAAAAAGGTATACATTCGTATCCGTAAAGGTATACAGCGTTGCTTTAGTGTCTAATAAATTATAAATACATATAATTTAAAGTTATTATTAAAATTAAGTTACATAATAATTATCCAGTACTGGAACAAGCTGGTTGTAGAATACCAGACGACAAAACAATGCAATTTGGAATTTTTACGAAATCTGTGGTGGAATTTGGCTGCTAGCATTAATATTAACCCGAATAACTCTGAGTACTTTGATGAATACCGTAGAAGGTGCAGAGTGAACCCACTTCGCTACACAACACCTAAGAATCACCGGTCGGAGATCGGAGTGCCCGGTATTTTAGGCGAATGTGTTTGCATTGCACATTTATTTATTTACTTTATTTGACAAATCAGCAATGTTCATGCACAAAAATGTAAAAATATCAACAAGGAGACTTAAAATTGAAGGACACATAGCAAAACTATCACTAACTGGCATGTAAAAACATTTAGATACATACAGATTATTTTAAGTACCCAGTGTAACAATAATTATAGTAATTTCTACAAATTAGCTCCCGGGGGAGACACTACGACGAAAGCAGGATGACTTTCCAGCTTTTTTGAAAATCTAAGTTAAGTTCATTAGACTTATCTTATCAAAGAAGAGATTGATAAAATATACATTCGAAATGTCGAATAATGATGGATCGAAGGTGAATCAACAGATTGTAATTTATCTTTTGAAATGAACCGACGACGTTATGATATAGTTTAAAAATAACTTTGGTCTATTACGTACCTTTCATAGCAGGTGACATAGCCCATACTCGCACACAATTACTGTTACTGAACTGACCAATGACTAACTCCAGATAGTACATGGGCTTACCCACAACAAACAGTACTATGATATATGGAATGAGAAATGCACCGCCGCCATTTTGATAAGCTATAAACGGGAACCTCCACACATTTCCGAGTCCTACAGACGTGGCAATACATGACATAAGAAATTCAATCTGATTATCCCATTTTGGTCTTTTGCTGATTAAGTCGCTTCTTTCCTGAAACAGAGTGCCAAGTGTGAGATTTTTTACCTATTCCGTCGGATAAAACTGATTTACGATTTGTATGGCGTCGAAAGAGCGCCATCTAGTGACAGAAGAGGAAAAAAATTACAGTGCTCTTTCGACGCAATTGTAAATCGTAGTTAACTTTTACGCGATCGAATACAAGTTTGGTGAAAATTACGAGTTTCAATATTTTAATTTCCAAATGGACCATAAGACGAAAAGTTGTATAAAAACTTTGATTACATCTGTCCAGCCCAAATGGTCTGTTGTCTATAGAATGTTAGAACAAAAAATGTAGATACTGCTTTAAAAGAATAAAATTATTAATTACAATTCATTTTTAAAACTTATTTTCAATTAAATATTAATCAAACAAAAACACTATTTCAACATTGCATAGTATATTATACATATTGAACTTTTCGCAAAATCGATTTAATATCACTAACACAGCACGAATGTTGCACAATACGGCAGCTGTATAGCTACAGATATACTGCTTTAAGCATTTCGGTGACGCGAAGTCACGAGATTTCACCCATCCAAAAAAATTTAACTAAATATATTTATATTTATTTTTTTTATTATTTTTTTATTGTGTCCCAGTCATGGTGACGAAAACCCATAAGATTTTCTCCTACCAATAGTGCCCAACGCGGTTAAAGAAATTTTCACTTTGTGGTGTGTAGTAATCAGTAGTAGTAGTCATCAGAAAACGACAATCGTATAAGAATGTACGCGAGACGAGCGAAGCCCAGTCATTAGTCAAGTTTTTTTATAATATACACGAGTACAAACAATGTTATCTCAATATTTAAATATCCGTAATTCGTAATAATGATAAAATTCTCTGATAAATGTCGTGTGCCCAATGGGTAGGTCAATCTATTAGGTAGGTTTATCTATTATGTATCCAATATAGTGTTAAATCCTTACATTGAAATATGTCTTATCCATAATTTATCTAATCATTTTATCAATTATTAAGCAATGATTAGTAAATATACGTCGTTTGATATTATTTCGGCAAATGCTTAATAGATAAATATTAAATCTGCATGCACGTACTCTGGTATAGATAACAGTTTTTTGCCGATCCGTGGCGTATTTTAAAGTTCTAATAACTTTGAAAATAAAATCCTACTATAATCGTAAACATCATTGAAAGAGACAATGTCTGCATCTAATTTTAACCCTGGTATTACCGATTATTATAATCTGAAGTTCAAATATGTATTTACTTTGTTGGAAAGTCAAATTGGGATTTTACAAGAGAATTTCCCCTTTATTCATAATAGTCTGCTAACTTAAAGCATTGCTAATTCTCACTCTCTCTTCTTCTATTGACCTAAGTCAGAATGAGAAAAAACACTCCTAAGCGGCTGTTTAAGTTAGCGGACCATTATGAATAAGGGGGTTAGTGTTTAAGTAGTCGTCTTGAAAGAAATAGATATCTGATATACTTACTTACTTAAAAAAATATATATTTATGCTTTCACCCGCGATTAAGTAGGTACGCGTGTTAAGAATCAACCATCAATATGTATGTATACTTTAGCAGAAACACTGGAAATCCCTTAAATATAATAGATATATAGACTAGTTGTCCCACGCCCACTTCGCGTGGCACAACATGTACATGGGCCACTAAAAGTTTTGACTAACCAAACTAAACATGATCTATAAAAATATAATGTAATTGGAATTACTATATCCAATGTTTTTTCTGTTATTAAAGATCTCAACGAGAATCATATAATAATCATATCAATACTTAGTTCTGTTTTAAGGTTACATTTTTAAAGTAAAAAACATAACAATATAAACAAATAAAAAATAACATATTCAATAAAATCACTTTAAAATTGTGTGGCGGTCCTCCACAGTGCGGTTTTCAAGGAGCTTTCTTCACGTACTACAAAGCTGTGGAATGAACTTCCTTCTGCGGTGTTTCCGGGACAATACGACATGGGTACCTTCAAAAAAAGCGCGTACACCTTCTTTAAAGGCCGGTAACGCTCCTGTGATTCCTCTGGTGTTGCAACAGAATGTGGGCGGCGGTGATCACTTAACACCAGGTGACCCATACGCTCGTATGTCCTCCTTTTCCATAAAAAAAAAACTTTTTGGAGATACTGTCTCTTCTCATTTTTTTTCTTATGGAACTAACTTAACTAGTGTACTCTGATATGATCTGATGGAATCTTTAAAGTTTTGTTTACCTAAATCTCTTTTCCTAGCTAGTTAAATTAATTGTATTTCGCTAAATAACATTTTTTACCAACTTATTTTAGTGTCTAAATAGTCACTTATTAAAGTATCTAATTTTTATCCAAAAAATCTTGATAATGTTTTGTATTTCATTATTAAGAAGTAATATAAATGCACTATATTATGTCCCTACCATAATTGCTATTTTCAGATATTGGTCTTTAATTATTTTAACCTACTCCAGCATTTTCAGAGTCATAAAAATAATAATCTTTAATGTTTACCTGAAGCTTTCGTTCCAAGTCTGTTTCATGAGCTTTTTTATGATCAGATCCATTAAGTTTCTCCGGGTTTTCATCAAAAGCCTTGTTTATATTTCCACCGCTTTCAACATTCTCGGCAGGAGACGCCTGTAAATTAATATTTTAATAATTAAGAGACTATAGACTTTATATTTTTTTATAATAGGAGGTTGCATGTTAAACCTACCATCACTTCAGAGAAACTGACCGCTCGCCCCCCTAATACTTTGTAATACCTAACATGCGCCTAGATCGTGGTCATTTATAACGGTGTTAAAATATCTTTTGATAATATTGATTATCATAAGCAATATTATTTCCAATAATCACTGATGGTTTGAATACTTTTCATTACATAAAAATATTTTTATATTTATTATTTTATTGTTTGAACGATCTGCTGTGACATTATTTCATCAAGAAAAAAAACGGAACATTTATTGCAATGTACCTACGTCACATCGAGGCACCCCAGCGGCTCGTAATCCAATCGGTTTCGCGTCGGTCACTCCAGCGACACGCCATGGAGTCTCGCTTGCCTCATCAGCGATTATACAGTCTTTTCAATACCAATGCGTATTTTATTTAGCCGAGATCCCCAGCATCACAACTGGAGCTTGGTTTCAACAAATAGTTCTTCGAGCAGGATTTGAACCAGCGACCAATTCCTGCCAAGCCTCTACTCCTCTACTACTACAGTTGTACTCCGACAACGGTACCACATTCGTGGGAGTTTTTAATGAACTGTCATGGTTCCTCGAACTTTCCTCTATCTTCATTGAGTCAGACATTGTGGACAATGTGGACATTGTGTAGAATTCAAATTAATATCTCCCATTACCCCGCATTTTGATGGAATTTAGGAAGGCTAATAGGCTTAACTCATCTAACATACGAAGAGCTCTCAATGTGTCGGGTTCAGGTAGAGGCTATTTTAAATTCTCCGTTAGCACCTCTTCCCATAGTCCCTTCAGATTTGTCTTATCTTTCCAATTCTCACTTCCTCATCGGACGAATTTTCACGTCATATCATAGCCCCCAATTCACAAATAGCAACATCCAACGGCTACAGCGCTTCGATCGCGTTGACAAGTTGTGCCAACACTTCTATGTGTCACGAATATGTGTCTCTGCTTCAACAGCGGACAAAATGGCTGATTTCGGGACACGATCTAAAAGAAGGCATTATGGTATTCATTAAATATGCCAATCTGCCTCCTCTATTGTGGCTTCTTGGCAGAGTTATTGCTGTCAAAACTGGATCGGACGGACACAGCAGAGTTGCGTATATTCTTACGAAGAAAGGATCTATTACACTAGCATATTATAATTATATCTGCCCTCTTCCAGTGTCCTGATTAACTTCTTGAAGTCCTCGTCACTTCAAACCGGGGAATATGCAATGATTGAACTTCTACAAATTTCGAAAAAATATTTTAAATACTGCTATTAAACTAAATACATTAACAAAATTGTCTAGACAATATAATAAATTAATCACTTACACAAAAACTTACACAGAAATAGAAAGCGATACTACTATTTAAAAAATTGATTCGCAAAATGAAATTCCAGATATCCTAGCAAGAAAACCTGATTAAGAGACCGAAAACCAAGGAAATACTACAAATCCGTCAAATATAACGCAAAGTGACGAAGAAAAAGTAATTGCTCTCGATAAAAGGAAAAAAATATTTCATAAGAACTAGAATCAAGAATACACTGTTAATGTCCACTTCTAGGCTAGTGCGTTAGATTTTATAATATGCGTCCTGAAAAGATAATGAAAATTTCCCTCAACAAGTTTAAAGTCAACAAAAAGTTATAGAAAAATCTTATTACAATTAAAAGGATGAATTAAATGAAAATAAAGCTTGGGTAAGAATTGTCCTAAAGGATTTCAGCTTTCAATAACTCCTACTAAAAATATGAATTATATCATGCACATTTTAAAAAAGTGGTCAAATTGTAAATAAGCATTAAGTGATTGTTCTCCGCTGTGTTCCAAATACTTCAGAACAATTATAGCTTCTTTATTACGACAATTATGCTTGTGTGGGTGGCATCTTGACTCACGCTACACGTTTCGTGTTATTTTACATTGAAATTAATAAAATACAAAATAATTACTAATGATATGTGATCCCAGTGTCCTTCTTATTTCTTGTAGTATTATTTTTACAAAGTTTTGCTACGCAACCCGCCATTTTAAATTCAATTATTAGCAAAGTTTAACAGAACATGTGGCACGTCAACGTCACACATTGTTCGAGGCTGGCTCGAGTACTATTAGTTGCCGCACTTTGCGACTACGCCTACGGTATCTAGTTGGAGCGCAGCGGAGACCAATCCTTAATAGATGAACATTCCTTTTTTTATTTGGTTGCCGTCTTGACTACTTCTCGTGACAGGCTTCGACGTCATGTTCGCTTAAATGCCCACTGCATGTGGCGGCGACGTGGGGCGGTTCGTGCCCTTCCCTAATATATAGTTAAGGGAGGCGATGGCTGGTCCTTGTGTCATGCTTGTGAACGGGTGCTTCTTGTGGTGGCTGGTTGATACTGTAACCAGAAACTCACCATCATAATCTTTTTAAAATTAAAGTTATTACATTTTTTAAGTCGCTAATAAAATGCTCGCTTAATACTTTAACTTATTTACTGTACTTAATAATAATTGTGTTTTTACTTATTAATTTACATACCAAAGTGGTGGTAACTAGTAAAAAGACTTGTCATTTTCATAAGTGTCATTTCTTTGACCTATATCTGCCGTGAAGCAGTAATCATTAAGCATTATTGTGTTACGGTCCTGATCGAGTCGGGCGCAGTAGCGTAGAGGTGAAATTACTGGGCAAACGAGACTTAACATCTTATGTCTCAACGTGACGGGCCCAAATGCAGTGCCGCTCAGAATTTTTGGATTTTGTTATGGGCAGGAGGTAGCAATTACTATCAGCTGAACGTTCTGCTCGTCTCGTCCCTTATTGTCATTAAAAAATGCTGTATGTTTATCTCTAATAATAACTCTTGTAATAAAGCAGTAATTCGATGTGGATTTAGAAGTGGGAGAGTCACACTGCCGTCTTATGACGTCAGCACAATCGGGCCAGACTCGTCCGGGCTAATTACCACACTCGCACAGAATACCGGCGTGAAGTAGCAACCTAGTGCCGCTATGTTTCGCTTAGGTTAATGTCGAGGACCGGAGGCTGGAGCCCATAGTGGTAACGCAGAAACGGATCATCTCATGGGCTGCGTTCAAGCGGCAATTGATGACGTGCTTGCACAGATCCCCTCCGCTGAAATCGTAGTCTTGGGTGATTTCAAAGGGCACAATGCCGAATGGCGCGTCACATCACGTACAATTTTATTCATATTTTAAAACATATATATTTTCTAATTGTAGGTACTGTACTGCACTACTGCAAACGAAACTGCCTGGAACTAAAATTAATAAAATGGCGTCCAGTCCCTTTATAAAAGTCTGGAAAGTTTTGACCATCGGACTTTTTATCGAGCATATACTCTGAATTTATGCAAGGAGACAAAGAAAAGACAAACACAATAGAAAATATCGAGTTTTAATTTCTTATTAACACCACACTGTGTAACATTTTTGTTTATAAATTTTTCATTGTTGACTTATTGAAATAACGGTGTAATAAATTATTAACTCACTACTATACTCAGATTTCTTTAATCTGTTTTCGCTTAACTAATTAAAGACAAACTTTGTACATTAGCCATACCACAGACTCACAATATATTATCGTATAGACAAACAAAGTGTGCCACAGAATAACATCATTAATATCTCTGATACAGCAAGAATACTTTTTGTTCACTGTTTTATATAAAATGTCTGAATAGTTACGAAGTTGCTATCTGGCTTACGGCCGTTCCCAATATTCCGTCTATCTCTTACTTGAGATAAAAATCGTAACTATCGTTGACTTTTCTGTCCCAATAAACTTATCGACGGTATCTCACCTTATCCGTAAACGCTGTCTGTCAATGGGACGACGTATAGCTTACCAGCGATATAAAGTTTGTATGGAAATTGCAATTCACGCGTCCCAATATATAAGGCGAAAAGAATGACTTAAGGGGTATATTGGGACAGCTTCAGATTATTGACAGCTAATTCCTGACAGTAGAAGGTAGTAATTTATCTCTATCTGCAGATAGTATATTGGGAACGGCCGTTAAACAGGAATGTTCATTTCTTTCTTTAAACCACCTTGGACGTCTCAAAATAAAATAGCTTAAATCATTTAGTATACCTCTAGATAGATGATAGCTGTGAAAACGTCGAAAAAAAAAAAGACTTTAGAACTAACCTCTATTTTGAGCAATTCACGCACACTAACACAAAGTGTCATACAAACCGCTAGTGTAAGACGTAGCTTGTCACAAAAAAATATTATTATACTATTAAATATTATTTAACAGGTAAAAGTGCATGGGATTAAAGCAATGTTAATAATTTAAGGTTCTACATATTTTAATTTATAAGCAGCATGTAGTCACGAACGTGTAAAAAGAAAAGGACTCCGTGTCACCTTACAAAATCGTGAAGCACCAAAACAAGCCGGTTAACGTTTAAATACATATTATCTCCACGCACACACTTACACTAATACAAGCCGATCGGCCGCCATCATGAGATTTGCCATCGTCTGTGACAGACCGTTTGCGTCGAAATAAAATATTTTAAAAATGTCGTCGTACGTTGTGAAAAAGTGCAAAACAATATATCAGAATTTAAAAAATTGGAGTTATATAAGTATTTGTGGCCATATATGACTAATTATGGAATAATTGTGTTAGTGTTATCCCCCGTAACCGCACACACTAGCATAAAAGTGCTTCACTTGCTAATATCACGGCGCGGACTCCTTCTTTTATTACTCTTCCATACATGTAGTATATAATATGTATATTTTCTTGTGACTTCAAAAAGTGATTATGTTATCCTATTTTGAGAAATAAACTATTTGAATATGAAGACAACGTTATCTGAGAGTAAACAAAATATATAACCTAGGAATAAAACTTATTCTACTTCGATGAAATCGAACTTTAGACAACAAATTGATTGCTTTAATTTTTCGGATCCTTAACAAACTAATACAAATATACGCCAACTTGAGTCATTTTCATGTTCATTTATAGAAATATGTCAGTATATATGTGAATGTTTTAATCTCTTTTGTATCCTCTAATTAAACTCAAACATATATGATGGAACCACGACTTTCTTTGCTTGCTTATAGCCTTTCCATCACTTTTAAAAAGTTTCCATTCCCGTTTCGTTTTAGCTGACAGAGGTCCCCAGGATATGTTTGATCGTGCTGCTGCTTTTATACTCTGTAACAAAAATAGAACACATTTTTTTTTTTAAATAGGAATGGACGCAAGAAACTAAGCGGGTCCTTTTTTAATTTCGTTACAATCAAATATTATACTGAGAGCGGTCGCTCTATTACTAAGTTATGGTATCATTAAGAAAGCCATTTATTTAATTGTAAGCTTTACCAAATCTATTGAACTTAGCAATAAATTATTTTTCAACATCTGGGATGATGTTGTGAAAGCTTAAGCAAAACATTAATTACTTTTTTTATATGAATGGGAATCACTTTTTAAAACACAACGTGCGTTGACAGAGAAGCGTGGTATTTTGCAGAGCTAAATTTATATGTAGGTTAACAGTAGATTTTACAACAAGTGAAAGACAAGGGGATTCCTTTCCAAGGACCAAGTTCGATGCGAGAGTCGCTAAGAATTCTTGATAGAAATCTCGAGCTGAACAATCACTCGTATACTTCTACTTTTACCATGGACGGAAGAAGCTGTGGTATACCAAATAGTATTGATACTTATCACATTTTATTGCATAACTGTTGTGAATCGCGAAAGTGATTACAATTAAAGAACGCTTTTTCAAATTTGGATTTTCAAGTTGGATTTTGAAACGGTCGTATTAGATAGTACCAAAGAATAGCTCCAATTTAAGCTAAACCAGTAGTAATTTACCTGTGGTATGAACTTTCAGCATGTTTTATAAATAATTCGTATTAAGGCCGGGCCGCATTACAGCGGCGCTGCGCAGCACTGTACAGCGTGGCACAAAGCGTCGAAATATTATTTCAATCATTTCTTATGGTGCATATCTCACTAGAGGGGTGCTGCACTGTGCGTTGATGCGAGTCGTGGCAAAGTTGCCACTGAGAGAATATTTTGACGTGCGTGCTGCACGCGACTCGCAATGCAGCGACGCTCAGTGCGACACAGAAAGCGGAGCGTCGCTTCAATATGCGTACTGTTAATTGCTAAGTTTATAGAATTTTGTCTTCGACATTCTGAAGTTAGTGTGAAATCTTGAATTGGCATTGTGAAGTTGGCCATCTTGTTAGCATGACATTGGTTTGTGAGAGATCCATTTCTTCTAATTTTTTTTCTTCCACAATTCTTTCTTTTTCTGCACAGAACAATGAAATAATGACCAAACCCTCGTTACTATCGCTCATCTCGTGAAGTTGCTCGCACGCAAACTGGTATAGAAATGACTCTAGCTGCCGCTAACTGCAGTTGAAATGCGATAGGTACCGTTGAGTGCCGCTCTAATGGGGTCCGACCTTCAATAAGTTACTTCTTCTTTCACTCAGTGACGAAAAGATAATTCTCTCTTATTATCGATGTATTAGATGCCCTTTTTCAAGTGGCGATGGTAACCATGCATATGTGATACCAACCTCGAGTAAGTTACCCGTCCTACATTTGTAAATAGTTATGACGGCGAAGATGGGAACAACAACAACCAAGGCAACACCAGCAAACAGCATTACGTATCCAGCCGCTGAAAGAGAAAAATTTTCAATAAATGATAATTATATTATTTCGCCAAGCCAAAGCTTGTGGGTAGCATTTAAAGTAAATTATTATTATAATAGGTGTCTTTTTTTGTTAAGGTTTACTATCCTTTGCGACAGGAGCTATTGAAGCGACTTTTATGGCAAAACCTAGCAGTTTCTTTCCCGTGCCTTAAACAATGTTTGTGATACCCTCAAAGAGTGAAGGAAAGGCTTTTTTTAACTATTTGTTAAGATTCTCGCATAAAATCATATAAGTAATTAGTGGCCTAGAACAAAGATTTGTAAGTTTTCAACATAGTACAATCTTTATAATAAAGTTACATCTCATTTATATTCTACAGTGCCAGGTGTGCTGGGATGTATCCCACGTGTCTATAGTTCAGGCCACAAAATAACATGATAATCTTTAAGGCTGGGGACTGAGCCAACGGCCTTGAAGACTCGAGCGGAGTAAAGTTAAGATCGCCATAGTTTTAAATCAGAATTAGAAGCATTTTTAGTTTATTACAAACATAAAACAGTAAATAATTTTTCATACAATTTTTATCTAGATTGAATGATTAGCATGGCTCCAAATGTTAAAGTTTGGTTAACTTTGGTGATTTTTTTTGCAATGTTAAAGGTAGAAATGTAAAGAAATAACAAAAGACATGTAGATTTTGACTTTCAATAAGTGATATCATGTTCTATTTTGAATAAAAATATTTGAATTTATTACGTGCGTACAAAGTAGGTGCATGTCAGAAATGAAACCTGCATTGTGCATGAACATCTAAACTGTATATTATGAAGTCCTGGTACATGTTGCTAGGATGACACATGATTTCAACCGCTATGAAAGACAATATATCAAGATATTTTATGTTCTCTTGGTGTATATGTTGTAATACGGTATACTAGAATATATTAAGGTATACTTGCGTCAAACATATGACAATCAATTCTTCATCTATGATCGCCTGGTACCAAACCACTGTATAAAACTTCCTATCTCATTTTCTCTTACGACAAATCTTATGAATTTATGTGTTTGCCTCACTGACCTCTACTATATACCAGGAGACTGGCGTGTGTCAAAGTGCTTTTGTGCCTGTTTGAAATTCGCCATGTAGCGAGAGTCCACGGTACTAAAACTATTGAAAACAACGTCAGCAAACATCGATAGATGGTGGGAAACTATTTACAAAAAAATATTGTGTAATTTATTACGATGATTCTTGAAGTACCTATAAATGACACGGAAAACGAAATAAATCAAAAATGTAAAAATACTTCAGAGTATTGTAGGTACGTTCCTTCGCAGCCATTTGTATTATACGTCAAAATTAGTTCTCTGGTCGCTCGCGAGTGGCGCTTCAATAGGCAGAAAAAATTTGCTGTCAAACATATGGAACAGCCCGTCCAGAGGTATTTATACAGGTCAGTGGTCTGACTCTTTTGACTTTCGATTTTTCGTTTCATCGACTTTCAAATCACAACGATGATAAAGAAGTTTTCACTTCAATAATATGATGATGATAAGGAGATAAATGTATGCCAATCCAACATACCGTAAGCCGCTGTGGGATACACGTAATATCCACCGAAGCGCAAAGAATTGATCGTTTGTAGCCCGTATATGAACACGCTAATCATCATGGTGGGAGCGACCACACCCCAACATAGCCTCCAATAGAACGATGTCTTTATCCCCAGCATGAATTCAATGTCCAGGCAAAGTTTCTCCAGACCTAAAACAAAAACGAGACGAGCAGAAAGTTCAGCTTGTGGAAATCGTTTTCCTAGTTTTAATATACAAGTAGATCGAAATTAGCTTGATAGAGTAGGGATGGATATGTACGTATTAATTTTAACATACGTTACCTAAATATGGAACTGCTATCATTCGCTTTTGGGATTTCACAGGGACCCAACCAGCAACGCGTCTTAAGCGAGAAAACTTTACTATGCGGGGATCACGGACGAGTAAAAAAAGGACTCCGCGCCGTGATATTATTAGCAAGTGAAGCACCGTTATGCTAGTGTGTGTGCGGTTACGGGGGATACTAGTTACACAATTTTTTCTCCCTTAAATAATCATATACACGTTAATCGGCTTGTTTTGGTGCTACACTGTTATGTAAGGTGACACGGAGTCCTTATTTATTTAATAGTCCGTGTGCGGGATAGTGAAATAAATCGTACTACAATAGGTACATTAATATTATGTAGGTACCTATTAAATTACACATTTATAAATTAAATTAAATATCCTCATTTTGGTTTGACAGAAAGAATTTGAAGAATTAGTAATTACGAAATTTTCAATATAATTTAACTTTTGCAGTGCGGCTTCGTTTTCTTTTAAAGAAGCTGCAAGGCATATGCGATTGACAAAATCGGAGTTGACTCTTCATCTTTGTCGTTCTCACTAAGGGCTCCTTTTTGTGCGTTATTCACACTTTCAATAAGATCTTCAATTGATTGAATTTCGTAGGGTGCCACATCATCAATGGAAGAATATCCAGGAAAACTCTGCAGTATCAGGGGATCTTGTTCTTCTGTTGTTCGCTTATTAAACGGGATTACGAATCGTATTAAGTGGTATGTATGTATGTCATGTCTTAAGTTGTAGGGGGTCTACTCTCTTTCTCCGAAACGAAAGAGTTTCGGAGGTAAGCGAATGAAATTTAAACGATGTTTCGATATTGACCCTACTCTATTTTGTTTTCGAACACACCGACGAAGTTCGGAACAATAGACAATATTCATGAACGAATGGTGATCGAACGAAATTTTGTTATTTTATTAATAATAAAAATGAAACTTATTATAAATATCACTAAAGATAGGAATACCACTACTGTTAGAAAGAGTTCAGACATAGTCAACTCGGGAATATTAATACCACCCCTGATATAATTTACTTTATTCTATAAATTCCTACAAACTCTAAGTAGAAAATGTCACTAATATTAAATTGAATACATAAGCGGCGTCGGTTCAATCTACGTTCTAAATGTTTTCACGTAGATCAGCCTCGATGAAAATTCTTGAAGCCATTTCAAGCATATAGCAACAAAATCCACACAAACGAAAATAAAATTCCAAAGTAACATAGATGGCGCTAGTTGTTTTTTACCCCGCCCTTATTATATTTATTACCATTATAAGAGATCTGATAATATATTAACAAGTATAACAGCATATAATAAGCATTAAATTTCTTTCAGGTATTTTTGAAGAGTGGTGACACGGTTATTATATAGTGAACACCATTTCTATTCTAGTAAAATATCATCAACGCACTTAACTTATAATCATATATTTTAACTATACAGTGAGAACGAATTGAAACCGTTCATTTTCATACGTCGACTAGTAGTTAGAGGTGCGCGTTATAACACAAACTACATTATATTATATTACAATATATTTTTACAACAGTATAACACATAAAATTTGCCACTAGACTGTTTTATTTTAATTATATAAATTTCCGTACTATTAAAATTCGTTTGAAATTTGATAAAAACGCCATCTATGTACACGAGCGGAAAGTGGTGCGTTTCTTTTATTAAAATTTTTGTAAATTTAATGTTTTTTAGCAGATGGCCCTTTTTTCTAACTTTAGATTTAGTAAGTGCTTAGTATTCAAAGTAATGTAAACACTTCGCATATCACAATAAAAGCTATTTTTACTTGCGACGAACAAATATAAAATTTTAACACTGTTGTTTTAGATTCAAAAGTATTGTAAACACTCTTGCTAACATTAGAGCTATTTCTAGTTGCGATGAGATGAAGATAAATAACATTTTGGATAAAACAACACTTTCATTTATTATATTTCCAATGAAAATCATTATTTGCGAGTTTTTAAATTGACAAACTGCTAGTTGTGTTTTGAAAATTATTATTATCATTTTGAAGTAAAATGTTTGTAAAAACTTTAGTATGAATAGTAAATTAAATGGATATGTGTAATATATAACACTTCTTGAGTTATTTTTATTTTTTTATATAAATAGACAAGTGTTAGTGTAAAAATAAAAGTTTTGTGAATAGTGTAAATATACGTTTAGTTAATAGTTTCTTTAACCCATTAGTCGAAGGTAAAAAAAAACCTTTCTCAAAAGCACAACAAACAAAAAATACCATCTACCTAGTACTTAGTGTTAAAGTAATTATTCCTCTTCAAATATGTTATATTATAACACTAAATAACTATAAACTGCAACAACAACTATCAGCGTAAATAATTTCGATTAAAATTTATAACATCTAATATATATTATAACAGTTTACAACAACAGTTAGAAAAATATAACACAAGAGTATAATTCATTGAAAAATATAACAGTTTAGCCCACCTCTACTAGTAGTCGATGCCGATGTACTAGTTCAAACTAGGGATGTGAGATTAATGCAAAAGATTAAAGAATCGCTTTAAAGTGTGTTTGCGTGCAATCGCGCGTAAAGATTACTTTACGCGCGATTGAAGTAAAACTTAATAATAATTCACTTTAGGAATAATTAACAGACGCATTAATATATAACATTAAATAAAACCGTGTTACAAACCAAGCACTCACGTATTACTTAAGAGCTAGGAGCATAGTTAAGATTTTTTTGCTATTTTTTTTCTCGGAAAAGCTGATGATATAATTTCATTTTCTGTTCATAAAGTAAAAAAATTACTTTATTAATATGTAATATAATTATTATTATTTTATTAAGTGAGATTTTATATATTTTACAAAGAATGATTTAATATTATATTTTGATATTATTATTCATCAGAATATAAATACTTAAACTTTACAGGTCAGGTCATAATCAGGTTCTTATTTTTCTCTTTTATTCTTATTTATTGATGAAAGAGTAAAATGTTCCTGGGATTCCGCCGTTTTATTTGACAGATTAATTTTTTCATTATATATGCTATTTATAATTCACTAATACCATTAGCACATTTTAAAATTTTCACTCATTATTAAAATAATTATATTAAGTAAAATAGGATTACACTGCAGAAGGCCTACATCCCGATGTAAAGATGTATTAGATGTTGCCTATGCGAGAACAGTACATGGAAAGAACAGGTTTATAATTCGGGCATGTAGCTGTTATAATAGAGCATACAGTCATATTGACATATAGAAGTTAAATGTTTTCAGATCATTGGTTTGTGATAATTTAAATAATTACTGATTTTTTTAACCCTATTCTTACATTTTTTTTCTGAATTCTTATCTCATTTGTAACTAATTCATTATAGTATTGTATAAGAGGCGTATATAGTATTGTGTAACTTATATAGCTTGTAATTAGTTGTTAATTTGTATTACTTTTGTTTTGTGGTTTTTATCTTACCGTTGGAAACTTGACTGGTGAAAGTGTAAGTTTTAAGATTTGTTAATATTTAAGTATCATAATACTGTTTGTTTCCTATACATGAATAAATAAATAATTGTTAATAAGAAATTGAAGGTAATATTATTATTAGCACATATCAATATGACGTTGTTATTGAATATTAACAAATATGGCTGTATGGGCTCGAACCCTTTGCCTATTCTAATAATGGAAACGAAAAACAAAAACCGAGAACAAATGAACGAATATCAGAAAATTTCTGAAAACTTATATATTATTTACAATAAAAACACTTGGAGATTTAAAAAAAATATTACTGAGCAATTTGAAATATTTTTTAAAACCATTAAATTATAACGGCTTAAAAAATTCTTTCAATTGACTTTTGTACCAAGCGTTACTTCCGTCAGAACAAAATTCTGAGTTTAGTCCAGTTACAAAGAACCAAGTCGTGCCTAAAGAAGTTTTACTTCAATAAAAATCGATTTTTCTGTATTCAAAATTAAACGTTCTGCGAAAAATCTATTTAAATAACAATAAATAATCGATTTCTGTAAAAAAAAATCGATTTTTTTTATTTAAAAGTACATGCTTTTTAAATTCTAATAATAATCCTACCAGATTCATATTAACAATTCATCAGACTAAAAATCAAATAAATTTATATGAATAAAAAAATAACCAATTCAAATCTAAAAATCAAAGACAATGTTTCCTTGAAATTTCAAGGTAAGGAATTAGGAAACCAAATAGCATTAGTGATACAAATTTTAGTACTATTAAACGTTTTATTTATTATAATAAAAATTAAATGATGAGCATCCCAACAACGTAATTTCTCAAAAACTAAAATATTAATCAATTTAACAAAAATGCCATAAATGTCCAGTCCTATTTTAAATTTGACTAGTCTTAAAATAAAATACTTATAATGAGAATTAAAACAAACTAAACGACTACTCTATAGTACCAAAAACTAAACTTAAATACAAATGTTTAGTTAATCTCAATAAAATAATAGTTATTGTCACAAATGTCCAGTCTTATTTTATATTTGACTAGTATTAAAATGAAATACTCTAAAGGATCAGCAAAATCCTGAACAACTATGTTATGGTCAAAAACTAAAATATAAAACAATCTTTCGTTAATCTTCAAGTTTTAACAATAATAAAATTAAAAATAATTATTGTCACAAATGTCCAGTCCTATTTTACATTTGACTAGTTTTAAAATAAAATACTTAAAACGAGAATAAAAAAAATAAACGACTACGTGGTCTCAAAAACTAAAATTTTAAACAATACTTTCGTTATTTTTTTAAGTTTAAATAATCAAAACACGAAAACAAAAATTATTGCCACTAATTTTCAGTCTTCTTGAAAATCGATTTAAACACGTAAAAGTATCGATTTATTACAAAACGGTTAATATCACGATAATAAAAAATCGATTATTTTTTAACGTCCCTAGTTCAAACTTCAAATCGTGGACTGTAGTGCACTTTCTATGGTATTATTATATGGTATGATGGTAGACGCTAGACATGACAGTCTATTAAAAGTTTACATTGCGAAACGTGAAAAACCCAAAAATTCTGAGCAGTACTACAACTGCGCTCGTCACCTTGAGACATATGATGTTACGTTTCATTTGCCCAGCTCAATTTCACTAGCTACGGCCGCGGCGCTCTACAGACCGAAACACACTTATGCCTTAAGGTGACGAGCGCAATTGCAGTGCCACTCAGAATATTTTGGTTTTTCAAGAATCCTGATCGGCATTGCATTGTAATGGGTAGGGCGTATCAATTACGTTAAGCTGAACGTCCTGCTCGTCTCGTCCTTATTTTCATTAAACATTATTTCTTCGCGTCAGAAATAGGCACCGTTGTGGTACCCATAATCTAGCTGGCATCATCTGCAAAGGAGCCTCCCACTGGTAATATAATATAATTAATTACCAATGTGAGGCTCATTGAAAATAATTGCTATAGTGTGACTATACTTACTGGAGTAACGTAAACCAGACCAGCGCCGAAGCCACAAGTACATGAGATGGCTGACATGAACAGCGTCCTCACTCTCGGAAAAGCATCTAGCAGCACCGTGTTTATAGTGGACAGAAGCGCCACAGCCGAGCCAAGTACGAACATCATTACGAAGAATAACACCGAGAACAGCTGAAAGTTAAATGAAATCAAATCAAAATCAGTTTATTCACGGAAATGACACTTATGAATGACAAAAAAAATTGTTATTGAATCTACCGCTACTTCGTAAAGGGTTGAGCTAATGAGAAGAAGTAGCAAGAAACTCATTGCCACTCTTTTATATCAAGATTTACATTTAAGTACATCGATTTACAAATCATTTCAAATTACAATATAATATGTAAAATGATGTAACAGACACACTCAAACGTCAAATAGTCAATGTCTTACACGAGTGAGTCAAAAAAGTAAATGTAAATTAATACAAAAGTTATTGAGTACAGTAGCTGCATCATCATCCACATACACCATAAATAAATAAAGGTATTCTGTAAGCATTTTATAAGTGATTATAAATAAATAAATATGTATATATATATACATATATATACACACAATAACTTTCAAGTATCTGAAACCGAGTCTCCGGCAACAGGATCATCCTGCCACCATAAGCAGCGCCCGTTCACGAGCATGACGCATGAGCCAGCCATCGCCTCCCTCAACCATATTTTAGCGACATGGGACGGGTCGTCCCATGTCGCCGCCACAAGCAGTGACATTTAAGCGAGCATGACGAAACCTGTGAACTCAGCAAACAACAATAAAATAATCCTAATCTACATATGCAATACTCACCAAATACCTCTACTTACAATGTTATGTAATAATTGTCAGCAATATTGTAATATTGATTACTTGATACGCTACCAACGCCATGAACTGCCATAAGTGCCATTAATTATAACATTTATTGAACTACTTACTATGTTAGTAATTATGCTATTTTATATAATTGTCACTATAATTTAAAATAACTATAATAGTATATTATATTCAGATCTTTAGTAAACTTGATTCGTGTAAGTTAGTTGGCAATAAAGTAGTGCCAACTAACAGTTGGTAGCATCATTACGGTAGACGGTCGTGTCCTATATAAGCTAGAGCGCTCAGTTCGAGTGGGTTTACCCACTTTCCCATTTCCTCTCCCTCCTTTCCTTTTTCGAGATCCCCCCCACCCCACACCCCTCTTATATTTATATATTATACACGTATATACATATCTATGTATTTATTTACCTTAGTCATTAGTCCTAAGTTAGGTTAAGTGAGTAAGCAACTTGCCAGGTTTTCCCAGTTTCCTGGATTTTCCCCCATAGACATTATGTATAGTTTTTTTAAGCATAATAAAGTTTTATCCCTCAACACGTAGATAGGGTTGTAGAAATAAGTTTTCTGATACCTACATATATAAGGCTTCATTTTAAATTGCTTTTATAAGTAGATTATAAGTAATTTTGTATATATAATTTACTAGCAGATAAAGAAATTTGGAATTTGAAATTTTTTTTTTCGAGTGGATTTATCTCAGCGGATACTCCATAGGGAGTGCCGCTTGCGCCTCTCTCCCCCCAAGAGAAGGTCGCCTTCGATGAAGGCTTAGAGGGCACTTGCCCAAAGCCAACTTCAGGTGGTGTTTAGTGGGTAGGCACCTAGGTTTTTACGTGAGTCCCACATAACCAACGCAGACGTAGGCTGCGTTGGTATGCATGAGCATTCACCACCTCCCTCCCGTTGTTATCCCGGAGCCCTTTCCCTTGTTTGGGCGCAAAAAAAAAAATCGAGTGGACATTACTTATTGTGAACTCTAAGGGGTAACGCTGCCTAAATTATAATAAGCGGACACTGTAAAATACAGATATTTAAATTTTAAGTGCGTTTAAATTACCAATCCCTTCTACAAAATATTATTACTTGGTCGGCCGTCGACTGTGGAGCCTGGCTTATGCTTAAATTGACTTTAAAAACCGATAATTCACTCTATTTTAAAACCGCTTTTCTCTAAATAAATATCTTAGATGATTTGTACGTCTAGATAGACGTACGTCTTGCTGCTAGACAACCGATGAAAACAGGCCAGGAATCTTACTTAAGTGTACGTGACAAGTTACGTAATACACTCGCGATTTGTATGACACTGTGTTAGTGTTCGTTCATTGCTCAAAATAGAGGTTAGTTCTAAACTCAATTTATTTCGACGATTTCACAGCTTTCGTAGACGTATAAATGAAATTCAAATTCAAATATTTTTATTCAACATAGGATTTAAAATCACTTATTGAACGTCAAAATCTACCACCCATTCAAAAGAGACTGCCTCAGACCTGAGAAGAATGGGCGCAAGAAACTCGGCGGGCTTTTTTTTTTAAATATAAAATATGGATTACAATGTAATATCGTACAATAAACATTTATAATTAAAGAGCCTGAGGGTGTTCGCTTTATTCCCAGTCGGTGGTGTCATTAAGAAAATCGTTTATGCTATAATAACCTTTCCCACATAAACGTTTTTTAACAATTCTTTTAAATTTCGTAACACATTTGTTTTGTACATTTTCTGGGATCATATTGTAGAAGCATATACATCGCCCAACAAAAGACTTACTAACTCGACCCAACCGAGTAGTAGGCATAACAAGTTTATGTTTGTTCCTCGTGTTAACATTATCACAGTTTCTAGAAAATTCCTGAATGTGCTTATGAACATACAAAGCATTATCGAAAATGTATTGAGAAGCAACAGTCAAAATATAACTAGCAGTTCTAAAATAAATAATTATTATAGAATATGATATAATACGTGGGATGGTTGATGTAGTTTTTATTTTTTCACATCACAATATGTTGCAACTAATTATCATAAATTGACTTCGGAATATTTAGTTTAAGCCTGAACGTTCGGTTCATACTACTCCAAAAAAAATAATTTTTGTTTTCAAAAATGCAGAAAAGAAAATAACATCGGGTGGCTGTCTTAATTATTTTTTAGTCATTAATTATTCATCGTCATCATATCAGCCGGAAGACGTCCACAGCTGGACAAAGACCTCCTTTAAAGATCTCCACGACGAAAAAAGATGGCCCTGATGAGAAAGCTCATGGTCGCTCAGTGGGCAATGGAGATGACTATGCTCAGAGTTTCCCTGCGAGATCACCATGTCACCGACATAGCCCAAATGATTGCGAAACTGAAGTAGCAGTGGGCAGGGTACATAGTTCGACAAATGCAAGCGAAAAGAGGAGATCCGTTGAACCAAATATGGCACGAATGACTCCAAAACTGAAGTGGTAGTGGGCAGGTAGCTCAACGGACAGGGGAAAGAAAAGTCCTCGAATGGCGACCACGTACCGGAAGACGCAGCGTTTCGTTAGAAATTTCTTGCATTGCACAGCCACTTTGTGGAATCAATTACCGGCTGCGGTTTTCCCGAACAGATACGACTTAGCGCCCTTCAAGAAAAAAGCATACCTTAAAGGCCGGCAACGCATTTCTTGACACACCTGATGTTGCGGATAACCATGGGCGGTTGCCTCACCTCTCCCCATCCCGTGAGCATCTACCGTTTGCCCCCTCATATATATTTAAAAAAAATCCATATTGTTCAAATCATACTTTTGCGCGGCGGCCATCTTGGATTTTAAAAATGATCCCAAATTCTTTCTCTGCACCCTCGAGAACCACAGATTCGATATCCATATTATTGAAATCATAATTTTGCGCGGCGGTCATCTTGGTTTCCAAAAACGATACCAAATTCGTTCTCTGCACCCTCGAGAGCCTCAGATACGATACCCATATTGTTGAATTCATAATTTTGCGCGGCGGCCATCTTGGATTTCAAAAATTATCCCAAATTCGTTCTCTGCATCCTCGAGAACCTCGGACACGATATCCATATTGATGAAATCATAATTTTGTGCGGCAGCCATCTTGGATTTATCTAACTTCCCTAAAATACATACATACAAAAATCCCGCGTGGCATAATATTCAAAATAATATTACGTACATTTTATTTTAGTACTTTCCAACTTCCATTTACCTATATATTTTAACAAATACGCTGTCGCATCATCATCATTTTTTTACTATGATTCCCGTTTTGTACTTGTTTGCTAAAATCTTACGTAATGTGAGCCCGAGAGAAACGAACACAGTACCTTGACAGTGGTCACGGGCGTACTGCTGGCATCAGCGAGCTTGCAATCAAGGCGTCGCGTTTGGTTTGGAATATTTATAAACACTAATAAACTATCGAATAAAATAAGTTTTGTGTTTATAGCCATCATAGTTTTATGATAATATTAAACAATTCATATAAAAAAGCCTATTTTTCAAAAAATAAATCTATCGAGATTTTTTTTCGTAATCGAGTTGTTGAAACTGCAATATATTAGATAAAGAAATGAAGATAAACATGTCAAAAAATTGGAACCGTAGTATTTGTAGATTTTAAGTAAATTTTCAAAAATCTTACTTTTAGGACTATAGCGCCTTAAAATCAAAGCGGCTAATCATCATCCTCTCAGAAACCCAATTCGTATCGTATCATGAGATCTGACCCTAGATTAGTTACTTTTTGCGTTGAACTTGCCTTTCGCAGACCGGGTTGATTCATGCATCAAATTTAACTAGAATAATAACATCACAAAACAGTATGTCAAGAAATATAATTTTTTTTTTATGTTTTGCTAGTAAAGCTTTTAATAGTAGTAGTTGCGCTGTCAATTATCATTTATATTGATAAAGTATTGTAAAGATATAGATAAAGTTTTGTAATCAAAGAGTATGTAAATACTACGTAATAAGAGGCGTTATTGCCTAAGTGAAAATTAAAATTTAGTTTAGTATGAAACGTGCAGTGATTTTAAGTTTGAAATAGTAATTACAATATGGCGACGAAGTATAATCCGGCTAAGTTTGAAAGTGAACAGTTGCTTAAGACGAAGTGGATTTCGGCTATCTCCGTTTTTTACTAGATTATAGCTGTCATCTGTCAATCAGCTCTGCACATTTCATACATCGAATGAATCGCTTTTCGGGCGTACGCCGCAAAAAACGTTAGAGTTACACCAGGGGTGATCAAACGGTCGATCGGGATCGACAGGTCGATCGCGAGTGCTTTTTGAGTCGATCACGAGAAAAAAATCCGGTATAATAAACTAAAATCGGTTATTACGTACCATATTATGAAAAGTATGCTCAGGACATGCAGTGTCACGCTTCAACATCCAAAGTCACTCTTTAGTTAAGCTTAGAACTTTAGAACGCGTTTGTTTTGTAAGAACCAATAAACTCGCAATTTTGAATAATAATTATGAGCTTTTTCATTGACATTTAGGAGCAGACCTTGACTAAAAAAATGCATATTTTGCGCAAAACTAATATCTATGTCATCTTGACACTCTACCTAGACGACAATCCTTCATCACACATACTTGAAGCCTCTCAGAGTCGATCGATCGTAGTCTAACAATTTTGAGGTAGATCGCGAGCATACAAGCTTGAGCACCCCTGAGTTACACGTATGTAATGTTAAATGGAAATGTTTGTTTAAATAGTCCTACAAAAAGCCCACGACAGCATATATCTATCTTTTATGTGTAACCCAGTAGGTAAGTATTTTTATTAGTTGCGACGATGATCAACCGAGTGCGTGATGCTATGGTGCGGTCTGGCGGCGGGTGAACTAATGAATAAATTTAATTTAAATTTGAAATTTTAACAAGAGGCAACATAATATAGGCTACATATTCTCCCGCTAGACGTAAGCATATATATATTTGCTGTTTTAAAGCGTCGTACATTAACTTAGTTGGTAGATAAATACTTACTTGTGGCTGAAAAGTTTTAGTGATAGCATCAGGATACGAGATAAAGGCTAGGCCACTTCCCTTAGCGCCCACAACATCATCGACCTCCTTATCAAGCACGTAAGCCAGATTGCCCAATATACCGAATATTGTAATCCCTGATAACAAACTCGTGAACGTGTCCAGGGTTGTCACGATCATTGAGTCTCTGAAACATATTCAATAAGTATTACTAATTTGCCCCTTGATCATGCTGCTGTTTTTACCAGTGGGAGGCTCCTTTGCACAGGAAGCCGGATATATTAAACATAATTATTAACATATTAAAAAAAATCTTTTACTAAAATTTTGATGCAACCGATTCTCAGAACTACCAAATATATCGTACTACAATTATTGTATTCGATTGCCATCTTGCAACCCTATATCGGTTTGGTGAATGGAACAGAATAATATAAAAATCGTGATACAAAAATAGTAGTAGATCGTAGAAGGGCGAAAGTTTAAATTTGTATGTATTTTTTAATGCTGAATCATAATAAAATAAAAATAAAAAAATTGTCAAAAAATTAAGAAAACAATTGGGGTGGCCTGGCCTACCCTTAACATTTAGGGGGATGAAAAATAAATAGTAACCGATTGTCAGACCTACTGAATATGCATATAAAATTTGGTAAAAATCAGTAAAGCCGTTTCGGAGGAGTAAGGTAACAAACATTGTGATACAAGAATTTTATAATATGTAAGAAAAGAGATTTCCACCTATATTGACTCATCACGATATCTCTGGAACCATAAGTCGTAGAAACTTGAAATTTGGTAGAAATATTCCTTTCGCCGAGTAGACGTCGGCTAAGAATTTTAAGAAATTCCAGCCGCAAGAGTTTTTTTTTATTATAAACAGAACAACGTCTGTCGGGTCAGCTAGTATCTTATAAAGAAAGTACGTTATAAGCCCATAAGTGACTGGAAGTAATCTTCTGAGTACCGTCAAATGAATACAAAGTAACCTCCACAATAAGCTATGAATAAAAAGCAATTGTGTGGTTTTATGAAAACACGATTCAAGTGAAACTATTTTCACAAAATAACATTAATATCAGCATAATTATCGAAAAAAAAAACAAGTTAGTATATTTTTTTACATACTGTATAAATACCATAAAAGCCATACGGGTTTTATGGTGTATGGGATAATAATATCCCAGAGGATTCAAACCCACGTTCGCTTTCTGGAACCAGAGCTTAAATCTAGTGTCTTATTTGTATTACAGCTGCGACGGCGCGGTGCATTTATAGAATTTTGTCTTCGACATTCTGAAGTAAGTGTGAAATCGTGACGAGTCAAGGAAACAAATGGTGATATTCTCCTTCTTGGTAGCGTGACCTTGGGGTCATACCAATATGACAACAATCTATTGCTTTTTATTTTTTGTCTCTTCTATAATTCGTTCTTCTTCTGCACACAACAAAGAAATAAGTATCAAAACCTCGTCACTAATGCTTATCCTGTAACGTTGGTCGCACCGCGCAGCGCCGCTCTAATGCGGTCCGGCCTTTTGACTATTCGGCATTTTGGCAACCTGACTTGAAAACGATAGTTGAAATTAATGATTCAACTTCCACTGCTTCTTCGCGGCCCGCTGTAATGCGACATGCGATAGATGGACGACAAAAATTGAGGTAATGTGATATAAGTTTCATATCAAATAACCATAACCTTATTGGATGTACCTGCAAATGTTGTGCCTAAAGTTGTTATAAGACGCAAACGTGATGATTGCTCCACTGGACACAGACAGGGAGAAGAACACTTGCGTCACTGCGGCGTACAATCCCTGTTGATTGAAACAAATGATTTCTTTTACCCGGGGCGTAAAAGAATAAATGGTGACTAAGGGCATTTGCACACGAGGAAGCCGGCTAGATTATGTGTACCACAACAGCGTCTTTTTCTGCAGTTAAGCGGTAATGTGTAAGCATTATTGTATTAAGGTCTGAAGGGCGCCTAGCTGGTGAACTTAACATATTATGTCTCAAGGTAACAAGCGCAATTGTAGTGCCGCTCAGAAGTTTTGTGTTTTTCAAGAATCCTGAGCGGCACTGCATTGTAATGGGTAGGTCGTATCAATTACCATCAGCTGAACGTCCTGCTCGTCTCGTCCCTTAATGTCATAAAAAAAAACATAGAAATCTCTGTCTTCATTTCCTTTCCTCCTTCGTAGTTCTTACCACAAAATAGCCTCCTAATAGCTATATATTCGCAATGCAATGAAACACAGTAATGCTTACACATTACTGCTTCACAGCAGAAATAGGCGCCGTTGTGGTACCTATAATCTGGCCGGCATCCGGTGGAAAGGGACCTCTCACTGGTTCCCACATTCCGACGAAGATTTTTTCTGTCCCATTAATTTTCCCACTACCTTGTTACGATTCATTAACTTCCAGAGGAGGAAATTGCCGAGAACGAAACTCTGATCTTTGATATTTTAGCTCACGATTTTTAGTCGCAGATACAGTTATCTTTATCGCACCCATGATCGTCCGAGTTAGCGCGACCGTTTGTTGTTTTATAATCCTTAAATAATTATAGGTTATTATATCCAAAGTTTAAATGAACAAAAATAATAAAAATTAACCACAATAACCGAAAAATGGTTAGAGTTTTACCAAATTTCTAGGTTTTTCTTAAATGCCCATAATTTTCAAACTGCATGGGATAGATTTTTTTTCCTGTCACCCCGTTTCGGCTTGACGTTGAGTTCAGGGACACCCTGTATATACTTACATCCAGCTCTAGTAGTTTACTCCACTGTGGCGTCAACAAGTACAGTATGCCGGTGCCAGCGCCTGGTAGAATACATGTGCTGCAAACGTTGACATGATTCCTAATTACGATTTACCAGTAAGAACAAAATCTCTTAATATTTATTACAAATGCAAGCAATGCAGTTTAGTTTTCCTGCGAGATCGAATCAGAAAAGAGGAGATCCGTTGGAGAACCAAAGTCGATATGGCACGGATGACTGCAAAACTGAAGTGGTAGTGGGCAGGTAGCTCAACAGGCAGATAGTCGTTGGGGCAGTAAAGTCCTCGAACGGCGACCACGCACTGGAAGACACAGTGTTGCAAGGATCCTACGATAAGGATCGGTGATCTGGTCAAGATCACTGCAATATTCAAGGTTGGATGACGGCAGTGCCAGATCGATCGTTGTGGACATGTTTGGGGGCGGCTTTTGTCCAGCAGTGGACATCTTCTTGCTGATGACGATCATGATAATTATGAAACAATGCAGTTAAGAATCCATAACGCTCAAGACAGAAAAGGTCCTACAATGTCTACAGGACATGGCCTGAATCAATCCTTACAGTTAAAGAGAGGGCTTGATGAATATGCTCGCCATCCGGATACGCGGCTGTTAAGTACAGAAACACTCTTTTCACTGATGAATGAGTTTACCATTTCAATTGATGAGTGATACAACAATATAGTGTATGTACGCTCATAGTTCAAAAAACCTTCACAAGTGGTCGGAAAAGTGCGATGCCGTCATCATCTTGCGTCAGTTACGGTTGATGGGGGTGTCTTATTAAGGAGTCACAAAACTTAATTTTTGTGTCAAGAAAATCTTTTTAAAATCGGCCCAGCAATGGCCTAGAAACAATTTAACACAGAAATCAATTGGAGTCACCCGGTGGGAGTTCCGCTCATCTTCGCTTCGCTCAATAATTAGATTCCGTTAGTTGTAAAATATAAATTATTTTTACTTGTAACGAAAGTTATGGCCCGACCTAGTAGAAGCGTCTTATCTCAGCTTATAAGATTTGGGAAACGGTTCATAATTCATATTATTTAATGAGCATAACATTATTCAATTTACAATATATCTATGATTAAATATTAATATCTGACACTATTACATTCAGATAACGTTGCTGGAAATATTGATTAAATATGATCGTATCCAAAGATAATACAATTCTTCGATTAAGGATTGGTCTCCGCTGCGCTCCAACTAGATATCTAAGAACAATAGTCTATTTTATAACGGCAACTATTGGATGCTTGTGTGCGGAGCATCTTGACACTTAATGGCATCTTTCAAATTTTGTAACAAACGCTTCGTGTTATTTTACATTGAAATTAATAAAATACAAAATACTTACTGATGAAATGTGATCCCAGTGTCTTTCTCATTTTTTGTAGTATTGCTTATACAAAGTTTTATTTTATTAGCAAAGTTTAACAGAACATATTGTTCGAGACTAGCTCGAGTACTCCCACTTGGGCGTAGTATTAGTTACCGCACTTTGCGACTACGCTTGTGGTATCTAGTTGGAGTGCAGCGGAGACCAATCCTTAATCTGAGTATCGGGAATCTCAATAGTCAATTCAATCTTATATTCAAGCGACGATATCGGTAACACGTGTTGGGTGTATGTGTATGTCGGTCTCAGTGAGTCGTACATCTTTGTGCCGTTTGATTTGAGACACTTGGCCCGTGGGGCCCAGAGGCACGAAGAATGTTCAAAGTACTATCTTCACGCCTCAATAAGGCTACTGGAAACCCAAGCGCTGGCAGCTATCTCGGTCAACGGATCAGCCTAGCTATCCAACGTCGAAATGCTGCCAGTATTCTTGGTACGCTTCCACGTAATAATAGTTTTAATTTTATGTAGTCATAGTATTTTACATATCGTTATAAGATTTGTTTTGTTTGAATAAATTTATTTGTTTCTGTTTAAATTTATCAGCTTGTGAGAAGAACTCATCAAAACTGACGCAAAAGTATTATTGTGCCCGTGACCTGTCAGGTGATCCACAATACAGTAATAGGACAGATTTTTTTTTTTAAATTTTCCTAATATTCAGTCTATCTCCGGTTGTGGCCTACTTGAGATAAAAATCGTAACTATCGTTGACTTTTCTGTCCCAATAAACTTATCGACAGTAACTCACCTTATCCGTACACGCTGTCTGTCAATGGGACGACGTATAGCTTACTAGTGATAGAAGTTTGTATGGAAATTGCAGTTCACGCGTCCCAATATAAGGCGATAAGAATGACTTATCGGGTATATTGGGACAGCTTCAGATTATTGACTGCTAATTACTGACAGTAGAAGGTAGTAATTTATCTCTATCTGTAGATATTATATTGGGAACGGCCGTAATAGGACAATACTTTAACTTTATACTAGAGTGGACGAATCGACACACACAAACGATTTACACGACTCCTAAGCAATGTTGGGAAGACAAAACTGTTGAGTGCCACGCCGTAGGCTGCAGAGACTAGTCGCTGTCCGAGTTAAATTATATGGGCCGCGCCGTCCGTCCATCGGTAATTTTACCGACCGACGCACCGCCCCGTCGTAGGTATAAATTTCAAGGAGACCGCTGTGTTACGCTACTTTTTTATTTTTAAACGAAAATAAGCGATGAGACGAGTAGGACGTTTAGCTGATGGTAATTGATACGCCCTGCCCATTACAATGCAGTGCAATTAGTATATTGTGGGTGAGCACAGAACCAAACATTCTTGCTCATCATAGTATAAAAAATGTTTGCAAGACTGCGATTCGACCCGAGAGCTCTAACTCGGTAGACAGGAAACTGACCACTGTGCTATATGGGTCTTAGTACAAAAACAAATAAATCTAATAAAACAAATCATCATCCCGTAGATGAATTGAAATATGAACAAAACTTTCCACAAGTAGGTACATCGGTTATTGTACTTGTAAAGCCGCAAACCAGGGTATATATTAATAGTACATTATCATATCGTATACTATTTTTCCTATTAAGTTGCGCAAAGTTCGACCGCTATAATTATTTTCAAACATTCCCGCACGCTCAGCTACATCCCCATTCGTTCAGCTACATTCCCGCACGCTCTTGTCAACGTGTGGGAAAGTGGTACTTTGCGAACGCAAATGCATGCGCAAAATCGACCTTGCGCACGATAATAGGAAATAATAATAACAGCATCTCGATTTGAAGCTGCTTATTACTTATTCGGATAGTTTCTTTTCTATATATAAATACACAGAAAGAACATCTTAATTTTACTGCACCTAGTATTGTGGGTAATTTAAGTTAGCAATATTTGTCGGGTAAGTTTGTAGTAAATAAAATTAGGTGTTTTTAAAACATCATTATATAAAACCTTACCTATTCCTCCTGCAATTGTATCCTTTTGTTGCAAGACAGTTCGTCTGAAAAAAAAATTAAATAATAATAATGTGTGGAGGGACATACGCTCTTAAATTATTAACGGCCGTTTCCAATAACCTATCTATAGTAGTAGACAGATCTATCCTTTTACGCTTACTTAAATTTCAATAACTTATCAACATAAAGCATTGGACTCTAACAATATCAGACATAACTATGAATAGATAAGATCTTGTCATTAAACGGTGACAGCAATGTATCCATAACTAGAGATACGATATTGAAAACGGCATAAGACAGTTTGACCCAACTGGAGGGTCTTCTAATAAGTTTTATAAATCTAAAAAAAAGTGTCCATTCTTTCAAAAAGTTCCCATGGAACCACTGAGAAACGATCTTTGCTCACTTTTCCTCAGGGGTCTTTTCGACAGTTTTTGAAACACAGCCATAGCTGCCTCGGCATGCGAGTTTGGGGCTATACGGTGGGTGAGCCAGTAACGGAGGCTTCAACCTCATTTCAGTTTTTGGGATCATAAAATGCGTAAAAATTATGCACGGCAAACCATCGAACATATAGGCGCGCGCGGCGATCGATGTCGATTTTTAAGGAAGGGAGAAAGGGGCTTCTGCCGTTGGCTCGCGCGCAGTTGGGCGGTTGTAGTTTTGAGCGAATACGTAAAAATAGACAATGAAATTGACTGTTTTGATGCTCGAAGAAGGTATTGTAGCATAGTATTGGAGTCTCCAGGTGCCAGAAATATTAAAGTTATTGCTAATTTGGTTTGAACTGGTCTGTCTAGTTGCAGCGAACCGTTCCAGCTGGATCGGCAATCACTTTCTGCAAAATTTATATCAACATATTGGCTCGTGCGGCAAATGACGGTCAACTCGGGTCAAACATGGGCTAATTTGTACGCACTTTAACAATAATCCAGCTTTCGTCACCCGTAAGTATGTCAAATGCAGCATTTGCGCTACCTCCGTCAAATCTTCTAACTATTTCACAGCACCAATCAACAGGACGTAGTTTTTGGGCCTCGGTCAAATTATAAAGCACAAAGCTTTCTGACCGCTAAATGTTCATGGAGTATTTTGAGCACTTGACTCATACCCATGCCTAAGCTTGTCGGAATCTGCTGATAGGTCATCCTTCAATCAGTCTCTATTATAACGCCGCATAACACCGATGTTATCTTCAATTGTCGCCGTAGAAGACCGAACCTCACGCAGAGCAACGGTAAGATTAGTGCGACCAAAGCTTCAGTGGGGTCCACATATTGCCCATCTAGCAGATAGACTCAGCTCTGTGGCATATGCAATTAGAAAGATTAGAGAGTACACGAATGCTGCGATCGCTAGATTAGTGTACTTCAGTTATTTTCAAAGCATCATGATGTACGGTATTTTACTATGGGGTCATGCTGCTGACATTGATATAGTGTTTGCTCTGCAAAAGAGAGCTTTTTGTGCTATATATCAGCTTGGTTATAGACAGTCTCTCAAAGAAAAAATTAAAGAAATAAATATTATGACTGTTCATTGTCAGTACATTTATGAAAATTTTATATACGTTCACAAAAATCGTCACCTTTTTGCTCTTAATAGTGATTTTCATTATTATAACACTAGAAATAAGGGATTGCTTGTAACTAATTCTAGTAGGCTCTATAAGATACATAATAGCTTTAAGGGTAAATATATACACTTCTATAATAAATTCCCAGCCACTGTTCAGGCATTATCTGTAAATAAATATAAATGTTTTATAAAAAATGGCTCTGTCGTAAATCCTATTACTTCACTGCTGAATATCTAAATGATCGGACAGCCTGGTACTAGATTGTGATTATTTTATAGCGATAGAAATGACTGTACAATATTGTATATTTTTATTAAAAAGAGCGCAAAAAAAGGATGCTGGAAGAGATTCTTGCGCCCCTTCTTCTCTCTCAGAGCGCCATTTGTTTCCGAAGCGGTAGTAGTATCTAACAGTTATTAGAAATGACATCAAAAATAATTCTAAAGAAATCGATTTTGAGAAAATAAATGCCTTTTATGCCTTTTATAAATTCATTAAACCAGTTGTAAACAGTTGCACGAGATGGGGATTCATCTCGGGCCAATCGTAGTAAATTGTAATATCTTAAATGGGATTTTGATGACAATTTTCAATTTGCTGCCAAATCGTAAAACAAATGACATTGCACAAACATTAACAGGTGGTGGTAATAGAAAATATTGGCAGAGACCCAATTTTCAAATTGGGCTTATTTTTATTATGTAGTTTAAATTTGACCAGAACGAATTAATAAACTTCTATTTAATAATTTGATTACAAAAAAAATCAAGAAGCTATAATAGTCCGCCGAACTCCACCTTCGCACGACGCCACAAATTAGGGTATCATCCCCATCATCTAGATGTGAAGCGGTCCTCCACAAAGTTGTGGAATGAGCTTCCTTGTACGGTGTTTCTGGGACGATACGACATGGGTTCCTTCAAAATAAGAGCGTACACCTTCCTCAAAGGCCGGCAATGCTCCTGTCATTCCTCTAGTGTTGCAAGAGAATGTGGTGATCACTTAACACCAGTTGACCCATACGCTCGTTTGTCCTCCTTTTCCAAAAAAAAATTGTCTATAATAGTGTGTATGGCCAGCCTAGTCCTGCTCAGGATTCTTGGAAAACCCAATAATTCTGAGCGGCACTACAATTGCGATCGCGGCCTTGAGACATAAAAATTTAAGTCTCAATTTTCCCAGTAATTTCACTAGCTACGGTGCGCTTCAGACCGAAACAAAGAAGCCAATATTTCATTACACCAACGTCTACGTTGTAATAAACTTCACGTTACGATCACTTATTTTGTAACTTAAAACTTATACTTAGTTTTTATATACTCACAGAAAGTAAAACTCTGCGCTGCTGGTTCCGTTAGCCGGATGGTTTGTGGTGTCCGTGTCACCAGAAGGCATGCAGTTTTCCCATTCAGGCTGGCACACCGACCAGGGAAGAGTGGATTGAAAACTCATTGCCAAATAGAACATGCACAAAGCAACGATGGACATGTAGTAGGACAGAACGTAACTACATCCCAACACCTGTGCGTACCCGGTTACTAATACCAGAAAAAACTTTATTTGATAGAAGAAAGAAAATATATTTATTTGGTTCAAAATCATATTTATTAACAGAAAAAAAAAGATGTGTGGCACTTATTTACTTTATGCAGTATTTGTTTTTTTGATAAAATTTATTTAAAAAAAAGGAAACGGGAACTGAGTAAAATTTAACTTGCAAGATTTGATTACAGACAGACAACGGAACAGGTGAAACTAAATAAAAATGCTTGTCATAATATTAAAAATTATAAAAACGTGATAAAAAAATAAAGTAATTAAAAAAAATCAAGACGTACCCCAGGCTCGAACCTGGGACCTTCTGCACAAAAAGCATACGTGATAACCGCTGTTCCACGGCAACTGTAATGACCGTGCCGAAATATCTATATACATCTAGTAAGTAAGTGTTAGGCTATTTTCGTTACGGAATTTCTGGATTCGGTCTCCACGCTCAAGGCCCGCGATAGAAGCTATGCAATAGCTTAAAAAATCATACACAAAGACATAAACTTTGAACCAAAAGGTTGAGCAGACGAGCTTTATGTTGTGCAATTAGCCACATCGCTGGTTTTTTGCAGACGCCTATGGGTTGGTTGCTAAGCAAGTTTCACCAGTGGGAGGCTCCATTGCACAGGATGCCGGCTAGATTATGGGTACCATAACGGCGCGTATATCTGCCGTGACACAGTAAGTGGAAGCATTATTGTGTTTCGGTCTGAATGGCGCCATAACTAGTGAAATTACTGGACAAATAAGACATCTTATGTCTCAAGGTGACGAGACTATCTTGTAATGGGTAGGGCGTAATTACCTTCAGCTAAACGTCCTGCTCGTCTGGTCCCTTATTTTCATAAAAAAAAACTTTCGCGTCGGAAACTATCTAAAAAACTTTATAGATGTAGGCGTTACTTTGCGGAAATCCATAATTATACAAATGATTTGAGTTTTCTTTAGTGTTACTTCCGCCAATATTTGTCTTTAAACAATTCGACTTCAAAATGTTGAGTCTCGTGCCAGATTTTGGCGAGACAACACGTCCTGAGGATGTCTCGTGTAGAGGCGAAACACGTGTCAAATTGTTTAAAGACAAATATTGGCGGAATTAACACTAAAGAAAACTCATATCATTTGTATATATCTAAAAAAAATATTTTGAAGGAGTGTCTTTATGCATCCATATTTGGCTGATGAGACACACCGACTAATTTTGTCGTATAAAGACAAAGCGGTAATATGGAACATGCCACAAACTACACCATTAATAAGCTTCGACTGGTATAACTATAGATTGCCGCATTTATAGCAGTTGTTTTTAACTATTATTGATCAAAAAGCAGCAATGTAAATCAATTATTCAGTTCAGGCAAATAATATACAAGTATATAATACCACTTACTGTCTCACCAAGGAGTCAAAGTATTCTAATACAGTTACGCTACATTTCATAGTATCTTTCGTTTCCCATGAGGGATACCGTATTAATTCTATATATATAAAAATGAATTGCTGTTCGTTAGTCTCGCTAAAACTCGAGAACCGCTGGACCGATTTGGCTAATTTTGGTCTTGAATTATTTGTGAAAGTCCAGGGAAGGTTTAAAAGGTTTAAGAGGAATAAATATGAAAATGCTCAGAATTAAATACAAACAACAATTTTGTTTTCCCTTTGATGTGTCCTCCGTCGTTCAGAAATCAAATAGAAAGAATAGTTTAAAATTAATAACTAGTAACATTTTGTATATCTTACTTTCTCAGGTAAAAAATAAACTTAATTTTAGGTAACTATGGTTGGTAGATTAATAACAGTTGTTAAATATCTATCAGATTATTTTTGTGTAGACTGATGAAAAAAACAAACAAAACTGATAAGTCATTTAAGTTTGAAAGTGACAATGAAGTACATAGGCTTAGAATGCAACGAGTTCGTGCAAATCAAACAGCTATAATATTGTCATTCGAGCTGACAAAACACCTGTCGGTGAACACACAAGGGTTTAATTCAATGGCTGTTGTCATGGTGGGAGAAAGATTACAATCTAAAGCAATAATTCTTATTTCCAATATTTGTTTGTATGGACATATTTTCTATTATTGACAAATTCATAAAAAACATTATTCTGTTTATTATATACAGAACAACGTCTGTCGGGTTTGCTATTTAAATAAATAAATACCTACCAAATAATGTTTAGTTACCAAATAATGTCATCTGAGCGAACCCTTAACTTTTGTTGAGTTAAGCGTAACATAAATTAATTTTATTTAACAGATTTAAATTTACCTTTCATTATTGGTGATAGCGACCATATTTTAATACTGTTACTTGAGCTGAACTGTCCCAAAAGTGTTTCTATGTAATACATTGGCTCTCCGATGAGGAAAAGTACAATTACGTATGGGATTAAGAACGCCCCACCACCATTTTGATGGAAATTAATTAATGGAGTGGGTCTCGGAAATGTTTGGCGATTTCCAAACATTTCCGAGACCCACTGAAGTAGCGATACATGACATTAGGAATTCCATCTGATTTCCCCACACTACACGGTCTGGCTCATCTTCAACATCATCATCACACTGAAAAAAAAATATAATAAAACGTTTATTTTCAATAACTACGATCCATTGTTAGTAAACTTTTAATATAAATGTGTTAGTAATTATAACTACGAAGGGACATATTTATTTTTATTAAATGGCTAATATACGAACAGTCCCCGCTGTCGGCTATCGCCTTCAGATAACTGTTTGTGCTGCCTCGTAGAGTAGAGAAACCGCCTGTTTGCGTAGAACGGCAATAAAGCTATCGACCTCTTGTGTGTGCAAATTCAAATTCAAATATTTTTAATCAAAATTGGATGTGACATCACTTATTGAAAGTCAAAAAACTACCACCTATTCCAAAATAAATGCCTCAGGCCTGAGAAGAATGGGCGCAACAAACTCAGCGGGCTTTTTTTTCATCAAAAATATGTTTTACAATTAAAGTAACATTTACAAAGTAACAAAGTAACGTTGTACAATTAAACTTATTATTTAATAGCCTGAGGGCGGTCGCCCCATTCCCAATTTTTGGTATCATTAAGAAAGTCATTTATGTTATAGTAACCTTTACCACACAAACGTTTTTGCAAACTGCAAACATAGCTGACGCTCTACACGTGGTGCCAGCGCCATCTGTGCTCTGTAGGGGTTGTTATACTGAACTCGTAGGGCGCTGTATAGTAATAAAAAGGATTATGTGGTTTTATGATACCACGGTAAAAGTGAAACTTTTTTTCACATTATAGACATTTAGCTAAAATTTTTTGGAATAAAATTCCATTAAGGGTATAAAAAGCGCTTTATCAATCTTAATTTTACAATTGGAAAATTGGAATGATAATGGGAAATAATAAAAGTAGACTATATCTCCAACTAATATTTTTACTGAACTCTGTGTAGTTAAAAATATGCCCTGGTTAAAAATATTGATAAAAAAATTATAAATGATGAAATTTGAATACTTTTGAATACTTTCAATTCTTTTTCATGTAGGTACGTGCTCTGTCGGCGTTCTGTTTTTTACGGCGTAAAATTAATTCATATTTGCACTTTTCTTTGCTTTTTCCTCGTTGATCAGCTTTTGGACTCACTAGCTGTGTCGTTGTTTCTTAAAACCAAATAAAAGTTTCACTAATAAATAACAACATTAACATTAAACACTGACAAACAACATTTACATTAAACACTGACAAACAACATTTAGATTAAACACTGACAAAAACAAACAAAATAGCGTGGAGCACTGGCACAAATGAGTAATAGTCTATACACTACACGGTCAATGTTGGGAACTATAGGCGCCGCCCCACCGTCACGCGACATGCAACACATAGACGAAAAAGTTTGAGACGATGTAATAAAAGTTTCACTTTAATAATAGTGTAGATTTGTTTACAAAAAGTGCGTCTAGTACCTATCTTACTAAGCACATACACATTTACTTGCGTAAATGCGTTCGGTGAATATCCGGCAAAAGTTATAGAAAGTGTGCGAAACGTCAAGAAGAAAAATCGTAGCCGTCGTTTAAATTTTTTTCGACTATTAATTAAAATTTACACGTACATCTACCTTTAGGTATTATTAAAAACTTCAAAACGCTGTCTTGTTCCTCTATAGAAATATTAATAGTGCTCCGGCTCTTGTCATACCATACATATTAATAATATACAAAAAAAAAAGATGTGAATTATTTACCTCGAAAGCAAAAGATTCCAAAAGAATTTTACCTTTTCGTTCGCGGCCATCTTTAGTAGGTACTCCATTTGTTCTGTTAAGACCGTTTGAAGTTGATTCTAAAGACGGTAAATTATCAGAAGAAGCACTGAAACCTCCATTAGTAAACCCTTCGTCACTTTTGCTCTGAAACAAAACAAATTACGTGGTAAAAAAAGAAATACAAAATCAACAACACTTGGTAAATGCCATGAACCTTAAATCTACATCAGTTTGTAAAGACGACAAGAACTGATAAGAAATTGTCAGCCAATCTTTGAAATCATAGAATCTAGAATACTATACAATTTTAGATAGTCTAGTCCAGAATCATGCATTATTGGGTATGTATGCACGATATGCACTGCGAGCACTGCACAGTGTAGAAAAATTATTTCTGTTATGGACTGCCAGTATACTGCCGCAGTACTCTAGAGAAATATATGACATCATAAACCAACAATGCCTACTACTCGGCTAAGTCAAGTTAGTAAGTCATTTGTGGGGCGATTTATATGCTTTTACAACAGGATTCCAGAAAATGTTCAATTGTTAAAATACGTTTATGTGGTAAAGGTTTTTAAATAACTTTCATAATGATACCACAGATTGAGAGCCACTGCCATCCTTTTCTTTCTTTCCGTTTTTCTCAGGTCTGAGGCATTCATTTCCGAATGGGTAATAGTTTTTGACTTTTAATAAGTGATTTCATATCCTATTCTGAATACAGACATTTGTATTTGAATGACACAAATAGCATATTCGTAATACTCCCTTTAGACGCATAGTAATATCAAGTCATGATATTGCGTTGCAGTGAGTAGAAGCTCTGGCCGTGGTTGTAACTGACCGTGTGGTGCGCTAATTTATTACCCATCGGGCACCACATTCTGGTGAACAGTTCACCGTATCGGCGGAAATCTAATCACCTACTCACAGAGATCCTGTTGCATAACCAGCCAAGCCCATTCCATCAACCTTACGAGAAGGGTTGTCACTACAACTCACAGTGTGAGGATAATCAATCATAATAAAGATCGTCTATTCAATAATTCAAAACAGCCCGATTAAGCGGTTGTACGACTTCGGGGGGAGAGGGGGTTAGTTATTTCAATTTTTTGCAGTACCCTTGAAAAGTTGCATTTTCAATGACATAAATAAATCGCAGGGACATAGCAGGCAAACGTGGCTTGCTCACGCGTTTCTTAAAATCGCAAAATCTGCATGTTAATACTGACCGAAATAATTCGTTTAACTTAGTTCCAATTTATATACATTACACAATATAGTTGTTCGAACACTTACACTAAAACGGCTGAACCGATATTCATGATTTTTAATTTGTTGTATTTGTCTCCGCACCGAATGCCGAAAACATTGACGAAATTGAAATATTGACGAAAAAATAAAATACTTTGTAACAATGATAATCTCTGGATTTACTGAACCGATTTTCATATAACAGGTACCTATAGAAAGCGAGTCACATTTTTTGTTAGTGGCTATATTATATAAATCCAAAAATTGAAAAGACTTTTGTGGTAGTCGGATTTAAAAAGTTAGTCGGAGAAATACAAAAACGGTCGAACACTAAAAATAATTTATATTATGACAAAACAATGTTTGCTGGTCAGCTGTTATTAAATATGTCCGTCTCGCTTGCTGATATTAAGTGTGAAGCTACTTCGAAAATACCACAGACAACTAATTATTCTTTGGATAAAAATCGATTGACAAATTCAAAACTTTTAATCGTTAGATAAACAGTAAGTTAATTTTACTCTCTCGATAGTTATCTGTTAGTAGTTAGTACTTAGTAGTTACTATTAGTTATTAAATATTACTCGAATGACTCGAGACTCTCTGGACTCTGGGGGCCTACTCCTAAAATCGATATTCGATATATCGTGGCATTAGTCGTGTCGAATTCCACTCTTAGTTAAATCGTATTCAATGTCGAAACGATGATTGAACGAACGAAACATTATTCGATATTATACCTAACCTTACTCTTAATTCAAAATGTCAGAGACGAATATTCGAATTTGATAATTAATCAAACGTCACTTTTACGATAATCTCAACGACCTTCTAGGCTGTCTTGCTATTATCGTTTCAAGTTGTATAGATATATTTGACATACAATATACACTATTAAAATAATAATATGTGATTTCCTATTCAACAGGTTTTTTTTACTACCAAGTAATTTAAGTCATTTTGTTGATCGCTTATGGGTAGAAAGTAATGCAAATGGCCGCCTGAGAAATAGGGAGTCAACGAGAAGGGTTGAGTTACTTTTTTTACATCTTATTATCCGCAAGTTTGATATTATTTATTTAATTTTAAATGGTCATATTATATTCATTACATTATTTTTTAATATTTACATTTGGTGAAAATGATACTAAATTGGTCGTGTAGAGTTTGGCATGGTCCTTAGCGCCTAAGCTTTGTTTTGACTTTTGACACTTAACATTGACATAACACAGATAATATTTAGTTTTTATAGGTATGCACATAATTCATTCAATCTAACATCGTAAAAAAATCAAAATATTAATCTATGGTTACGACATTGTTACGATAAACGATATGGAATCCGAACATTTGTTAGAGTAGGGTAAGTGCGATATATTCGGAGTATTATCGTATCGTTCCGATTATATCGTTGTCGATTTTGCGAGTAGACCTCCTGTAGTCAACCTTTGACATTATCGCTTATCGAAAACCTTGTTAAAGTTATAACTTAATAACTTCTAAGTAAGATTGTTCTTACAAGTGACAAGTTTCTCTTTCATGTTTCAATAAATTATTACGAGAAGTGGGTACATATAATATAACAATTTAAATAAGTGATATAAACTTATCACTATCCAAAAATACAACTTTGATTTAATACTATGCACAATATTAGCTAGATCTCTGGTGGGTCTTCCGCGTAGCTCCTTACGGGCCTCGGGGTAACTGTTCGGGGCGATGGCCCCTTTCAATAGTATAAACGCCGCCGCCGCCGCTGGTGTCATGTCCGGTGGTATCTTGCTACAGTGCGATCAAGCCCGCGTAGTGTCGCGAGCGATCTGCGGACTGCAGCCGGTTTGTAGGTCCGTGGTTAGCTTGCGCCCGCCGCTCAGCGAGGTCGAGCCCGCCGGTAGTGTACCGGTGAGCGCCCATCAGCCAGCGGCGAGGAAGCAGTCGTGTCCTAGGAGACTAGGTCACGTGGTAGTCCTCTTCTGTCCGGCGGCCATCGATGGTATGGCGCGATGCCACGCAAATGCTGGGTTCGCGCTCCATCGGCGCGTGCGAACATAGAGGTGCTCAGGCGACGAACGAAGTCGTCCAGGCTCTCCATGCGCAGGTCTCTGGAGATGACCTGATTTCGTACGAAGCGTGGTGCTTCGGAGATGATGCGGAGCGTCAGCGACTGCTGCAGTCGCAGCGACTTTAGACCCGTCTCGCTTGTCAGCGCAAACCAGGCGGGGGCAGCGTAGGTGAGTCGCGTGCGAACGTACACCTTGTATACGCACAACTTCGTACGGAGAGGCAGGTGGGACGCCAGCACGGGGCGGAGAACGTTCCGTGCGGCGCGCGTCTGGGCAACCACGTTCTTAACATGGGGCCGCATCGAGAGTGTCCTGTCGATGGTCACACCGAGGTATTTGGCCTTCGGGGACCATACGACGGTATGCGACGGTGGGCGCGCCTATTGCCGGGGGCGGCAATAGGCGCGCCCACCCGATGGAAATCGCCTGAGTCTTCGCCACATTGACCTTGAGTCTCCAGTCCTTCAGCCAGATGGGAATCGCGTCCAGTTCTCGCTGCATCTTCAGCGCTGCATGCGGGGCATTCAGCGAGGTGGTAATGAACGCCGCGTCGTCGGCATACAGCGCTAAAATGGCGCCGTCGGCGACTGGAATGTCGTCCGTGTATCTGCTGTAGCAGACGGGCGACAGGCAGCTTCCCTGGGGCACACCAGCTCGGATGGGAAGCTCCGTGGACAGAGCGTCTTCAACCCCACTTGAAAACGTCTGTCTTCCAAAAAGGTGGCCACAGTCTTAACTACTCGGCGGGGAGTAGTAGACGTGGACAGCTTGTACACGAGGCCAGCGTGCCAGACGCAATCGAACGCCTTCTCCATATCGAGGAATACTGCAATAGACTGCTCTCGCTTGTTGTAGGCGGTAGCGAGATGGTGCAGTACCCTCGTCACTTGTAAAGTGGTGGAGTGTTCGGCACGGAAACCGAACTGTTCGTCGCGTGGCTGAAGATGCGGCGTGATGTGCAGCAACAGTAGCTTCTCGAAGACTTTCGAGGTGGTGGACAGAAGAGTGATGGGACGGTAACTCCCAGGCAGCATAACGGCCGAGCTTCCACGATGATGGAAAGTGCCCGGTACGGAGGATTCCGTTGAAGAGCCGCGTCAGCGTCGCGATTGCTCGCGGAGGTAGGTGACGCAGGGCTTCGTTGGTGACTCGATCAGGGCCGGGGGCTTTGCGCAGTCTAGTTCGCCGAATCATCCTTTGGACTTGTCCGGGGGAGAACACGACGGGGTCTTCTGTCGGTACTATCGGCGACTCGAAGTAGTTCTTCACATGTCGCTCGATGGTCTCTACGTGCTGCACATCTGCGGTCGGGTTGGCACCTGGTAACCGTGGCGATCTGCGTCGTCCAGGAGGCGTCTGCCATCTGGGCTCACGATATTGGAGTTCCACGCCGTGTGTTTCGCGTTGAAGTCGCCCGCGACAATCGTGGGCAGCAGCGAGTCCAACAAGGTGTGGACATCAGCCACTGCGAGTCGGTTCTGCGGCGGCTTGTAGAAAGCGAACACACGGGTGGGCTGACGCTCGATACAGATCTCCACGCCTAGGGCGTACGACGTCTGCAGTTGAGGTACTGGCAGCAGTTGGTGAATGACGTTCCAACGGACCAAGACTGCTAATCCCCTGTTAGCAGTCCCGATTGGCGAGGCGTGGTCCTCCCGGTAGACGAAGTATCCGGAAACCTTCAACTTGTGCAACGGTCTGAGGTGAGTCTCGCTGATCAGGCCGATGTCCACTCGACGCTGACAAAGCAAAGTCTTGAAGAGACGGGCTTTTTGTGATGAAAGCCCGTCGGCGTTCCAAAACACGATGCGGAGCTCAGCCATAAAAGGTGCAGAGCTACGTGATGCAACCCAGGATCAGCGGAATAGGGTCACGCTGCTCCTGGATGGCCATCAGCACATGATTCAATGTGCTGATAACTTTGGTGAGTCGCGGGTCCAGCGGCGTCACTCGCTTCGCCTTCGTCCCCCCTGCGAGGGCGGCGACCACGGTGGGCTTGGACGTTTTCGTACTGCGCTCGGTAGGCTTCGGTGCGGCGGGCGCAGCAGCGCGTGTCGCAGTAGGTGGTGCGGCAGGTAGGGCGCCTTGGCGCGCTTGAGCGCGTTTCCCGCGCTTGCGTCGGCGTTTAACCGGTTGCCGTGGCTGGTTAGCGGCAGCCATGAGCGAGCCGGGCGCGTCGGCCTCTAATGCGTGGGCAGTGGGAGGATACGCGCGCGCTGTTGAGGCGGTGCGTGCGATGGTGCCCGCCCGGCGGTTGCGCGTCTCTTTGCGGAACACCGGGCAGTTTGCGTTGTTCGCCGTGTGCGCGCCACCGCAGTTGGCGCACGTCGGCGGGTCCTCCCTGGGGCGCTGGCACTCTCGTGCAGGATGGTTGTCCCCACACCGCACACAGGCAATGGGCCGGTGGCAGTTGTGCGAGGAGTGCCGAAACTGCTGGCAGCGATGGCACTGCGCTGGTCCCTTTCTGCCACGACACGCCTCGATGGTGATCCCGGGCATACAGAGGAGCTCGTGCACCTCATATATACCCGGGATGAGAATTGGCGTACGCTGGAGTTGCACGAACTGAACATCCCGGTCTGCCTGGGCGCGCGGGGATCGCGCGCACGTGCTCCGGGACATATCCAAGCTCACGCAGCTCCGCGTCCACTTGTGCCGGCTCTGTGTTTGCCGGCAGGCCCCGTATTGCTACCTTAGCGCTCCTCTCCGCGGGGAGCGAGTAGCAGAACCAGGAGATTCTAGCGACACTTTCCAGCTGCGTGAGGTAGCGCTGGATGTGGCGGAACTCCTGGTCCGACTTGGGGATGAAGCCTTTGCGCCTTTGACGCCTTTGCCAAACGGGCGTCCGTTAGGGGTGTGGCCGAGTAGCTTTTTGAGCTCCCGGAAATGCGTCGGCCAGTCGGGAAGCACCTCCACAATCAGCGGTGGGTAGCGACTGGTCGCTTTGGTGGTCGGAGTGGCTGAGGTGGTGGCGGCGGTCGCAGCGGTAGCGGTGGCGGAGGCGGCGGATGCGGTGACGTCGCCCGTCGTCGGCGTCTTTTTGGACGACGTAGTAGCCGCGTATGTTGGGCTAGTCGCCTGGCGAGGAGGCGAGGGGAAACGCCCCACGGGTATACCTGGCTGCGTGGCGGAATATCGTGGCCTACGTGGGTGAGGCGCTTGCGCGGTATGATTCGCCGTTGCAGGCGTCGCCGTGCGTACGGCAGGAGTAGGCGTAGCGGCAGTCGTGGGCATCAGTCGTCGCCTGGGCGTTGCTGGTCGGACGATGGACGATAAAGATTCCATGGAAGGACCCGCTTGAGCGGCTTCGGGGCGCCTCGTTGCGCCAGCAGCGAGGGTGGCTTGGCCGGACGCTATCATTGCGTCCAGCCCGCCCTCAAGGCCGGAGATTGCCGACCGCACAAAAACCTTACGTCGAAGTGGGCGCGGTCGAGTCGTGCGTCGCTGTGACATCAGCGGCAGGATTGGTGGTGGCATGCTGTTTTTTTTTTAATTAATTTTTTTTTGAAAATCTTTGCAGAATGCAGAATAACTAACTTTTAAAAATAACACAAAGTCTTCTTTCAGTAAAATAGCCTATCTTCGATATTTAAGGTACATTCCCTTCATGTCCCATAATTTTGGGACACCTGTATATAAATTACGTGACACGTTGTTTGCCCGCGATGGACTCCTTAACTAACGAACGGATTTTAATGGGGATTACTTCATGGTGTGCTGTTTGGTCCAACTTGAGAGATAGGATAGTTTTTATTTCGATTCGGGACCCATAATTATTTTTATTTTCAATTTTTGTTTTGTATGGACATATTTTCTATGAGAGAATTTAGTGACGCACGGTTTGACAGTTCCGCTGTAAAACAATTTCATTATAACAACAGGGAGCATTTTTTACGAAATAATTCTTGATGTTTTGAAATATTATTGGCAAATTCATATAAAACGGTATTTTTTTATCATCTACAGAAGAACGTCTGTCGGGGCAGCTAGTATTTTATATTTTTGTACTTAAAATAATGCTTCAGTTTTATAATTATTTTATACCTGAATAACTCTGATTTTGAGATTTTATATTGTTGTAGTCATTGCTTTATTTAATACGTTTGCCTTTATGAATTTGAACGTGAATAAAATATTGAATTTCCGTATGAATTTAATGCTAAAAACCACTTTTTGTACTTTGAGAATTTCATCCCCATTATATTCTCTTGTTTATGTTGATTTGAAAGCCTACAAACAATTGGGTACTCGGAAACCGTTTGCCGTTCTTACGTGTGTTTTTCATTGCTTTCGGTCACTTTGGAGACAGATTGTGCTGTGTCCCACAATTTCAGCACAGCGTAGACCATTTCAGACATACTTCAGCTACCATAACTCTCTTGTTACTCTACTAAACCGCAACCAATGGACGAGAATTTAATAAACTTCATAGATGAGTTGTAAAATAAATAGAAATTCATTTGTTTCTCATTGTATATAAATAATTTAATGATATTTAAATAATAGTTATTTAACGAACTTATGTGGTTATATATGACGACCCATATAGCCGAATGGTTAGTGACCCTGGCTACTGAGCTAGAGGTCCCGGGTTCGAAACCCGGCAGGTGCAATTATTTATATGATGAATATGAATGTTTGTTTCTGAGTCATGGATGTTTATATATGTATTTATGTATGTTTAAGTAAGCATATTGTATTAAATATATCATTGTCTTGTACCCATAGTACAGGCTATGTCTAGTTTGGGGCAAGATAATTTGTGTAAAAGTGTGTCAATATTATTATTATTATTTCAACAGATTTTTGTTCTCGACTCTAGGACGGTGATGATCCTAAGTACGGGCATATGCCAAGTAACTTGGTTCAAATGTTTTGCGTATGAAGAAGTGTTGATGAGTTGTGTGTTAATGAATGATGATTGGTATGATTTTTGTCTTGGATTGTCAAAGAAGTTGTTTTCATAAAACGGCGGACTATAGAGCAAGTATCTATAATCATTGATTTTTGGAAGGGAATATATGTATTTTCGTGAAGATCTAAAAGTTTGAGAGCAGATTTCAAAGATTTTTGTATTACACCTGTTGACGAATTATGATGGGTATAATTCTGACAGTTTCTTGGTGCCACATTTGTTTGATTTCATCTTATTATTATTTTATTATTATATAATACCTTCTTTATTACATACAATATTGTTCGTAAAAAGGAACGAGAACGAGCAAAGAACTTTTTGTGTGAGTAAAAAATTACACACACATTTCTCTTCTTTTATTTTTTTTATTATAAAAAAAACTCTGTGTAGTATTGTAGCTCAGAGACGAATTGAGTGAAAATGTTGGTGCGATTTTGGAGCATTTGGTTTTATTCACCAGTTATTTAACCAGAAGTTAGTGATTTATAACTGGTCTTATAACAATCTGGTTACCTCTTAAGGACTGCACGTTAGTTAAGCTGCATCACCAGCAAAAAATACTAAGAAATCTTCGAAAGACTGGTTAAGGTGGCCTGTTAATATGTTGCATATGACCGACCCTGAGATTCTTTGGGGTGCCCTTGCTCTCAACTGTAGAGGGATGATCTCACATTCCAAAGCTTCACTTGCAAAATTTCTATCGCTAAATTAAAAAACTGCTAGTAATAGGAATAAGGTGACAATTTGATAGTTTTGTACAGATATCATTTATGCCCAACTCGGTCGATTACTTGTTGTAGCAATGCTTCAATCATCATCATCAACCGGAAGACGTCCACTGCTGGACATAGACTGCTGGCATCCCCCAAAGATTTCTATTTATATGCTTACGGAAGCAGAATTGATGGTTGGGGATTAATTATATTTGATGATCCATTCTCATAAGATAGCACTCGTATCCAAGTAATGGGGCGCGCTAGCGTTGTTTCATTTTTAGGTTTTCCTGGTTTATAAATCATTGAAACCTGAGAAGTTTTTCGGAGAACGCCTGTTATGCCTATATAGGATATTCTGAGTGTGGAATAAACAAGACAGTGAGATGAACCACACACTATTTAGTTGAAGCGAGTTGTGATGTTTTTTGTGGCTATATTGAAGTATAACAGTCAGTAGATTTAACTACCACTCTTAGCTCTTCCCTCCTCTTTTCAGTATCCTTGTTAAAAGAAAATGATAACAGTTGCAATAAATTACGTAAATAGTAAAGTTTACTTAAGTGTTTAAATCAGGTGTGCTCAAACTTGAACTGCTGGCGATCTACTGAAAATGTTAGACTACGATCGGTCGGCTCTGAGAGGCTTCAAGTATGTGTGATGAAGGATTGTCGTCTAGGTAGAGTGTCACGATGACATAGATATAAGTTTTGCGCAAAATATGCATTTTTTTAGTCAAGTTAAGTGTAGGTCTGCTCTTAAATGTAAAAATAAAAGTAATGAAAAAACTCATAATTATTATTCAAAATTGCGAGTTTCTTGGTTCTTATAAAACAAACGCGTTGTAACTTTCTAAGCTTAACTAAAGACTGACTTTGGATGTTGAAGCGTGACACTGCATTTCCTGAGCATACTTTTCATAAGATGGTACGTAATTACTGATTTTAGTTTTTTATTGCGGATTTTTTTCTCGAGATTGACTCAAAAAGCACTCGCGATCGACCTGTCGATCCCGATTGACCGTTTGAGCACCCCTGGTTTAAATTATTAAATGTTAAAAAATCGGCCAATTTATAATAGGGGATATATCTGATATCTGTTTATGCTGTTAAACATTCCAAAATTCTTGAAATAATTATTTACAAATGACTTGTAGAGTACATAGAAATTTGTTGGGTTCAAAACAATAAATCCACGTTTCATCTCCTGTGATAATGTCATAAACAGCATTAGAATATCCGTGGTCGTACTTCATTTGCATTTGTGAGCACCATTCCACGCGAGCCTGCTTCTGCTCCGCTGTCAGTTCATGAGAGATCCAACGACAACAAAGATTCCGAATTTAAAATTCTTCGTGTTCATATTTTGCAGACGAGCGGCACAGTCTTGCGGATAGAGAGAACTTTTAAAATCATAAAAAATCATCGCTCTAAAATCTTTTCGACTCAATTCCATTTTCGTTGCGTACGTAGAACTTTGATGTGTGATAAAAAACAATTGACAAATGATTTCCCGCCAATTGCTTTTTTTATTATTAAGAAGTTTGCAACGTTTCAAAAATATAACATTCGAAATTCAAATAGTTCCGATTAGCTAGAAGTGCACGAGATTTTTTTATAATTGAGCAATATTATAACCAATAAAATGAGTGTATTTACTCTCAAAGCTCTAAGGAAGCTTCCCAATTACTCGACAGAGTGCAACATGGGCACTCTCCGACTTCAGTGATGGTTTGGTGGGGTATTAGCTATGAATGAGGGACTGAGCTATACTTTTGTGAAAAAGGTTTCCAAACATCGGCACAAGTGTATCAAGATACCATCCTTGAGAAGGTAGTGAAGCCTCTTAACAACACCATATTCAATGACTCGGACCGGGTCATAAAGATCGGTCTACGCAGTCTTGGTTGGAAACGAACGTTTCGGACTTCATCAGAGCTGAAGACTGGCCGTTGACTAGTCCCGATTTTAATCCGCTGGATAATGACTTATGGTCAGTTTTAGAGAGTACGGCTTGCTCGAAACTCCATGCTAATTTGGATTTTTCCTGAAACAATCCGTAATATTGGCAGCGAAGAATTTTCCCATGAAAAGAGTGCTTGCTTCTTGCACTCTGCGTTGGCACTCTATGCTTATAACTGGCCTCAACGTTTAAAGGACTGTGTTGCAGCTAACGGAGACCACATCGAATAAGCTTTTTATGTTTTAAATTGTTTTATATTTATGTATTAAACTCACACACTGTAAAAGTAATAAATGTTTTTTGCAATAGATTTTTTTTTGTTACAGTATTTATGGTACTTCGATACATTTTTAAAAGTCTCAATACTTGTACAAAGTCGTGTCGTATATCATTGGAATGAAGGGAAAGATTCATTATATTACCTGTCGCATGTGTGATACATTAAGATAAAGTTTAAAGCTATACATCCCGGAATTTAATGTATATTAATATACATTATAGCTGCCGGATCTATATTCAGCGCCATATCAAGACATTTCGTTATAATGAAGTTGGAACTGACAAGATGTACTCGTACACAACAATAACATATTTTCAGTTTGAAGGTCAAAAGCTCATAAAAAAATGAATTGGAGGGAACTTTCTGAGTGTAAAATAGAGAGAGGGCATTATTAATGATAGTTAAAGCTAAGTATTTTTACTACTGCACGTGTTAATACGAATAAGCATGTATTATTCTTACCATAATTGATAAGTGAAGTAAAAAAACACTGCGTGCGTACAAAGTACACATGTCAGAAGTGAAACCTGCATGGTGCAGGAACCTCTAAACAGCATATGAATTCCTGGTACGTGTTGCTAGGATAACACATGATTTCAACCGCTATGAAAGACATTCCTACCACCACTAATATATATAATAATATGTTCTCCTGGTGTATATGTAGTAATACGTCGTGCGCTTGGAGTCAGAATATAATGTATACTCGCGCCATACTTATCAATCTCTTCTTTAACTATGATCGCCTGGTACCAAAACATTGTATTATGCTTCCTATCTCATTATCTCCCATGTTAAATATTATGAATTGATGTGACTGCTCTTTTTACTGTCGCTTTTTCGTTTCATTGACTTTCAAATCACAACGATGATAAAGAATTTTTCACTTCAATAGTAAGCATATTACTGTCTCATTCTTTGTCGGCTTCATCCTACACATTTTTGTATTTGTGTCTCTTACCTGTCGTTTTTTCCGTTGCATCCGGTTTGAAATCACAACGATTCTAAAGAAGTTGCACTTCAAAAAAACTTATGTCATAAACTGGCTTCATGTTTTTTTTTATTAAATTTTCAATATTTGTTGTTTTTACTAACGTGTTGTTGTTTTTGTTTTGTGAATGCTGTATACACTTCGAACCAATAGTTATAAGTAATAATAATTGTGTTAGTGATTTATAATATTTAATACTTTATAATTTGAATCGCTATTCATGTTAATGTAAGATCAATAGGGTATCATAATCTATTATGGTATGGTGTTATGAGACAGTGCTGCCGATATTAATACCATCTTTGTGCTGCAGAAGAGGGCTATTCGCGAGATTTATAACGTAGGTCCTAGAGAAAAATTTAAAGAAATAAACATTTTGACTGTTGCTTATCAATACATTTTTAATAATGTTCTGTATGTTCATATAAGCACATAGAGGAATTTTCTAGAAACTGTGACATTCATAATGTTAACTCGAGGAACAAACATAAACTTGTTATGCCTACTACTCGGTTGGGTCGCGATGTATATGCTTCTACAATATGATCCCAGAAAATGTACAAAATAAATGTGTTACGAAATTTAAAAAAATTATTAATAAACGTTTGTGTGGGAAAGGTTACTATAGCATAAACGATTTTCTTTATGACACCACGGACTCAAAATGTGATCCCTCCTGTCTTACGCAAATCGTCAATCTTTTAATGAGTATAAATGTAATAAATAAGATTAAATAAAAAGAATAAGAATAATAAATTATTCTTACCATAGTTGATAGTTTTCTGAAAGTACAAAATCAATGGTAATTTGTCATCAAACGTAAACTTCACTGCGGACACTGATTATCACACACAAGTCATTACTATAATATATGTGTGGTTTTCTTATAATCATAATATATACTTATATATTCTAATTAGTTTTTTATCGGTATAACATTGACTTAAAAATATAACTATATTATATATTATATATAAAAATATTCTTATCAAAATATATTCTTTATTTGTATAAGTTTTCTTACTCATATGTAATATTTTATTCAATGACCCCAATTCAAGTAAATTATATCATAATTTTTATTATTAATATTTACAGCGATGTTACATTTTCTACAGAACGAAATCGTGCATGTTTAGACTCCACTGGAAACAACTCTAGCCCGCGAACATGAAATACACGAAGTAATTAACCTGCTGAACGTTAAATATCCAATTATTAGGGTTGTTAACTTTAAAGTAGATCCTATAGATGAAGCCACAACCTGAGTGTTGAACACGAGTTACCAAGATTTACGAACCATACGTCATTCGAACGGTTGGCTCGGTTGGTAAGAGCACTCGGATGGATCCCGAGAGGTCGCGGGTTCGAGTCCCGCATTGTTCGTAAATGTTGGTTATAAATTGAATTTGTACAAAGGTAGTCATTAAAAATAGAAATTGATATTTATTTTTGAGACCTCAATAAAGAAAGACATACATTATTAAGTTTATATTATGTCATTTCGCGTGGTTGTATGAGCCTTGTCTCTGTACCGTTTTATTTACTCATGTGCCGTGGCTCGGTGCCCACTTCACTCGCTCGGTTTAGTCACAACTCCATGGTCGTAAAAAAGAAAAAAATATTTGTAACAAAACTTATGCCCAAATCAGACCAGTTAGAATCGCTTTATCTCAGCTTATGCGTTTTGGGAAAAAGTTCGTTATTCATATTATTTAATTAGCATTACATTGTTACATCAAATCAAATCAATCAATCAATTCAATAATATATATGTTTCGGGCTGAAGTGCGCCGTAGCTAGTGAAATTACTGGGAAAATGAGACTTGACATCTTATATCTCAAGGTGACGAGAGCAATTGTAGTGCCGCTCAGAATTTTTGGGTTTTTCAAGAATCCTGAGTAGGACTGCATTGTAATGGGCAGGGCATATCAATTACAATCAGCTGAACGTCCTGCTCGTCTCGTCCCGACCAGTCCCGTCCCCCAATTCAGACCGATACACAATAATGCTTACACATTACTGGCGTAAATAGGCGCCCTTGTGGTACCCATAATCTAGCCGGCATCCTGTGGAAAGGAGCCTCCCACTGGTTAGTGTCGCGAAACGGCGGTCCTTGATCAATATGACAGCGGTGTTCCATGAAAATTTACACCCGAAGGGTGACGGGCGCAGTGAGAGTCGGAGAATCCCATCCCGTGCATTCTCGCTCTAGTCTAGTCGGTCTAGTACTCTGAGAACTACAAAAAAAATACAAAACACTTTATTCTCCCCATCATCGAAGTGTTGTCTGAAGATGGCCACGGCGTGTCCGCGCTTACATCAGTTGTGACCAAATTAATAATATAAAATCACTTTTTATGTTAAAATATTCAGGCTTTGAATTAATAAAACAATACGTGAGTCGCGCTAACCCTGAGATTGTCAACTGGCTATGAGGTCGCTAACCGGTTGCCGTTTCTCGCCGCGTACGTACGTACTCACACATGGCCCGGGTGATTTCAGTAGTGAAACCATTTCGCGTGGTTGTATGAAGCTTTATCTCTGTACCGTTTTATTTACTCATGTGCCGTGGCTCGGTGCCCACTTCACTCGCTCGGTTTAGTCACAACTCCATGACATAGATGGCGCCAACATAGAATGTGGTGAAACCCGGGCTTACTCGCAATACGGCGATGTGTGGTGGGATTGAAAGGGCATTTTTCATTATGAGCTTTTACCGCCAGGCGGAACTTTTTTTACCTTCCTTGCCAATAACTGATACAGTGGCGTAGCGTGCCTTGGCGGGGCCCCGTATAAAGTTCTCTCACAAAAGAAAAAAAAAAATTGCATAAAATTAAAAGAAATAATGATTCATCATAATTATCTTTCTGTCTATTTTTCGATTTTTTTTTTTACAAATAATTAAATATACACTCTCCTTGTCTTTTTTCGGCAAGCACCAAAAGTTTTTATTGATTTTTACTGACGCACGTCGGGGGCCCCCATAACCCCGGGGGCACTTGTATAATTAATACGGCAGATATTATGGCGGTAGCTACGCCCTTGAACTGATGACATGGCGCTGATCATGAAGGTGGGGTGTCTTGAATGATCACCTTAATATATTTATTTAAAAACTGAAAGTATACTTAAAAATAGACTTACCAATGAATTATATGCTAAAGGTTATTGAAGAGTTTCCACAGTTAGTTATACTGACACACATATAGACATTGCTTCACAGCCGCCTTATACTGACTAAATTATGTTTAACTCGGCTATGTCACTTCTAGTACCGTCCGTTTTACATCTGTATCAATCCGGATCAACACTATACAGGATGTTGTAATATAATTAAAACAAAAAAAAAGATTACTGCTAATAACAAAAAAAACATAAGTACTTATTCGGAACAAAATTGTATTTATTTATTTAACATAATGATAGTCTCTATAAACTATAAAATATTATTTTAAGCACAGTAAGGACAATAGCACAATTATAGTATCTACTTAAAATCATAAAACATACCTTTACATTATTAATATTACCTACTCATTTGCTATGCATTTATATAAGACAGTGTAAAATCTAATTCGATGCTATTGATACAATTACCATTATAATATAAAGCTCGCTTTACGCTTCTAAGAAATATTAATGACATTAGTTATATCTTAAAATTGATTCTTTTGGAATTCTTTTTAGAATCAAATTGAAAACATTATTATACAAATTTTAAGATCATCAGACCACTACTTACTCTACACGGTAGCTATGGCTATCTATAGCAAATAGTCAAGTTTACACCATTAACGTACGCTTAACAACTACTCACAATCACGCTCAAAAATTGTCTGAAGCAAAACTCTGCCTACGCGTCTATTAGGCAGAGTTTTCCTTCAGTTCTAGTTGTTTGCTCGAAATGGTTTACTCTAAATACACAATTACGTATTTGTTGATAAAAATCAATGTGACGCGTTGCATAGTTCACTTTTTGAAAGTGAACTAGGTAGAGACAGATAGCGAACCAGTTTACGGCCGTTTTCTATAACCTATGTATCCTTAGTTTAACTTACTAGAGGTAAGACAAATCTTTCCTTTTACGCTTAATTACATTTCAATAACCTATCGACATAAAGCATTGAACTATAACTAAATCTGACATAACTATGGATAGATGAGATCTTGTCATTAAACGGTGACAGCAGACGGTATCCGTAACTAGAGATACGTTATTGAAAACGGCCGTTAATGTAGTTTTCGTAATGCTAACTTTGTAATTGTAATTTCTTCGCAACTATTTTTCTGTCTGTTCATAGCTGTCACAGTCTATCTAGACGTATAAATTATCTAAAAAAATTGACTATAATGAAAAGACACGGAATCTAGTACTTCTAAAGACTATCAGGACTATCTGGGGTAAGGTAAAACGATTTCTATACCAGGAACGGAAACGACAAGACATTTCTCGAAATAAAATAATCCAAATTTATTACACCGGGAATGAACTATCTATTCCATTTCATACTTAATAATTTTAATTCTAACTTTTAATAGCTCTCTTACGAAAATTAATCATTAATTATGTTCTATTAAGATACTGTTTCTTAAACAAATCAATCCGGTTTTTATTCTCCTCTTATAAGAAATGAAAAGCAGAGTCCAGATTCCTTCAGACCACGTAATTAGATAAAATAATTTATTTCAATCTTAAAATATTTTCTGTATAGGAAATTAAGCACTTACAAATTAAGGTCGGACCGCATTACAGCGGCGCTACGCAGCACAAAGCATCGAATTATTATTTCAATCATTTCATTTGGTGCATCTCGTGCTAGAGCGGATCTGCACTGTGCGGCACAGCGCGTCTCGGCAGTGCCTTCGAGAGATTAATTAGACGCGCTGCGCGATTCACAGTGCATCACAGAAAACGGCGCGTCGCTTCAGTATGCGTAGTGCTAATTGTTCAATTTATAGAATTTTGTCTTCGACATTCTGAAGTCAGTGTGAAATTGTGCAGAGTCATTAAGAAGACGAGGAAGCAAATAGTGATATTTGGTACCGCAGCACCGCTCTAATGCGGTCCGGCCTTTAATGCAAAAGCTATTTTGAAGAATCCGGGTATCGACAATCAAGGTGGAGTGATACTAAAATGGACGATGACTTCAACGATTATTTGTGATAATTTCAGATACAAATCATGTTATTGATAAAATATTATAAAATATGATAACAAATCTGTTGAAGAACAATATAATGACTTATATATATTATACTATCTACGATAGAATTTAATTATCACAGATTATTTATTTTGAACACACTTGCTTGAAAAGTGAGTCTTATAACATCGTTCTTAGGGTCATAAACCGTATTTTAACACACACGTGCATAATAATATTACACACTAGTGCATAATAGAATTATCACAACAAAGTAAAGTTACTACCTAACTGCAAATTGTATGAGCTAGTCTCATATAACAGAGCATTATCAATTTAGCCGGGTAATAAAGTTTTTTTTTGGTAACAACAAAAAGGTTTTATGAATATCCATTTATATTTTTGGAATAAATGAAATATGTGTCCCTAATTATTATAAATCATTTAACTAAATTTATAATTCACAATAATTTGTTATAAAATATAATTATACATTTTATCACTAAAATTATAATTTTGAAGTAGGCAGTATGGCTGTATGTTAATCACCTTACACTTGGCGCGCGCATAAAAAAAAAACTTGCGCGCCATTTCCCATAATTGTCATACTTTGTTTGAACGATTAATGAAATACTTGTTTGCTTTTTTTTTCTTGCAAGTGTGTTGAAAATGTGCGTATGAAACTCGTGAATAAGTTGCTTACTAGACACTCGGCTGATTTACGCCCTCACGTGATGCTCGGGCTGCAGCCCCCCGCCTGGTGTATAATGAGCTACTTAGCTCACTTGAATCATAATATACTATTATTTCACAGTCCTATGATACAAACTTAAGTAAGGCTTAAGTTATAAGGTTGCAATCGTAGGTACCTATTACTATTATTTTACGAAATAGTATTGATGTAGATACTTAACTTAGATAGTTTATACGTATAGATGGAGTCTCTTGCTGTTAGACAACCGTTAAAAACATGCTAGGAATATTAAATTAGTGTGCGTGACAAGCTACGTCTTACACTCGTGGTTTGTATGACATTTTGTATTAGTGTGCGTGAATTGGTCAAAGTAGAGTCTAAACTCAATTTTTTTCGACGTTTTCACAACTGTCATAGTCTATCTAGACGTATAAATGATGTAAGATACATATATAGTCTATAAAAAAATATTAATATCGCTAGCTAACCGACCTGGCAGATATTGTTGTCCTCATAAAAACCAATGAGAACTATTGATAAAACTAAACCGTATTTCTGAATAATCCATATATTATCCTCCATTATTTTAAACAATAATAGTCGATCAGCAGTAAGTCGTCTTTTCTTATGTAACATATATGTATAAATATATGTATACATGTATATAAATACAGTAATATTAATTTAAAAAAATAGTTTTCTTGTTAGGTTTTATCACTTAATAAACTTTAAATTAAAAACAGGTTCGATGATTTGCTAAATAGTAGTAATAAACCTAAAATACATCTTTATAATCGATTATATTTTAACCCCTACCTAGATATGGATAGTACCAGTGGTGATATTATTTATTTTAATATTAAAAAAAAATAATATTAAAGATAAATTGATCTTTTTATGTCTTATGTACTTAAACATTAGCGGCTAAATGAAAATGTTAAATGTATTAAAATACTAAGAAATAAAAAGTGGACTGAAATTGAAAAAGGGTTGTGTGGTTGTATGAAACCACGGTAAAAGTGAAACTTTTTTTCACATTATAGACATTTAACTAAAAATAGCGTGGAGCACTGGCACAAATGAGTAATAGTCTATACACTACACGGTCAGCTGCTGCGAACTATAGGCGCCGCCCGACCGTCACGCGACATTCAACGAAAAAGTTTGAGACGATTTAATAAAAGTTTCACTTTAATTAATACAATATTATATAGAGTAAAGAATGTAACAGTAATAATAAGACTTAAATATAATATTAAACACTAATGATTGCTTTCATAAAAGGTCTAAGCCCGATTTCACCAATGACACTTCAAACTGAGTTCAACAAAACCCAGTTTTTACGTAAACGAGTTCAAATGCCAGTCTTTCTTTCTCGATTAACCACAAAGCGATTCCACCAATATGTTTTGAGCGTATTGACGTAAACTGAGTTTACATGTCATAAACAATAGGATGTATCAAATACCAAATGTCTAACCTGTCATTGGTAAGTATGCACAAAATCAAAATAGTTAAATGTCAATATTTCTATTACGATAACGATAGTGAGAGCTCTTGAACGGGATCAAGTTAAACATCAAAAATTCGACGGTTAGGATTTAAACGCGTTTAGGCTAAAATTGAGTTTGATTTGGTGTAATCAGAATTGAATCTGTAAACTTGTTTGCTTGCGTGAGTGTTCTAATCGCGTTTTACTCCAATGGTGAAATCGGGGCCGAAGAGATAAGAGTATCGACCACTGACCTCTACTTTAAGCCACTGGACTGGCGGCTGTCAAAGTGCTTTTGTGCCTGTTTGATATTAGCCATTTTGGCGCATCTTTGGAGAGTCTGCGGTACTAAAACTACTGATGACAAGCTTAGCAAACATCGATAGATGGTGGGAAACTATTTACAAAAAAAATTGTGAAGTTTATTACGTTGATTCTTGAAGTATAAATAACTAGAAAAATTAGTTCTCTGGACGCTCGCGAGTGGTGCTTCAAATAGGCACAAATAATTTCTGTCAAACATATGGATATCCTGTCAAGTGGTATTTATACAGTACAGTGGTCTCGACATCCAACATCTACATAGGATGGCTCTAAACAAAACGTGACAGACTGGTGATTGCACACAAATTTCATAATGCATCCTACTAAAATGTAGCTATGTCATGTGTATAAAAATATTTAATAAACTCTCTCCAAGCTTACGCGTATTACCCGTCCAACGATTAAAAAAGGATCTTTTTACATGGCTTATAGATAAATGTTTTTATAATGAAATGTTGACACATTAGATTAAATTAAATTGACTTTAAAATATATATTAATTCTAGTCTTTAAATAATGACATTTAAAAATAATAATTATAATTTAAATTGACCTTAGTGCTTGAAATATAGAGTTTGTTTAATGTTAAATCAATTATAATAATAACTAGAATTTTGTAATGAAACGAAAAATGAATTAATGGTTAATAATAATTTTGCATGCCAGAAATGGCCGATAACATTGATACATAAAAACTATTTACACCCATTGTTACATGTTTTCTAGCAAAATAAATGATTTATTTATTTATTTACAACTAAATTAAAGATCAAACAGTTTGGACTGAGCAAGCCACACATTGATGGAAGGTCCTCAGTCTGTTTTCCTCACCACCGGCCGACTGTATCTTATACAATAATTATAATAAATTAATTCGTTTCACTAATACTAAGTTAACCTACTTAATGACCTACTGAGCCGTTTTATTCAGTTTTATATCCACCGGTCATACTTAACCACAAATGCTTTGTTAACGAAGTTCTTTGTTTAGCCTGTATAGCTTTAATATCACTCTTGAATAGCATCCATTCACGTTTTTGACTTAACGACCTTGGACCCCAAGATGACTTTGGTGTGAACGATCTCTTCAGAGTCTGAAAATCATAATATATTTGAGATTACACGATTTATCAATAGGTCAAAACACAAACAACAATACAAATTCAAATATTTTTATTCAAAATAGCATATAATATTACTTATTGAAAGTCGAAAACTGCCACCCATTCCAACAGGTATGCCTCAGACCTGAGAAGAACGGGCGCAAGAAACTCAGCGGGCTAATTTTTTTTTAATATGGTCACAATGTAGATCATACAACAAAATTTATTTTTTAATATCCTGAGGGCGGTTGCTCTATTTCCAATCTGTGGTATCATTAAGAAAGCCATTTATGTTATAGTAACCTTTACCACACAAACGTTTTTTTAACAATACAAAATGGCTTATTATTAAGTTTAAACATATTACGATCACGAATACACTGGGCATAACGTATTTTCATAAGTTTGTGACGCGTATTTTAGCAATACAATATTACACAAATACAATTTCGAAAACAAAATGTTATAAAGGATGCGGGGCTCGAACCCACGACCTCTGGCGTTCCGTGCCAGTGTTACCGTTCTAACCGTCCGAGCTAACCGTTCGAGTGACGTATCGTCATAAAATCTTGTATCCTTTGTTAAATTCTCGGGTTGTGGCTTCATCTACAGGATCTACTTTACGTTACTTTACGTTGATAACCTACTCAACCCCAATATTTGCATACTAGGAAACTGACTTGGGATGTCGCTCTTTTTGTTATAGTGCCGCTCAGAATTTTTGGGTTTTTCAAGAATCCTGAGCAACACTATATTGTAATGGGCACGGCGTATCAATATCCATCAGCTGAACGTCCTGCTCGTCTCGTCCCTTATTTTCATAAAAAAAAGATGTCCATGAGCGGTTGTCTACCCACTTCCAGTGTCCTTGGGCTGTTTTCCTATATATTTAGCACTAATAACTTTTAAGTAAATACTTACCGATTTACAGTTACCAGTCCTGTTTTTGTAGAGGGAGATACCCAAAAATATTGGGACAAATAACACACCAGCGAGGAGCATCATGTACCCAGCAACTGAAACAAAAGTTACAGACAACGTGAATATTGTAAATCAACTGAATGGGTGTCGAAATCTCGAGCGAATTGCCAATTCGGTGGTCATCTGAAGGGCAAAGCCAAATTGGCTTCGAAGAAGCTGGTAGAGTACGGCCATTCTTCAAGCAGCCCACATTCTAGCGCTCTACAAAGCGCAGGTGCAGCCACATATGGAGTATTTCTTTCATCTCTTTTCTGGCGCATCCCAGTATCAGCTCGATCCATTTGACCGCGTGCAACGCAGAGCAGCTCGAATTGTCGAGGACCCAGTGCTCTGTGAACGGCTGGATCACTTGGCGTTGCGTAGAGATGTCTGTTTAACCTGATTTCTGCCGCCAAATTCCACCTTCGCACGACACGACACAAGTAAGGATATCATCCCCACCATCTGGATGTGTAGCGGTCCTCCACGATGCGGTTTTGAAGGACCTTTCTTCCACGTCTTACAAAACTGTAGAATGAGCTTCCTTCTGCGGTGCTTCCGGGACGATACGACATGAGTACCTTCAAAAAAAGCGCGTACACCTTCCTTAAAAGACGGCAACGCTCTTGTGATTCCTCTGGTGTTGCAAGAAAAAGTGGGCGGCGGTGATCACTTAACACCAGGTGACCCGTACTCTCATTTGTCCCCCTATTCCATAAAATAAACATATTTCTTCAACATTGTACACACACAAGCTGTTGAAAACGTAATGGATCTTAATTTTTTACAAGATTATAGCCGTCATCTGTCAATCTATCAATGACTGCATGTTTGAGACAATCGCTTTTTTCTTAGAGAGTTTCCCTAGGGTGATTTGATATTGATAATTGGTAAGCTAATTTGATATATTTCTGCTATAGGTTAGAGCTACCTCTTCCGTTTTAATACACAATTAACTTGATTATTTTATAGTTTGATTTGGTTATAAAGTTACTATGTTACTCTTACCGTAGGCGGCTGTCGGGTAGTAATAATCTCCAACAGATAGCGCTTCACTGGATTGCAAGGCGTATATGAATACAACGATCATAATGACAGGAGTGATCAGGCCCCAACAGAACCTCCAATAAACCGATGTTTTGATTCCCAACATAAACTCGACGTCCAGACACAGGTTCTCCAAACCTAAAACAAGTTATTAACATAAATATAGGAAAGATAGTATAAACCGAACATAGTATGGAGAATCAAGTGTAGTTTCAAATTGTACTCAACAAAAGTACATGCTTAACGTATTCACAACTAGTCCAATAAAAAATATAAATCCTTAGTTGGTTTCCATAGCAGATCAGTTTGAATACGAGTTCATCAACTTCATAATATTCTATAAATAGGTATAATACATTCCGAAATACTAGAATTAATTCCGAATGATATAATATTCAGATCTCAGTTAGCAATCAATAAAGTCAAAGTCAAATAAACTTAATTCAATCAGGCTTAAATTCAGCGCTTTTCTCGTCACTATAAATATTTCCTTTAAATTACTGAATTTACCATATTATGTTGATAAAAATTGAGCTCTTGAAAAGAACATACAAGAAACTCAACGGCCACTCATTTCAATCAAATAGAGTATTTTAGAATGGCTGTAATATACTTATCAAATTATTTTGTAAGGTGCTGCATCCAATATATCAGTCGTGTTAAAGTAATATAAATTATTTCATAAATAGGAATAAAGGATTAACCCCCTTATTCATAATGGTCCGCTAACTTTAAACAGCCGCTAAGGAGTGTTTTTTCTCATTCTGACTTAGGTCAATAGGAGAAGACAGAGTGAGAATTAGCAATGCTTTAAGTTAGCAGACTATTATGAATAAGGGGGGTACTGTATAAATATAAATTATCGTATACTGGATGAATCCACTTTTAGAGCTTTGATTCATTGTTTGTGTAAGGATGCTTTGTGAACATGATGGTCGTGGTTACTGTCACAATTAGTAATTGCATCCAACAAATACAATAAGTAAAATTAAGAATAATACAATCCAAAGAAAGATATGGTTACTATTAATAGTGTTGTGTTTTCCTGGCTATCTTACCATAAATCCAAAATACCCCGACAATTTCAGCGATTGCGCAGAATAAAACCAAAAATGTTCCGCCATAGTAGTCTACCAGCTCAAGAATATATTGACCACTCTGAAATACAATGGGAATTATAAAAACAACGTTAACATCTACAAATATGTGGAGATAAACTTATTATAGCCCAAGAGGTCAAAGATAACAATCTTGAAGCAGAAATACGAAAGTAATGTTTAACAATTAATGAATTAATAAGTGGCCTTGCTCGGATTTTTAAGAATGTACAAAACATGAACAAAAAAGAACTAATATGACATCTGGATTCGAACGGGGGTCTTCTGCTTTCCAGATCACCCAATGTCCCATCTGACCTATTATAATCTTGTATATAGTGGCGAAATTTACCTTTGTGTTCTAATGTTATTGTAGCAGTTTCTCATTAAAACACGGATAAAACTTAAACTTTAAATTGAAACCTAGCTAGATCGATTTATCGCCCCCGAAACTACCTGTATTAAATAAACTACCAAAATTTCATTAAAATCGTTGGAGCCGTTTCCGAGATTCAGATTATATATACACAAGAATTGCTCGTTTAAAGGTACAAGATTTGAATTGAAAATTATCAGATACGCCCACTAGAACGATCTTTAATCGACCTGTTTGTCGGTCGTAGTGTGTCTTATTACAAGGCACGGAGTGCCAAAAGTTGTCGTGTGATTAGCTAGTGACATACTCGTAGAATAATAACGGCTGGTGATATGTTCTGGTGGCCTTGTATGTCCAAGTCGTGTTTCAATCCGCGCTCGATATGTTCACAGCACGCTCATGGTCAACCCGACAACAGTTTTAAAATTGGTAAAACACCCCGCCCGTTCTTCTCAGATCTGGAGCAAAATTTTTCAAAAGGGCGATAATTTTTGACGTGATTGAAGTGATTTTAAATCCTTTTTTTAAAACAGTAAAGGGCGAGATGAGCAGGACCTTCAGCTAATGGTAATTGATAGGTACTCTCTGCCCATTACGATGCAGTGCCGCTCGGGATTCTTGAAATACCCAAAAATTCTGAGCGGCACTACAATTGCGCTTGTCACCTTGAGAGAAGATGTTAAATATCATTTGCCCAGTAATTTCACTAACTACGGCGCTTTTCAGACCGAAACACAATAATTCTCACACATTACTACTTCACGGCAGAAAAGCGCCGTTGTGGTACCCATAATCTAGCCGACATCCTGTGCAAAGAAGTAAATTCTCCTATTTTAAATAAAATCATTTGAATTTGAAATTTAGCAGAAGGGACAGTTAGTGATTACATTCTAATTACTTACTGGCGTGACATAAACAAGTCCGATTAAAAATCCAGATGTGCATGAGATGGCGGACATATAGGGCGTGCGGACTCTGGGGAAGGCGTCAATGAGAACAGTGTTGATGGTCGATAAAAGAGCGACGGCTGATCCGATGCCCAGCACAAACATCATGAGGAAGAAAAGGACGGAGAATAACTGAAAATTTAACAACAACATAATTTTTAAAATTTCTCCAAGGGAAAAATTCAAAGAAATTCATATTATGACAATGTACGGCCAATATATTCATAGCAATCTCCTGCACGTACATAAACATTTTAATTTATACAGTAAAATAAGCGACAACCATAATTTAACACTAGAAATAACTAGAAGCTTATAGTGCCCCCTACTAGGCTCTGTAAAATAAGCAATTCTTTTGCATGCAATTTACTTCCTAATTACGAGTACCTACCCACAAATAAATGTGTGGTTGAACATAGCTGAGATGCAGAAATATTAATTTATGTATTCGTTATACAAAAAACATAATACATTTTTAAAGGGATATATTTGACACATAAACCTTTGAGTATTTAAATCACATTTTCTTATAACGATTCTGTAAGTCTATAACTGAAGCAAGAGTCACAAATACTTATTTCTCAACATGTACCTACATTCTTCACCGTACTTTAAACTGTATTTAATTATTAATAAATTCCTTGTTACCTGAGGCTGGAAGGTTTTTGCAATCGCATCAGGATAAGTGACGAACGCAAGCCCAGTGCCCCTGGAGCCCACCACCTCATTGACTTCTTTACCAAGAACGTGCGCCAGGTTACCCAGAATACCGAATATCGTAATTCCAGACAGTAAACTGGTAAACGTATCCAGCGTAGTCACAATCATAGCGTCTCTGCAACACATTATGGGGCATGTTGAAAATACTATCTTCGCTTTTTTTTTCGAGAGGAGTAAAATACATTTACGTATTGAAGACCCCGAAACGGGGCCCATATGTCGGGCTCGGGTGTAAACACCCCCTACCGACCTAAAACCTCTTCTGTGCTGATAGCCCTGAAGGCTTTTACAGCGAAGCCGGGCGGGGGCCTTGGAGGCCGAAAATGTCTCGGAAGGAGATTCGAACCTCGGACCGCCTGCTCACTAGGCTGGATGGAGAGAAGATCACTAACGATCTAATATATCTGAGTATCTTCGCGCCTCAATAAGGCTACTAGAAACCCAAGCGCTGGCAGCTATCTCGGTCAACGGATCAGCCTAGCTATCCAACGCGGAAATGCTGCCAGTATTCTTGGTACGCTTCTTCGAAAGCTAAAAACAATTGCGGAAAATAAATAACTACTAATTACTTATTTACTTTATTCTTTTCAATGATAAAGACGCCTGTTTTTGTGAAAGTAATAATTTGAATATGTATCGATATCATGATCTAATTTAAATATTTTATTAAAGTTTACACGCATGACTTGGATGGGAGAGTTAAAGCCGCAGTTATTTCTATAAAATTGAATAAATTATCAAGAATGGTATTATTGTGTTGATATTTTCTACGACAATAAGAGACGAGACGAGTAGGACGATGCAGTGCGGCTCAGGATTCTTCAGAAACCCAACATGGAACTGAGCGGCACTCGTCACCTTGAGACATAAGATGTTAAGTCTCATTTGCCCTGTAATTTCACTAGCTGCGGCGCCCTTCAGTCCAAAACACAATAATGCTTACACATTACTGCTTCACGGCAGAAATAGGCACCGTTGTGGTACCCATAATCTAACCGGCATAGCCTCCCACCGGTGTTCATATATTTGCAACTTGCATGAGACATGTCTGTGTCATTGACTTTATATCTATCGCAAACATGTATTAAGTCGTAAAGACTAATTAGAATTTGTATTACCTGTAAACATTCTGCCGGAAGCCGTTGTACGAAGAGAACATGATAATGGCGCCGGTACACACGGACAGTGAGAAGAACACTTGCGTGACGGCGGAGTACCACACCTGGGGTCACAAGCATTTCAATTCAAATCAAATCAAATCAAAATCAGTTTATTCACATAGGTCACGGAAATGACACTTATGAATGTCAAAAAAATATAAAATATTTTTCTTATTGAATCTACCGCTACTTCGTAAAGGGTTGAGCTAATGAGAAGAAGTAGCAAGAAACTCATTGCCACTCTTTTATATCGAGATTTACATTAAAGTACATCGATTTACAAATCATTTCAAATTACAATAGAATATGTAAAATGTAAAATGATGCAATATACACACTCAAACGTCAAATAGTCAATGTCTTACACGAGTAAGTCAAAAAAGTAAATGTAAATTTATACAAAAGTTATTGAGTACAGTAGCTGCATCATCCACATACCACCATAAATAAATAAGCCACTATTATTAGTAAACTCACATTAATTACAACCAAACAATAGCAAATTATAGTAAATACTGGAATTATGTATGTTATATTTTTTTTCACTGCTAACCTCAGAAAGGGAACTCTTTGCAGGGCGGCAATTATTTATATATGTAAATACAAAATTTTTCAGTGTCGGCGATTACTAGATTTAATCGTATCGCTTTTCGAGCATTCATTCACTAGTGGTTTAAGTTTTAACTTTTAAATAAAAAAAAAAATCACTAAATTTTGTGAGAATTTATCTTTTAATGTCCCAAATACACTGTAATTTATTTGAATTGAAATATTAATGACATCAAGATAAACCGTTTTTTACCCTTAAACATCCCCCTTTTCCACTTCCCGACTTCAGATCGCCCGTAATTTATTTTTCCTTTCATTTCAATTACTTTCTATTCCTTTTTCAATAGGTTTCATGCTACTATTATCATTTTCAAAGGCTTTAGCACTGCTCTATTATCTTTTATTTTTTTTATTTTCATAGGGTGGCTAACAGCCATCAATACAAATCTATATATATATATAAGAATGAATTGCTGTTCGTTAGTCTCGCTAAAACTCGAGAACGGCTGGACCGATTTGGCTAATTTTGGTCTTGAATTATTTGTGGAAGTCCAGGGAAGGTAAAAGGTGAATAAATAGGAAAATGCTGCTAAATTAAATAAAAACAACAAATTTGTTTTTCCTTTGATGTGTCCATACATAATTTCTATGAGAGAATTTATTGACGCACGCTTTGACAGTTCTGCTGTGAAACAATTGCATTACGACAGCAGGGTGCATATTTTACGAAGTAATTTTTGATGTTATGATATATTATTGACAAATTCATATAAAACATTATTTTATTTATTATATACAGAACAACGTCTGTCGGGTCAGCTAGTACATATAAATATATATATCTACATTTATTGAAGTAGGCGTTACTTTGCGGAAATCCATAATTATACAAATAATTTAAGTTTTCTTTAGCTCTAGCACGAGAGTCTCGTCCCAGATTTTGGCGAGACAACACGTCCTGAGGATACCTCGTGTAGAGGCGAAACACGTGTCGAATTGTTTAAAGACAAATATTGGCGGAATAAACACTAAAGAAAACTTAAATCATTTGTATATATCTACATGTTTACATATGGGCCAATCAAAAGCCTCCACAAATAGTTTTTTAACGTTCTTACAAATTACTTACAGCTTAAATTAATTACAGCTTCGTAGTTCCAAATCGATCGTAGCCCATTTTGATTACATACGAATTTCACTTTGATTATATTATTTTTTTATCAGTAATCTGAATAAATGTAGTAGCAGTAGGTATTACTATTGTTTCTTGCTTGTGTTTGCTTGAGTAGAGTAGGTAATAGGGCTACCAATCCCGCGGCCTGTATTAAATCTCGGCATTTGCGGGACTACGATTTTTCAATCCCGCGGGATCTCGGTATTTGCGGGATCCCGCATATTGAAAATATGCACATTTTAAAACAATTAATTTATCAACTCCACAGTTATTTACGTACATATTACTATTAAAATGAGATCAATCAAATTATACTGTTTGTTTCACAAAAAAAAAACAATAACAAATTGTGAATAAAAAGCAAAGCAAAACAAATCGTTTTCAAAAAATACACAACGCAAAATTACAAAATCAACCAAAAAACAACATTTTAAACTGATAAATTACTACTTAATTATTAAGTTTTTCAGCTTTTAATATTAACTGAAAATGTTTGCGAAGGAAATACAACATTTCCAAACTGTCGTCTGCCAAAATACTGCGTATTTTACTCTATTGCATGGCCAGAAAATGCCCTTTCTGCTTCTACACTTGTGGGCGGTATTCCTTTTAAGGGCTTGTACGTGAATGAAAGATTCATTCACGTACACATCCTTAAATTTTTATTCAATTCTAAAAGGCTGTATCAATAAACATCACGAAAATACGAAACAGTAAATAACTTGAGTTATTAAGAATAATCCTATTTTGCACCGCATGCACGCTTTTTTTCAGTCTAGCAAATCCCGCGGATCCCGCGCCCGTAATCCCGCATCTCGCGGGATTGAAAGCACTAGTTGGTAATTATTCCAAAAGTATATCAATAAATTATTCTTACATTAAGTTCCAAAAGTTTATCCCACTGCGGCGTTATAAAGAAGAGGATGCCATTTCCAGAACCACTTAATGTCAGAGTGCTAGAACAATAATGTACAAATTAATTATATGAATTCCGAAGTAAAACGTCGGAACATTGCTCACCAAAGTGATTTAAAAATCACGGAGTATTCAGAAGCATAAGTCAAATCAAATCAAAATAACTTTATTCATGTAGGTCATGGAAATGACACTTATGAATGTCAAAAATACATTATTTTCATTATTGAATTTACCGCCAATTGGTAATGAGAAGAAGTGACAAGAAACTTATTGCCACTCTTTTAAATAAATATTTACATTTTCGTCATCATATTATGTAAAGTGATGCAACAAAAATACTCAAACGTCAAATAGTAATTAATATAAACATCGAATTTTCTAGATTTAAATATTCATATTATCAAAATTTAATGTATTGTTTGGCTAGTCCGTTATAGATAAAATTATAAAGCTTAACATCAGAGTGGGAAGGTATTTTTGTATGTATGTATTTCTATTTGTAATTTATATATTCTCATACTCTACTAATTTACCGTAGAAAGTTTATATCACTGAGTAACATACTAGATTGAATTTCATTAAAATGGGTTAGTATTTATTATTATTATACCGCATGATGTAGTTAAATAACGTTTCTTTCAATATCATTAAACGATTTTTGAGAAAGAAATCTTTTTTTTAAATATTATACATATCGGCGCAAATACATAATAATTTGGTTTAACAATTGATTCTTCTAAAATTTGTTTATAAATAATCATTTGATTGCATTGTTGTGAAGTAATTGTTAAAAAGAATAACATTTGCATTTTAAAACACATGCAAAGCCGCACGGTCGACACTAGAAGCATTCGTGCTCGGGCTTTCGTACAGTTCAGACCTCTCTGGGACGTCGTTACGCTGCCCGTTGAATAAAGGAAAGTGATAAAATACTCGAGCAGTTTTCTTTCGATGATCAAATTATGAGTGATCACCGACAAATCAAAAATTGTGACGTCAACAGTAGGGACGTCACACCATTTAAAATTTATTTAATTCTCGTCCATTCATCGGACCATTCAGTGGCCATTTCATTCATCATTGATTAATGTAATATGAAATGTAAATAATGAACTGACATGAACTTAGTATACCTACTAGCATAATAGACGAACCCTGTGTGAGAGTGAGATAACTATCCTTATACAAAGACCAAGGTGTGAGAAAGAGACGGAATAGATATGAACCGTGAAATCGTTTTGAAACAATGTAGAGTCCATTAGTCTCCTGTCAAATTGGACCGCATTTTAATTTTAGTGTTTTCATCGTAATTGTTCTGTGTTTTATTTATTTAATTTATTTTAACGGATATTAATTTACAAAATATAATGGTGGCGAGTTCTGTGTCTGATTTTGTTGTTATTTACAGCAACAAACGAAATAAAGAAACATTTCACGGGTAAGTATTGATTATTGTATACTGCTTATTTTCGTAGACATATTCACTAAAATATTTTTAATCACATTTTATATACGCAGTAAATACTCTATTTTTTAAAGATTATACTTATGAAAGTAATATATGTGTATATGACGCCATTTATCAATATTTGTCATAGGGATTGTCTTATAGCAAAATACTACACACTTCACCAACTCACTAACGGCCGTTCCCAATATACTATCTACAGATATAGATAAATTACTACCTTGCACTGTCAGTAGTTAGCTGTCACAATAATCTGAAGCTGTCCCAATATACCCGATAAGTTATTCTTATTGCTTTATATTGGGACGCGTGAGTTGCAATTTCCATACAAACTTCTATCGCTGGTAAGCTTTACGTCGTCCCATTGACAAACAGCGTGTACGGATAAGGTGAGTTACCGTCGATAAGTTTATTGGGACAGAAAAGTCAACGATAGTTACGATTTTTAACTTAAGTAAGAGATAGACTGAATATTGGGAACGGCCGTAACACATCTGTAAAACTATCACACATGAATATTTTTTTAGTCTCGCCGTAATGAGGAGAGTGTTTCTCTATTACGCCAGTATTCTAAGTTTATGTTTTCGCCAATAAATAAATTGTAAAATATAGATCACCCCACAGACATAGATCCAAGTAGATAACGCAAATCCCTCCGTCTGTATGAAAACCAAGCGTGACCTTTTTTTTGTACCTACAGTGACGTCGTTAAAAATGCCAGTGCATCGAGCCTAACGTTTTGACACTCATCATTAGTTGACGTTTTCAGTACATCAATAGTCGGTATTGCTTATTACTAAAATCGGCAATGTATTATAAATCATAATTAAAAAAAAAAGCGCCAAAGGAAGAGCATTGCTCCTGTTTTTGTCGTCTTTCGCAAGTACATACACTCGCGGCATCTATTTGGATCCATGTCTGTGGATCACCCAGTCAAATTAACGTTCAATCAATAATGTACATAATCTGTGTTTAAGTTATCAAGTTATATTAATGAAAGAGTTAAAGTATTCTTACGTAATCAGTAATATGATCATCACGATGTATGGGAACAAGGCAAGGAAATAGGAAGCCTTTCCGGAACTCTTCACTCCTCTGGACACGATCAGGAAGATAACGAACCAGGCTCCGAACAAACAAAGGGTTAAGTACCATATGGGCAGTCCTGCGAATAAAATTATGATTTGTTTAATTTTTTTATGGTCAAAGTTAAGTTTTAATCATCATTGTAAATATTTATTTTAAATTATTGAATCTACCATTTTTCGAAAAAGAAGAGCTCGTGAGAAGAACATACAAGAAACTGTAGATAGCTGTAATATATACAACAACTATTATAATTTTTTTGATTTGAGGATTTTTAAAATTTTAAGTACTTAAACTGTTTTGCATGCTTATTTAAATTAGTCGAATAGAAAAGACACTACATACAATAAATTTAAGGTCTAAAATGTTTACTGTTGTCGACGCAATAAATAAATTTCATTTCATTTCATTCAATGTTTTGGATACATAACCTTTAGGGCTTCAATTCATTCATTGAGTGATCATCATACTTCGTGAATATCAAGATTTTGTTCTTAATACGATAGAAGAGTCAGTAGTCAGTTAAGAAATTTTCGAGGCGACAATGAACTAGAGATAAAAATTCCCATGTAATCGTTATAAATAATAAATAAATGTTTGGTAGTTAACCTTTTACGCCGGATTTTCTGAACCCATTGTAATGAATTGTTGGTACAGGGATAGACTAGAGCTTGGGAAAGAACTTTTTATCCCGGAAAAATCAACGGTTCCTGCGGGATTTGTGAAAAACGATTAGCTATAACTATTCCAATAGTAGGTTTAGTATGCCATAGCAATATTACAAAATATGATTCATATAATATATTGGGAACGAGAGCGAAAACGGGAACTGGAACTGGAATAGGACATGAGATAATCTTCAATTCCAAACTTGCTTATTATTTTTAAATACCTTATTTTCGTATAATAAATAATTTTAAAGTTCAAGTATGAAGATGATGTAAAGGACGAGGCTGTTCTGGTTTCACGGATGGTTACGGAAACTCTATCTGACTCAGCAATGATTTAACAACACGAACAATTACTTAGAAAATCAACAAAACTCACCCAACCCTCCTTCGAGTCCATCACTCTGTTGTAGAACTGTTCTCCTGAAGAAAAAAACAAGATAAGTTTTATCGTAGTTCATCATTTGTAGGGCAATACTGTAACACTACCTGTTTAGTACCATTTGCAGGGAAATACTGTAACGCATTACCATTTGTAGAGCAAAACTGTAACATTAGCTGTGCCATGACCATTAGTAGGGCAATACATTAACACTAGCTACGCCATTACCATTAATTGTAGGGCAATACTGTACCACTAGCTGTGTCATTACCATTAATTATAGGGCAATACTGTACCACTAGCTGTGCCATTACCATTAATTGTAGGGCAATACTGTACCACTAGCTATGCCATTACCATTAGTAGGGCAATACTGCAACACTAGCTGTGCCATTACCATTAGTAGGGCAATACTGTAACACTAGCTGTGCCATTACCATTAGTAGGGCAATACTGCAACACTAGCTGTGCCATTACCATTAATAGGGCAATACTGCAACACTACCTGCGCCATCACCATTAGTAGGGCAATACTGTAACACTAGCTGTGCCATTACCATTAGTACGGCAATACTGTAACACTAGCTGTGCCATTACCATTAGTAGGGCAATACTGTAACGCTATCTGTGCCATTACCATTTGTAACATCAGATGTGCAAGCTACTTCATCAGTAGGAACTCAGGACATTCCATCCCAGCATGACATTATAAAACGCAAAATGGCTGTGAGTTATTTAGTATGAAAGCTGAGCCCATTGTTGCTTCTTAATTGGTCATGTAGTCTATTATCTTAAAGTCAACTATTTGTATCAAATTGTGCATTCAAATTATTACTTTTGCGCTTCGTTAATTTATTTATTTGAAAGTGTTTTCCAATAAAAATCATATAACCAAAAAATTTTTTTACGACAGCAACGAGTGGAAGAATGGAGCCGCTTGTATTTTTTTTTGTAAATTAGGTAACAGAAAACCGTCCATGTCATCGTCCAGATAGTATTTGTTTTAAGGTGGTCTAACAGATTTGCCAAAAATGAAATGAAATCTTTGCCAAATTTAGTAATCCAAGGTGGGCGGGAAATATAAGTTTTGATTGATTTATTTATTTAGCTTTGCTTAACTTGAGATTTTTATATCCCTACTAATATTATAAATGTGAATGTAGGTTTGTTTGTTACGCTTTTACGACGGATCTAAAACTCACTTCTCCCGGAAAAATCCATGGTTTCCGCGGGATTTATGAAATATTTAAATTTACGTAGATGAGCTATAACTATACCAATAGTAGGTTTAGTTTGCCATAGCAATCTTCTTCGAAATAAGATTCATATAATATATTGGGGAACGAGAGAGAAAACGGGAACCGAAACTGGAATAGGACATGAGATAATCATTAATTCTAAACTTGCTTATTATATTTAAAAACCCTTTATCTACGCGGATGAAGTCGCGGGCATCAGCTAGTATGTGATAAAGGTTTAAATATTATATGGCATTGACTTGACCAGACCAGACAGACAGGATCTGTAAATATAACTTACACGAAGTAAAGTTCAGCGCTGCTCGTGCCGTTAACGTTGTCGTCGACATTCTCAACGACGCCAGACGCGACGCAATTCTCCCATTCTGGCTGACATACAGCCCATGGTAGAGTTGCTTGGAAACTCATGCAGAGATAAAATATGCACAGAGCTATGATGGAGACGTAGTATGACAGTATGTATCCACAGCCAAGAGCTTGTGCGTAACCCGTCCCTGAAAATAGCATCTTTCGTAAGTAACATACACTGTCTCACTCACACGCGCGGCGGCCTCTACAGAGTAGGCCAGCCAGTAGGGCCTCACGACCGAGGAGTGATGCACGCGCGAGCCTTGTACGTCACCTACTTCACCGGTTCGACCGATCTTTTTAAAATGGAAAATATAAAAAAGCAAAGCATATTAAATGTCATTGATCCAAATTTGAATTTTTTAAGCTTCCTAAAGGCGCTGTGACAATCTAATTTAAGTTGGAACTATCAAAAGTGACTGGCTAATGAGGAAACATCATCTACTTATTACCCAAGTATTATGTATAAAAATCAGCTTTTATAGTATGACTTAAGTAAAATTATAATATCATGAACATTAAGGGTGTCTGGCAATGAACAACGTGATTTTTAATAATATTCTGAAGGTAATACCGAAAAATCGCACTATATTATTTGATGTATTTAGATCGGTATTTTACACACCTTTAGTACCGTTTACCAGCCAAAGCCACTGCAACCCAAACTCCATAATGGTCCATCTTACCTGTGGTGGGAGCATGCGCTGACGAACTTTCAGCTTTTATAAAATAACGTAGGTCTGGGGTCCACGGGCTCTTAGACCATAATGTTAGTTTGACAACGAAAGAATATTGATTTAAAATTACGATTACATACATATTTATATTATAGAAAAAACTGAGTTATTTTTATAATGTGACCCTATACTAGTACACTTTTTGGTAAAGAAGACAACCCTAATATCGTCAGAATCTTCACGTTCCAGCGAGGTCCAGACAACATGTGGCTGTGTAGTCATTGACCTCTACTATATACCTACTACTGGACTGGCGGCTGTCAAAGTGCTTTTGTGCCTGTTGGGTATTTACCATTTTGGCGCTATTGGCCGTGAAGACAACCTCAGCAAACATCGATAGATGGTAGGAAACTATTTACTGAAGATGGTAGGAAACTTTTGAAGTATAAATAATACGGAAAACGAACGAAATTAATTCAAAACGCAATAATACTTCAGAGTAGAGTACGTTCCTTCGCAGCCATTTTGTATAATACGTCAAAATTAGTTCTCTGAACGCTCGCGAGTGGCGCTTCAAATATTTTTTAGCTTTAAAAATTTGCTGTTAAACATATGGAACAGTCTATCCAATGGTATTTATACAGGTCAGTGCGTGTGGTACACAGTAATCTGTCAAGGAAGTAGGTTCTCACCTTTCATTGCTGGTGACATTGACCAAATTTTAACAGAATTCCTCGAACTGAATTGACCTAAGATACCCTCCAGGTAGTACATAGGTTTTCCAATAAGGATCAGAACAATGATGTACGGGATGAGGAAGGCTCCACCACCATTCTGGTACGCGATGAATGGAAATCTCCACACGTTGCCCAAGCCGACAGACGTGGCTATGCAGGACATGAGAAACTCAATTTGATTTCCCCACATAGCCCGTTCGGGTTGCCCATCTTCAACATCCTCATCAGCCTGAAATATGTAAGATTATTGTTAGTATCCCGATACGTTGTAAAAATTTTCTAAATTTTGTAATTGTTCTGAAAAATCATTTGTTTTTTTTTCAAAGTCAAAGTTTTTATTTGCATAAACATGTTAGATTGATGTTACATGTTTGCCACATTTATGACGTGCAAATTTTACTAAATACATTTCTAAATCTTTATATAAAAATTTAACAAAATATTAGTAGCAGTATTATATAGTATTTGATTGAAAATTCTAATGAATATAAGCAGTTTTTACTAAGGTATATTTTCAATTTAGATGAGAAATTCCTATTTGACGATACCTCTCTTATTATGGCGAAAAAAAATAGCCCTGATACGACAGGTACCCAACAGGTACGACGAATTTGCATTAAGAGTGACGACAAAATGTTAATTATGATAAGCTTATTACCATCGGCAATTTTTAATTATTAATTTTTATTTTTATTTAATTTTTTAGTAACATCCATTGTATTGGGTATATACCTTTTAATAAAGACTATTATTTATTATTATTATCATTATCTTTGGGATGTGATTATAGATTTTTATGCACATACAAAAACAGTTTCTCTGAAATAATGTAGTTCTACAGCACGGTAGGTACTTGTAGTTTGGTGGGGTCCCTGGATGGGAAAAGAGAAGTGTTTTCATGTTAACTGAATTATAAATTTTGCTAAAATTTTTTCGAACAAACATACAGCACTCAAATAGGTATAATTCAACAATTGTTAATAGGTTATATTTTTAAATACGGGACTGCAGCTTCCAAGGGGTCCTTTTCCCGCTGCAGCCCTTAAACATGTTTTTTTGCGCTATTATGACTCTATTAATTACTGTTGAGTTACCCCATATTATGATACCATACCTAATTATAGACTCCACGTTAGCGTGGTAAGCCGTTAAAGCCGCTTTTTCCGATATAGTTTTTTTTATTCTCCTTATGGCAAAAACAAACTTATTAAGACGTTTGCATAATGATTCAAACGTGAGCTTTCCAATTACAATTATTATCCATTATTATGCCTAAGAATTTGGTATTTTCAACCTCATCAATTTTAATTTCATTGTATGTTATGTTTCTAAGGGGTGGATAAATGGTATTATAATTTTTAAACTGTATCAGTCTTGTTTTTATTATATTAATATTTAAATTGTTACTTTCTAACCATTTGCTGATTTTAATGATTTCATCATTTATGACCGAGTCGTATGGTCTTTTTGAGTTTGTGTCAAGGATAATTATTGTAATGTCATCAGCATATATCACGCACTTATTTTCTGTAATATTTGGTAGGACGTTGATACATAGTAGAAATAATGATGGTCCAAGTACACTGCCCTGAGATACCCCGGCTTTAGTTTGATTCCAACTTGATTCATATCATTCTATATTTGATCTTACATCTATCTGGACACATTGTTGCCTATTTTTAATATAACTTTCCAGCCATTTCGAAGTGACACCTCTAAGCCCATATAAATTACATTTGTTTATGAGAGTTTCGAAGTCGACACAGTCAAAAGCTTGGGTCATATCAAAGAATACTGCTGTTACTCTCATTTTTTGATCTATTTTTGTTATTAGATTTTTAACTAATGTACATTCGGGTCGATTTGTGTCAAAATTTCAAGAAATTTTAAAAAACTGAATCTGCAGTTATCGGTTACTTATGAATCGTGGTCATGACCCCATTGAAGACTTTTCTCTAATTTGATAAGTTTTTGTTTATATTATTGATAGTAGCTTTCAACGAAAACCCTTTGAGATATAATAAAATAATGTATCGTATAATTTTGTATCTTATATAATTATACATAAAAGTCAGCGATGGCATATTTCTATCTCGGATAACATACTATATCCATTTTAATACTTTATAAATCGGCAATTTATATGTATATATATTATATTAATCCTTATCATTTTATTAGTACTTATTATAAAATCATTCATTTCCGATGGCTTTAGACTAAATTATTTCCGAATACTAAAATTAAAAACTTAAAAATTATATACTTAAGTAAATTATTTTTTTTCTATTGACCGAACAGCGTCTGTCTAGCTAGCTAGTAGGTAATTATATAAAAAAGTTTTTTTAATTTTACAACTTTTATTATGGAGATTTTAAGTCACTTTTTACCTAACAGCCGAACAGGGAAGTCACTAGTGGTCCCTAGGTCATCATTTATAATATTCCTGTACTAAATAAAATATTATTTGAGACTGACCGTGCACCATTTGATTAAATAACTAAATTATGTGATTTGGTGATGTAGGTATTAACATACACACATAGGTACCCAAGTAGGCGCTGTCATTTGTCATTGGAAATTCAGTTATCTTTTATGAGTGTGCTATTGCAAATATTGATTGTACAGCCATTTTGGAAATACCTACCTATTATCGATGATTATCGATCGATAAGTATACAAATAATAGTTAAGTTTTATGAACGTAGATCTAAAGGCTTACAATACCCATAAACCGAAATGATAATATTATAATAAAGATATGGATGTAGGTAACTTACGATCAGAATATTAATATTAGAGAAAGCATACAAGCTCCTAGCTCTGTTTTGCCCAGTTTTTTAAATTGAAATATAAAACGATCGAGAACGAATTTTGAATAACATTTTTTCACAGCGGCCATTTTGGAAAATGCCGCCTTGGCTTTTATTATTGAGCGGTTGCGGCTTATCAGACATAGCCGACAATAGACAGACGGACCGAGGGATAGTTCCTGTAGGCTACCAATTACCCTTCAAGTAGGATAAAATAACTGTAAAGATATGACGGGTTTTTTAAGTGTGTGTAAGATCCGACGTGCCAAAGTCGATTGCTTGATATATTCATTATTATTTCACGTGAATTATAAATTTAAACGACATTGTGGAAGGTCCTGACCGAATGACACGATAAATAACTCTTACGTACGAAATTCTTCTCATTTTATTTGAAAACAATTCCATCAAATCTGAATGGCGCAACTATTAACAATTCCTTTCTTTGGCAGAAGCCAAGGACGCAGAAGCGTCCATTATGAGGACAGGCAAAAGGTTCAAGCCCATACAGCCATGTCATCGGCGTTCACCAAATAAAGTTTATAATAGATACAGTAATTTCCAGTCTAACATGCATACAAACTAAAGTTGCGTTATATGTTCCTTATATATTACTTGATATTTTTTATGTAAGTATTTAGCTATTTTAAAAGTAGTACAATTTAAATAATACTCGATTCGCTTCAACATTGTTACCCGCACCTTTTTATCGGAATTAGCTTCAAGGTGGGGCTTTGGTTTGTCATCTGCTGACGCATGGAATCCTTCGTTTGAAAATCCACCGCCTTTTCCATTTTGATTCTGAAATACAGAATAAAAATAATTATTCATTATATTGTCATTAAAAATATATCTACTTATTAGTACTTACAAAGGGATTTGTTCGACAACAAGTGATACTAATAATTATTTTATTTATTTTATTTTAAAACATTAATTAATTATTTTCACAGATAGTTTCTAGCAAATTCGTTAATGTGTTTATGAACATACATAACATTATCAAGAATATATTGAGTTGCAACAGTTAAAATATTTATTTCTTTAAATTTTTCTGTGAATGATTGTTCAGGACCTAAGTATTTATAAAAAGCGCGAACAGACTTCTTCTTCAGCATAAAGATGGTATCAATATTTGCTGCACCACCCCATATCAATATGTCAATGGACATAATAGTATGAAAATAGCTAAAGTAGGGAAACTAGTCGCTTCCTTTCCGTTCCGGGAAACTCTGATCACGCGGTGGGTGTGCCTCAGATCGGCACGATTTAGGCGCGCGCGCAACGTTCTGTCAGTGTATTATTTTACGTGTATTAATAGACTGCTTATAATTAGAATGATTTGAGTGAATGTATCTGAAAGCTATTGAAACATGTCTTGTAAAATTCAAATAAAAATAATAAACACAGTAGTTTTGAATCAAGAGTACTGCCAAGAAATATAGCAGATTCTATCGGATTTACCACCTCTTCGCTTAACCATACTATCTATAATTTTGACATTTGGCGTGATAAATTTTATATTATAATATTTGGTTTTATGACTATTTCATCATGATCAGCCGGAAGACGTCCACTGCTGGACAAAGGCCTCCCCCAAAGATCTCCACGGCGATCCGTCCTACACTGCCCTGATCTAACGTATTCCGGCCATCTTGACCAGATCATCAGTCCAACTTGTGGGGGGGGGGGGGGGGCTACTAACGTCTAACATAGAAGTGTCTTCGGGTACGTTTGACTATTAAGATTAAGACTGATTAAGGATTGGTCTCCGCTGCGCTCCAACTAGATACTGCTGGCGTAGTCGCAAAATGCGGCAACTAATACTACGCCCAAGTGGGCGTACTCGAAGCAGTCTCGAACTATGTATGACGTTGAAGTGCCACATGTTCCGTAAAACTTTGCTAATAATTGAAAGTAAAATGCCGGTTTGCGTGGGAAAACTTTGTTAAAATAATATTATAAGAAATATAAAAGATACTGGGATCACATATCATCAGTAAGTATTTTGTATTTTATTATTTTCAATGTAAAATAACACAAAATTCGAAAGACGCCATTGAGTGTCAAGATGCAACGCACACAAGCATTTAACAATTGCCGTAATAAAAAAGCTATTGTTTATGCGGTGTCTTGTTTAGCTCACCGGAGATCTTGTCAATCTAAGTCGTATACCTAAAATTAAGGATACCAAATTCGTGTAGATACACACTTATAAAATGCCACATGACGATATTCAATATTCTGTATTATTTATTAGGTTATTAGGATATTATGACTATAGGTCAAGTCAGTAAAAATTGTGACCAATTAAACTAAAATGAATTCATCCTTTTGAAATCCTTCTTAATGTTACCTGTTATCTATACTAATATTATAAAACTGCAGTGTTTGTTTGTTGGTTTGTTTGTTTGAACGCGCTAATCTCTGGTATTACTGGTCCGATTTGAATGATTCTTTCAGTGTTGGGTAGTCCATTTATCGAGGAAGGCTATAAGCTATGTTTTTTTTTCAAAATTAGGGATCCGTAATAAAATTGCTATTTTGTAACACAAGGTGTAAAATCGAAAACCTATTTTTGCGTGCGCTGCAAAAACTATTGACAATAGAACAAAATGATGTACAATATATATATAGGCAATATTTTATTACTTATAAAACTATCGCGTGAATTATACTTTATATGGCAAAACAACGTTTGCCGGGTCAGCTTTGTTTGTTTGTTTGAACGCGCTAATCTCTGGTACTACGGGTCCGATTTGAATGATTCTTTCGGTGCTGGGTAGGCAATATTTTATTACTTATAAAACTATCGCGTGAATTATACTTTATATGGCAAAACAACGTTTGCCGAGTCAGCTAGTAGTTAATAAATTATTAAAGTGAAACTTTTATTACATCGTCTCAAACTTTTTCGTCTGCATGTTGCATGTCGCGTGACGGTCGGGCGGCGCCTATAGTTCGCAAACAGTGTTCAATAAAAATATTAGTTGGAGACTTAGTCTACTTTTATTATTTCCCATTATCATTCCAAATATTATTCCAAAAATGTTTAGTTAAATGTCTGTAATGTGAAAAAAAGTTTCACTTTTACCGTGGTTTCATAAAACCACACAATCCTTTATTTGTATTTTTTTGATGCGATTACTAATTACGACAGTTATCACGACCATCATGTTCACGAAGCATCATGACACAAACAATGAATTCAAACTAAGGTTGATACATCCAATATACGATAATATATATTTATACAGTTTATTCTTTATTACTTTTTATGAAATAGTTGATATTATGCAGCACCTTCCAATTCCACGTTCGCACGACACGCCACAAGTTAGGATATCATCCCCACCATCTGGATGTGTGGCGGTCCTCCACAGTGCGGTTTTCAAGGAGCTTTCTTCCACGTACTTCAAAGCTGTGGAATGAGCTTCATTGTGCGGTGTTTCCGGCACTATACGACATGGGTACCTTCAAAAAAAGCGCGTACACCTTTCTTAAAGGCCGGCAACGCTCTTGTGATTCCTCTGGTGTTGCAAGAGAATGTGGGCGGCGGTGATCACTTAACACCAGGTGACCCGTACGCTCGTTTGTCCTCCTATTCCATAAAAAAGCACCTTACAAACTTATTTGTATTGTATATTACAGCTATTGTAAAATAATCTATTTGATTCAAATTTATTTAACTTTTACTTTTAAACACAAGTGATACAACTTAGACATTGTGGTATTGGATATCTAATATATAATATTCTCATGTCACGGTGTTTGTAGTTAAACTCCTTCGAAACGGCTTGACCGATTCTCATGAAATTTTGAGTGCATATTGGGTAGGTCTGAGAATCGGACAACATCTATTTTGCATCCCCCTTAAGGGTGGTCCAAGGCATTTTATTTTTTCATTTTTTTTACATTTTTTTTTTAATTTGTTTCATTATGAGTCAGGATTAAAAAATACATACAACTTCAAACTTTCACCCATCTACGATCAACAGTTACTTTTGTATCGCGATTTTAATATCGGCAATACAACGTTTGCTGGGTCAGCTTGTAACTAAATAAAATCGTAACACTACCAAACTCGTTACTCAAAATACAATCTCGATTAAAAGGATTAAGGATTCTTAGATTACCTTTTTATCTATGTTTGTGATTATCTTTATCATTATTACTAGTTGTAGTTATATTTCAACAAATTGGATTCGTGTTGTTCTAAAGCATAGATAATATACAAAAAAAATTATTGAATTAGGCGTTACTTTGCGGAAATCCATAATTATACAAATTATTTAAGTTTTCTTTAGTGTTAATTCCGCCAATATTTGTCTTTAAAACAATTCGACACGTGTTTTGCCTCTACACGAGGCATCCTCAGGACGTGTTGTCTCGCCAAAATCTGGCACGAGACTCGTTAAATAATTTGTATAATTATGGATTTCCGCAAAGTAACGCCTAATTCAATAAATTTTCTTAAATCGGCAGGTATAGCTGAACAGGCGAAATTATACATCAAGTTGACCAAGCTTCAGCGTCTGGCAGCCCAAAACGTTTGGTTCAGTCTCGTGCCAGATTTTGGCGAGACAACACGTCCTGAGGATGCCTCGTGTAGAGGCGAAACACGTGTCGAATTGTTTTAAAGACAAATATTGGCGGAATTAACACTAAAGAAAACTTAAATAATTTGTATACATAGATAATATATTTATCGGTCAAAATGAAATGAAATTATAACATTTTTCAACTCTTCCATCTATAACTTGTGTAACTGAATTAACGGCAATTTAAACTTAAACACATCTAAAATAAAATATTAATTAAAAAAATCTTAAATAAAAAAAATAAAAAAATATCAAATGCAGCAGTTAAGCTTATATGGTATAACGGTTTTTTGACTTACTCGTATAAGACATTGACTATTTGACGTTTGAGTGTGTCTGTTGCATCATTTTACATATTGCATTGTAATTTGAAATGATTTATAAATCGATGTAAGTACTTAAATGTTAATCTTGATATAAAAGAGTGGCAATGAGTTTCTTGCTACTTCTTCTCATTAGCTCAACCCTTTACGAAGTAGCGGTAGATTCAATAAGAATAATATTTTATTTTTTTCTGACATTCATAAGTGTCATTTCCGTGACCATTTTGATTTGATTTTGATTTGGTAATAAAACTCCAAAACACTTAAAATAAAAAAAAAGTTAAAAAAACATATTTTCACTGTAAATAATACTCGCATTGAGTACTTGTGTAAGTACTTGTGTCTCGCCGCAAATACTTGTTCCTACTGTAGTGTACTGACATCTAGTCTTAACAGAGTATGTGTTAACTATCATTGTCACTGTCACGACATCGACAGTGACATTAACCGTGTGACGTTGAGTGCTATATAAGGAATGCAAAGTACAGCGGAAGCCGGAAGGCCAGTTCTAATCGGCTATTGGTTGCGTGTGGACGTGTCCGGGTGTAGTACTACATAGTAAAGATTAGCCCCCTTATTCATAATAGTCTGCTAACTTAAAGCATTGCTAATTGTCACTCTGTCTTCTTCTATTGACCTAAGTGAGAATGAGAAAAAACACTCCTTAACCAAAATATTTTCCAAATTGAATCCAATTCCAATTGAAATTCCAATTGTGCATTAAATTCAAAGTCAAAGTTTGTATTTGCAAACATGTTAGATTGATGTTATATAAATATTATAAAGTAGGTACATTTTTGCCTTAATTATGACGTGCAAATTTTACAAAATACATACATACAAATTACATAGTTACATATATCTATTATACATACATACAAATTACAAATTATTTAATCATTAGTTTCATTAATATCAATTAATTTAAAATTTTAAACTAATTACTAATATCATTTCTATTATTATATTATATTATAAAAAATTGTCAATTTGTCAAAAATAATAAAATTTATCAGATTTTACTAAGGTATATTTGCAATATAGGTGAGAAATAACTATTTGACGATACCTCTCTTATTATCTTTGGGATGAGATTATAGATTTTTACATACAAAAACAGAAGATTTCGCAAAATAATAACATTGGCGGTTTGTTTGTATGTTTGTGCGCGCATCGCGTAGGGGCCACCACTTCAAGATTAATCTTTGTATATCTATCTTCTATACAAATATTATAATAATAATAAATTCTTTATTGCCATACAAATCATTACAAATATAAAATGAACAATTAGGATACGCTATGAAACAAAAGGTAAAAGGAAAAGGCTCAGCTTCACCTGACATGGAATCATGGGTTTATGATTCCATGCAGCGCTGTTTTTCAGCCATCCCCTCCTCCCTAAGGTGTTGAGCGGGAGTGGATGTATTGTGGTATTATGAAAATGGTCTTTGTTCTATGTCTTTGTATCGACATGAAACTACCACCATTCGATGCGAAATTTATCCAAGATGGTTTATGGATGAATATTTTCGAATTCCAACGTTCCTTTTTTTATTTATTTCCTTTTAAAATTCGCTCATCGAAGCGGGCAGGAACGGCTAGTTTGGTTATAAGTACTACTTAATATTGTGTTCTTCTTTTCATAAGTGTTAACAAAAATAGTTGTCCTGTACATATTTCGAAACACATATTAGTGTTAAATGTTAAGAAATGTTAGATATTGTATAATAAACACCTAACAATAGAGGAATAACTGGACGTTGCTGATCTTTATAAAAATGGAAGCGCCATTTTAAACGTACCCGTAACCATATTAGATCAGTTGAACGTTCCTTGAAAACTCCTGAAACGCAGATGGTGAGGATGATATTCAAGCTTTTTTTTTTGAAAATAAGGGACAAGATGAGCAAGGCGTCCAGCTAATGGTAATTGATACGCCCTGCCCATTACAACGCAGAGCCACCCGGGGTTCTTGAAGAACCCAAAAATTCTGAGCGGCCGCGGCACTACAGTTGCGCTCGTCACCTTGAGACAAGATGTAAAGTCTTATTTGCCCAGTAAGTTCGATAGCTACGGCGCGCGTCCGTCAGACCAAAATACAGTAATGTTATGTTTGGGAATTACCATTTGAGCTGACCGTCCTGCTCGTCTCGTCCCTTATTTTCTTTAAAAAAAAAGATTTTATAAATAACGTTTATCGTAAATGAGATGAGCAAAAAAAATATTTTAAATACCTATACTGAACTATGATTGATAAAACTATTAGAAAAAGTTCTTACCATTTTGTTAATTTAAAAAAAAATATTTAAAAAACAAATGAAATTTCACTGAACACCATTTAACTTGCAGCACTTCACTTCACTAAAAACAACTCACGAATGTTGTGACATTCGTATAAGCAGGTTTGGTTTTATAATACCCTTTATCGATGTCGATAGAGAAGCGAAAACCTATCTCATACATTGATATGTGTTTGACGCTGGCTATAGCCAATCACATTTTGTTATAACACTCTATACATGCTCATATTTTATACTGTGAAGTGTAAACCGACTTCCAAAAAAGGAGAAGATTTCTAATTGGGTTTGTTGTAATGATTATTGTTGCCGCGGATTTGTAAAAAACAAAAACAGACATATTTAATAGCAGTATAAGTAAATAAAAAAACTATGTTACAATTAAAATTGAATGCTTAACAATAGCATTAAAAATAGGGCAAGAGGCTCACGGGATGGGGAGAGGTGAGGCAACCGCTCATGGACATCCGCAACAACAGGTGTATCAAGAAATGCGTTGCCGGCCATTGAGGTATGCTTTTTTCTTGAAGGTCCCTAAGTCGTATCTGTTCGTATAGCATTTAGTTTATTAATTTTCTTTTTTGTTTTCCCTCGATTGAATTAGACCTAAACACGTTTCCCGCGTTTATTTGCAAGGCTGCTTGACATTCGAAAAACATTTTGCATATTCTGGGTTTATTCTCAGGTATAACTTTATACCAAGTTTATTTGTAAGTAAGTAGTTTTACAATATCCACAAGTGAGCACAAGCCATAGCACACCATAATATATCCCAGCGGGAGGCTCCTTTGCACAGGAAGACGGCTACATTATGGGTACCACAACGGCGCCTATTTCTGCCGTGAAGCATTATTGTGTAAACATTACTGTGTTTCGGTCTGAAGGGCTCCGTAGCTAGTTAAATTACTGGGCAAATAAGACTTATCATCTTATGTCTCAAGGTGACGAGCGCAATTGTAGTGACGCTCAGAATTTTTGGGTTTTTCAAGAATCCTGAGCGGCTCTGCATTGTTGTTGTTGCAATCATTAACCATCAGCTGAACGTCCGTCCTGCTCGTCTCGTCCTTTATTTTCATAAAAAAATAATATAACGTATACTTAAATAATTACTACTAAATAGTATCAGGAAAGTTGTGACGCATTTAGCAAACTATTGTGATATAAGTTCATTTGAATAACAAATATTATTCAAAGGAACCGATACATAGATACTGTTTAGTTCTACACTTGTAATGCCTCATGTGCACATTCAATATCTACTAATATTATATATGTGAATGTAAGTTTGTTTGTTACTCTTTCACGCATTAACCACCGAACCGATGATGATAAAATTTAGTACAGAGATAGATTAGAGCTTGAAAAAGGACATAGGCTACCTTTTATTGCAAAAAAATAAATGAAGGGGTTGAAATAGGGGATGGCAGTTTGTATGATAATTCGTCATTATCGAAGATAAGACCATTACACTTTGTATTTAGGCACTTGATAAGAAGTAAATTCGAGTATATTTTAATCTTTGACCTAGATGGGGATGAAAATATAGGAGATTAAAGTTCACAGGGAAATACTATTAAAGAGATTGTCCACAGTGACAAGGGATATGGGCTGTATCATAGAAGAGCGCTGCCAGCAGCGGAAAGAGCAATTTGAAAAGTCTCTTCTTTATCCTCGCACTATCCCATTTTAGTTGGGGTCGGGTCTCCTAATCAGTCTTCACCAGGACGTTCTGTCCTGGGTCGTCTGCGGATCTATTTGGGCTTTTTGTAGATCTTCGTCCATTACTGATTTCCATGTTAATTGGGGTCTTCCGCGTCCTCTTGGCCCGGTGTTAATATCATGCACTCTCTTGGTCATATGATCTTTTGGGCGCCTCATGACATGCCCATACCACCTCATTCTAGTCTCCAACAGCTTTTCTGGGATTGGCCTGACTCTAAAAGTGCCGCGGATGTGCTCATCCCTCACTTTTTCCAAGCAAGTGACGCCACCAGACAAATTTCGTATTATTTGAAAAGTATCCTAAAAATAAAAAAATAATGCCCAAAGTAAGGCATTCGACCGAATACGGCATGACATCCTTCTTAATAAGCTCTATAATATTGGTATCAGCGGTGATTTGTTAAGATGGTTTTCCTCCTATATTCATAATCGCACTCAAGCTGTTGTTGTCAGTAATTATATATCAGGGTGGGTACCCATATCGAGTGGCGTTCTTCAGGGTTCGTGATTTACATCAAGTCAAGACACTGAAGATATTGTACTGCACCTTCGTTCGTGGTCACTTAGAATATGCCTCTCAAATCTGGAATCCTTTGTATTCTACATATATTACTCGAATAGAAAATATTCAAAAAAAATCTTACGCTTTCTATGCTACCGTACTAACGACAGATACAATTCAAGGTCTTACGAACAGCATTGTAAAAAGCAACATTTACTACCGCTTGAGATACGACGTATGATCTCTGACATTGCTTTCTTCTAGAAAATAGCTCAAAATAAGGTTGATTGTCCAGATCTTCTTTCGACAATTTCATTGAGAACTTCGTCAACTGCACTACGCTATAGCCGTTTATTGTATATACCTCAATCATCTACTAACTACCGGAGCAATAGTTATATCTTGCGAGCTAGCACCACCTGTAATAAACTAAGCAGTGAAATAATTAATTTGGATATTTTTAATACATCTGTCAAAGCAATGAAACAATGTATCATGAAAATGTTTTTTGAATCCTATCCTGTGAATATCAAGTGTGCTTATTATTAGATTATAATTTTACATGTTTACTCTTTATAATTTTGCTTCTTACTACTTCTATTGTCTATTAGTGAATATCTGTAATTAGCTCTAAGTTTCTATTGTATTTTTATTTTGTGTAAACAGCTGTTGATATTCCTTGAAATAAATAAAATAAATAAATAAGTAACTATTTAACGCGGACGAAGTCGCGGTTAAAAGCTAGTGAATAATAATGGAATGGAATATTGTACTCGGCAGTAAATCGCATATTACGTAAAGTAAGAGCAAGGTCAAACACGCTACTCTTTTGTAAATTTCAATCTTCACATCGATGTTTAAAATTAATATCTACGAGTGCATTGTCATACTTGGGACACACAAAGTCAGGTAATACCTAGATAAAACTGAAAATGTTTAGAAAATGAACGGCTTAATGTAATAATGTAAGATGGGGCTTTATTAAGAAATGCTAATCGCAGCCTATCATAGCTTTGTTGTTGAGTAAGTCCACAACGAAAGTCATAATAAATCATTGACCGAAAATTTTCTCGCGTTAGGTTCATTTTCACGTGTAACAAGAGTTTTACATTTGCCGCCAATTCACAAAAACAAATGACAAAGGAATGCAATATACTACATTAGGTTATCAAGGAGTTCTGAAATTGTAATTCAAAAAATTTTTTCATTAGCAATCTTTCTAACTGGCCAGTTCTAAACATTTACAGTGCTACCTACGTAATAAAATTAAATCGCACAGAATTCGTCTTATGTAATGAGACAATAATAAGTATTATTAGTACCTACATGGTCATCTTATCTTAAGTACGAGGGTCAAACTGAAAATTATTCTAAAATCAAAAACAGATTAAACGAGCAAGTAATTAGTTTTATTATATGTTTTCATAATAGTGTTCATGTACGTCAATACTTCGCTGCAACCGATAGAACCACTGAGAAAAGTACTTAGCTCATTCGTCCTTAGGGTTCCTAAGGACGAGTGGCTCTTCGAGGGCCTTTGGAACGCAGCTACCTTGGCATTCAAAAAACGTTTTCCTCGAGGTTTCTTTTTCAGTAAATAATAAGTAAAAAAAGGTCGGGGCTATACGGCATGTGATCCTACCACGTGTGACGTTACCAAATACCATCATGGATCATAGATTAAGTAGTTCTAGATTTCTCCCTTCTCCTACATACAAAATAATAATTTTCTCTAGTATTTACGTTATATGTACCTACTCTGTTAATCTTATCAGGTATTGTTATTAAAATAGTCATGTCATTTATAAATAACGCAAATAATGTAGGACCTTTAATCGTCCCCTGCGCAACCACTTTTATGCAACATCATTTTATAATAAACAATGGCTATCAATTTAGTCTCTATCATTAATGAAAAAGCATGAATGAAACGCGTTGATGAAAAATTCCCTTCATATCCGCTTTGACGATATCTTAAGAAAACTAGTGGTCCACTATGTCAAATGCCTCTTGTAAGTCAATAAGCGTACTCCTGCAAACACTGCAAAGGGTTTTACTCAGAACTTAGCTCTACTAGAGATCGAATTATTAACATTTGAATGATAAAATTATTATAAAATGAGTCATGAAATCCAGAATTATCGGGTTTGTTTAAGAGTCAGTCAATCAAATGGTAGATTTGTCCCAAGAACATTTAAATTTAATTTAAAATTTCAATCGAATATACTCCGGGAGAAATGAAAAATTTAAGCAATAAATTTCCGATCCGACAAACCTTTTATTCACAAATTTGTACGGGCAGTTAATAGCGTCGTAGTCATAATACAAAACGCCCGTATTACAAAAGGTGTCCCAAAGACTCAATACGTAATCCGTGATAAATCTATCTGTCTTCAAAACTGTGCATGAAAGAGATTAGGTAGGTACTTACTGAGACTCCTAATTAATATTTAAGAATTAATAGACCTCCGTGAACGAACTAAAGTTTAGTCATGCTATGTGTTCTTTCACATAAGAAAACATAACATTTTAAGGACTCAATAATTGAGAAAAAAGAATCTTAATAATAATAAATCTTAAAGAGAAAAAATTATACGGAATATACTATTCAAGTACTCAGATACGAAATATACATATAAATATGGAGGGTCCGTAGCTACTACGTAAGTCGGTACTGGCAAGGAGCCGATCTAATTCCTAGCCAACAGATATGTTTGAAGCGTTTAAGCAAAAAGCAATCATATATCGTGAACTATACCTACCTTGTAAATACGATCACTGGTATCCGACGGCATTCCAATAGTAAGCCGCAAAATAAAAAATTGTTCAGGCATCACTAACTATAACATTTTATTAATATTTTAATATAAACGTAAAACAGAAAGGTAATAAAATAACGTTAATAGAATATGTCCGGATGGAACCGTGCGCTCTCGTCAGGACAACTGGCGGGGGTCCTAAAGGCTCCACGTTTTCCAGAAGAAGCGTGTGAACAGCGGCATAAGCCTCGTGCACTACCCTCTGAAAAAGAATAGAATAATGTATGTTGTCTTTCGTATTAGTAAGGTCGCACACCAAGCGCAAACAGTGAATTAATTTGAAAAAGCCATAGACACTAAACATTTAAGAACTACGTAGGTACTCTACTATATGTAATATTATTTACCTGGTCCGAATAAAAGGCTATTATTATTACTATTGGACCATACTCTTATATGCATGATATAAATTATACTTTTTTTATAAATAAAAATGAAAATCGAGTCTGCGTGTAACCTGTTTCACTGAACATGCAACGTTCTTACCACTATTTTTTGGAAAAACGGAACGATATTATATTCTTATGATTCTCATTTTGTATATTGATCTGATAGTAGGCTATCGCTACTACAACGAACATTGGTTGTATGCGGTCGATTGCGGTGAATCATCGACGATCCAGTAATTCACGATCGGCTAGAGTATTTGGCATTGCAAAGAATTGCAGTTTTCTTGAACAAATACGACTAGGGGACTTACAAACTTAGAGTATCTTCCTACGTAAAGACCAGCAACGCATTTCATGACTTCTGGTGTCGCGAAAGTCTATGAATGATTATAAATGGTGACTTACATCACGAGAGCTTCTTTCCCGTTCGCTCTCTCTTATATAAAAAAAACTCAGCTGTATATTATCAGTTGAATCATATCTTAATGTGGGGACCTGTTGTTAAAACACATACTTAGATTACTTTTCTAACAAAAGACCCCTGGTATTCAGGTGAATTTGTGGCTCTTTCTTGAAATTTAGCAATCCTCTGCAATTTAACGAACTGCTTCAAATTCACCACTATCTCGTTAGTTATAAACGTTCTCATTTAATGACACAATGGCTATTAGAAAGGAAGTAAACGATTTATATTATTCAATTAATGTGTATGGAAAGAACTTCCCTTAAATAAATATTTTTCATGATTTAACCATAACATTTGCAGCTCGTTTCATATTACATTTAAACTGCCTTTTATGCCTATTTATGCGTTTTGACACACACTCATATATTTATACAACACACACACTCACACTCACAAATACACTCATAATTTATACAGAGGTTGATACATTTAGAAAAAGTTTAGATCTGCATTGTAATCGTTATTAGTTTGCCCTCTTTACTATGTATCCTTACACCTTAGGGAGATGGGAATGGCTGAAAACCAGGGCTGCATGAAATTTTTTTTCAAGCAGCATAAGCTGAGCCTACTCCCTTTTGTCTTAATGTATGTTTGTAATAAGCTGATATTGTATACTTAAATTAAGTTCAAGGCAAAATTTTTATTATTATTATTATATAGTTAACTTTTTAAAAGTGTTATCAGTTCTTCTGCCCATGTCAAAAACCCTTTACGAAATGAATCGGCTTCATGACGTTTACTAAGTGTTGTTGCAATATGTTATGTCACTTCCTTTGGTAAATAACTAAATTTCTATTATATTCGTAAAGCGCATATGTCTCTTTTCCAATGTGGCATTTAAGTAACAGTGGCTTCAATATCTGCTGGGTGTGCGACGCTCCTTGCATAGATTTAATTACATTCTAGTTACCTCACATACTCTACATTAAATAATATATTATCACCGGACGGTGATATATATTTTAATGATAAATACAATTTAGTTTTTCTGATATTGTAGTTATCTAAACAATGTAATTAATTACCTAGCTAGATTAAAATAATACTCATAATATCACAAACTAAGACAGTGTTTAATATATCATAATCTACATATTATGTATTGACTCATCACGATATCTCCGTAAACATAAGGCTTAGAGACTTGAAATTTAGTTGGAATATTTCTTTCGCTAAGTAGACGTCAGCTTATAATGAGTTACTTACGAATTTCCACGCACAAGAGTTTATTTACTACTAGCTGAATTGGCAAACGTTGTTTGCCATATAATAAATATTTTTAGAGTAAGACTGTTTCTTGGACATTACAACATTGCTTTATTTTATGAAAATAAAAGAAATTTTCTAAAACAAACGTAGCCTAAGTTACTCCTCATTAAATCAGCTACCTGTCAATCAAAGTCCCGTTAAAATCGGTCCAGACATTTCGGAGATTAGCCGGAACAAACAGACAGACAGTTTTTTTTTATTTATATGTATGTTTAGATGAACAGAACAATGTCTGTCGGACTACTATCACATCATAAAATCTCAATAAAAGATCGTTGGTGGCACAATAGGTAGAGCCGCGTTCTATTGTGTTTTCACACTACCCACAAAAGGCATGTATTTTCTCAAAATTCCATTAGAATTTTTTTTCGATGTCATTTCTAATATACTAGTGTTCAATATAATTTCTAACCTCTGTTATTAACTTTGAGCTGTAGGAGTCGGTGGGTCGGTACAACATGACGGTATAAGTATTATCAATACCCAGATGGCCGTCCACCCAGTCTTCGATGCCACCAGCATACAGAGCTGTAAGCAAGCTCAAGTTGAAGCAATATAAACCTAAAACACTCCAAAATATGAAAGGAGTACATGCATTCAGCATGGAATATAGGTATGTAATTTAAGGTAAAATCATTCATAATAAAGATTGATTGAGTGAAAAATTTAAAGACGTCATATATTATACAAATTAAATTAGTAACCAAACTTTATGAAAGATGTGGGACTCGAACCCGCGACCTATCAGTTTCCGTCCGAGCATTCTTATGAGCCAACCGTTGCCATCTTGGTATGCATTGTTCAACTCTCAGGTTGTGGCTTCATCTACAGGATCTATTTTATAGTTGATAACCTGCTCAACCTCAATAATTGCATACTAGGAAATTGACTTGAGATGTCGCTCTTTCAAATCTAAACAATTTGTTATTTACAAAGTGATGCCCCCCACTTCTGGTTTCATCAAACATACAAATTAAATTTGTAACCAAAATTTATGAAAAATGTGGGTTCTGAACCAGCAACCTTTCAAATGACGCATGGATCGTAAATCTTAGTATGTCTTGTTCAACTCTCAGGTTGTGGCCCAATCTACAGGGTCTACTTTACAGTTGATAACATAAGTCGACCCAAGCAATGGAACACTCTCGATGGTGTAGTAACTTTTTGAAATCGTTTTCAAACGTTCTTATATAATATTCCTAAATATGCTCACGTAGAAACTCTGAAGTCTGTCCAGCGACATAGGGTCTACTGCTGATGCTGTAGGCAGCTGCGGCTGCACGTAGGGCTCGCTGTCTCTGAGGAACAAAAATATTTTTATAACAATAAGGGACAAGACAAGCATAGTGTTTAGCAGCACTACGTCACCTTAAGACAGAAAATGTTAAGTCTCATTTGCCCAGTAATTTCACCAGATACGGCACCCTTCAGACCGAAATACAATAATGCTTACACATTCCTACTTCATGGCAGAAATAGGAGCCGTTGTGGTAACGATAATCTAGCAGGCATCCTGTGCAAAGAAGTCTTTGGACAGAAAGAATGGTAAATGCCCTAAGTCGCCTATGATAAATGTTTGGAACCAAGCTATTTATAGCATGGCAAGAGATGTAATATTTTATGCTCGGAGTTACCCTGCGAGATCGAATTAGAAGGAGATCCGTAGGGGCAACCAAAAACCAAAGTGACCGACATAGCCCAAATGATAGCGAAACTGAAGTGGCAGTGGTAGGGCACATAGTTCGACGGACAGATGGCCAGAGGGGCCGACAAATCTTCGACTGGCGACCACGTACAGCAAGTCGCAGTGTTGGTAGGCCCCCCACAAGATGGAACGACGATCGCCGGAGTACATTGGATGAGGGCAGCGCAGGACCGATTGTCGTGGAAATCTTTGGGGGAGGCCTATGTGCAGCAGTGGACGTCTTCCGGCTGAGGATGATGTAATTTTTTAAAGATTTATTGAAATAATCATTTAATATAATTTTATAAAAATACCATAAGTCGGGCAAGTCTTCTCACATGAAGTGTGATGCATAAACTTGTAATGAAATCTCTTCGGCTGCACTATTTGTTAACATTAAAAGGCTGAATAAATTTTTATTTCCGCTTTTTTTCATTTGTGTTTCTTGGTGTGAAAATGAGTGAATCTAATGAAGAAATTCGATACATTTCAAAATTCTATTGGAAGGAAAAATATAACGCAAGCTGCGAAAAATATTTGTGGCCTTATGCGGTGTCCATTACGCTTAAACCTACTCAAAATTACCCACCTATCAAAGATTAGTTTCAAAATTTATTAACATTTATTTACAGTTTAAATGTGCCATTTTTTCGATGAATTTTTGTCATGTCTTACTGTTGTAGAAATTTTAGGCTATCTGATCAAAAAATGCGACAAGTCCTTGTAATAGTCCTCTCTTTATGGTAACTTGGCACTGCTAAAAGAATTATGAACAGACCGAAACAGGTGGAAATCTGAAAGTGCCTTCCAGCCAAACTATATTAATTTGTGCTAAGTGGCTAAAATGTGTGTGGTCTAGCGATATCTTACTAGCTACTCTTACAGAAGAACAAAGTGGGTTTAAGTCTCAAAGATACACCTCGGTCTGTTCATCCTGTTACGGATAAAATGGACATTATTCTTGAAAAACTGGAGCAAGATCGGCATATCATTAGTTACGACAAAGCTGAAGAACTGGATATTGATATTGATATATAAGAATATTGACCACAAAGCAGTTTTTACCCATTTGAAAACAGTTCGACCTTTGGGTGATAGGAGCTCACTTAAAGAAACTTAATGAATCATCTACTCAATTGCAATTCTTTATTGAGACGAAAGCATTTTTGAAGACATTCATAAGTGGTGATGAAAAGTGGATCACATGCGATAAGAAAATCCAAAAAAGTCGGACAGGCACAAACTGCAGAAAAATGTGGGCTAACTCAAAATAAGATCATAATGCTGCGTGTATGGTAAAATTGGAAGGACATTGATGAGAGGGCAAAATTTAGGCAAGAAGTTGAGTGAAAGAAAAGATCATGAGAAATCGTTTGCTCTTTCATCACGATAACGCTAGACCACACACATTTTAGCAACATAGGAAAAATTAAGACAGATTGACAGACCTTCCATTTCCGCCTGTTTCGGTCTGTCCAGAATTCTTTAGGCAGTGCCAGGTTAACATCAAGAGAGGACTACTTTTTGATTAAAAAGCCCAAAATTTTACAACAATACAACATGGCAAATAGTCATCGAAAAAATGACACATTTATACTGTTAATAAATATCAATAAACTTCGAAATTAATTTTGATTTATCATATTAAAGCGAAGGAACTTTTTCCCCAACATGTTATGTAATTGTATCTCATGTTGTTTGTTTGTAAATATCCTTACATTTGTTACTGATGCAGATACACTGCTGTTTGCGATTTTTTACATTTCTTGCGTGATTTTGTTTTTATTATCATATCTAATTATTCTATAACAGATATATTATGTATTACTTACATAGATATGATCAAAAGCTCTTTTCTTTTTTGTATGGGAATATGGATACATCACGCCCTGAAAAATGAAAAAGTAGATAGGTTTACCAATATTTAAATTATGTTAAAAAGTGTGAAAAGTCGCACTTGAAATTTATATTTCTAAATTTAAAATAAAATACATAGATTATGGATTGTTCTCCGCTGCGCTCTAGGTACGCTGGGCTACTAGGTATCGCAGACGTATTTGCAACGAATACTACGCCCAAGTGGGCGTATTGAGCCAGTCTCGAATAATGTGTGACGTTGACGTGCCACGTGAATGTAATGTTAAGCTTTGCTAATAATTGAAACTAAAATGGCGGGTTGAGAATTAAAACCTTGTAAAAATAATACTACAGGTAATAAGAAAGACACTGAAATCACATATCATCAGTAAGTATTTTGTGTTTTATTAATTTCAATGTAAAATGAAGCGTAAGTTACAAAATTTTAAAATTGCCATTGAGTTTGAAGAAGCACACAAGCATCTAATAGTTGCTGTAATCGCGCAGCAGAGACCAATCGTTAATCTTATATAAAATATTTTTGATCAGTTTTCTTAATTCAAAATACTTGTTCGATAATTCGATGACTCCCATCAAGAAACTGCTATATCATCAGGTTGAAACTCAACAAAATGGAACTCCATTCCCTGTCGGTTATAAAGTTCTATTCAAAAACAAGAACACATCGACAATTACTAACCTCCACCTTTTTAGTAAATAGGCCAAAGTCTAAAATATTTGACCAGGCATTAGATAGAACTTTTTGCGCATCTGAACACATGTAAAGAATACATCTATGAGACAAATTTAAAAAAAACTCACAAGTACATCACCCTCTTTGAAGGCAATGAAAGTGTACAAAGGAGTCTTCTGTTCGTGTAAGAATTGCGTGAAGGCCCTGGTCTCAGCCTCGCTCAGCTGCCGGGCTCCGGAGTACAGCCCACCACAAGCGTGCTCTGACCGCAACTCCTCATCTGCAAGATAGCGAGGATGATGGAAAAGAAAGATCGGGTATTACTTATATCTTCATTACGTTCCTTACTGCCTCCGCGAATCTTAATCTCATTTCCCAGTGGGAGGCTCCTTTGCACAGGAAGCCGGCTAGATTATGGGTAACACAACGGCACCTATTTCTGCCGTGAAGCAGTAATTTGTAAGCATTATTGTATTACGGTCTGAAGGGCGCGGTAACTAGTGAAAATACTGGGCAAATGAGATTTAACATCTTATGTCTCAATCTGACGAGCGCAATTGTAGTGCCCCTCAGAATTTTTGGGTTCTTCAAGAATCCTGAACGGCACTGCAGTCCTACTCGTCTCGTCCCTTATTCCATAAAAAACATAAATTATCTCTTCAAGTTTAATTTGTACATTAATCCCAGGAGTGAGGGTTATCATATAAATATCAAATTTCTTAGTAATTATGTTGTCGTTGAATAATATATATAATATGCATTCAATACAGTTATGACTGACGGAGAATCTTGGATAGGAAACAGGGATTGAAGACTGTTGCCTTCAATCCCTGTTTCCGGAACGTTTCCTGCAACAACGCATCCGGTAAGCTCTCTATTATTACAAAATAGAACCATATAGGTTCACTTTGTTGTCTGTCAAGAACCTTTATCTCGGGTACGCGTGAATGTATCGTGCTTGAAGCTGTGGAAGACTTTTAAGTTGATGTAAAAATACGGCCGTTTACGCCACAAAAATTGTATATTTCGACGACACTCTCAAGGGACTATTTTATAGCATATTTCCTGTTGACTTAAAACTATGAAATTTGGCAAGCAACATACCGTCGTATACTACAAGTATAGAGAAATGTCTGACAACTATTTAATTGTTATAATAAGAATAAAAACAGGGTCTTTCACATGAATTAAGTTAACCGTCTCATGTGGGGTATCGTATGGGTACGTGTTACTTATTTTTATGATGTATGGTTTTCGATTTGTGACGAAGTGAAAATGAATCCTTTTCCATTTTTATACGTATACCAAAGTAGTTACCAAATAATATGTACAGATCCCTCGGCGGGTGAGTCCAACTCGCTTTTGTGTGGTTACTTTTAATTTAGTAAGTATGACTATCGACTCAGTTAGCTAAAAACCTATACGGTTTTGTTTATATTTATTAACCGACTTCAAAACAGGAGGAGGTTCTCAATTGTGTCATCCAAGATGGGATTGTAACTACATACATAGTTATAGGTGAGATGTGCTTGAGTCGTGAGGAGGCGAGAGGCGAGAGCGGGTCGGCGGAAGGGCGATTCCAATAATAACAATAATCGTAACTAGAATTAGATTGTATTAAAATACGCAATTATTTTTATACTTTTTAGTGCATATTATATCTATTGTTTAGGAATAGTGTTTTTTGAAGTCGGTTGTTTTTTATTTGTTAATTTTGTACACCTTTTATTCAAATAGCTACAACTCCAAAACAAAATATTCGGCGTAAAACTAATAATAATTTCCTAATCTCGACGACTAATCTCAATAAACGTAGAACGTGTTTGACATTTGATTTGATAAATATGTATAATTTTTATGATTATCTTATTAATTAGACGATAATCATTACATAAGTTGATGATGAAGCATTATGATACCTAAATAATCTCTGTAATTAATAACAATCAGATTATAAAAAATAACAGCCCCCGACTTTGATGCATCGATGTGTCTTTATCAAAGTCGGAGAAAAAGTTTATTTTCTTTTCAGAGTTTATTAACATATTGTATTATCTTATTATTATATTATCTAAAGAATTCTGAAGATACTGAAACAGCTGTAAATCTTAGGGAGCAAGATCAATACTCTGTCTCTCTCTTTCTCTCTCTCTTTGATGAGTGGCTAAAGTTTGTCTGGTCTGGCGTTATCATAATGTAAACCCCTATTTATTGATCAATTCCAGACGTTTCTGTTGGCAGCACCAGCTGTTGGCAGTAGAAATCTTATTAGATGGTCCTGCGGTAAAAGTGAGCTTTGGCTGCTTTTTTTATTCATTATTTCCTTAAAAACACAGCATTGCCTAACAAACCGGGCAAATAGACAAGAAACTCGCGTGATAGGATGTGAGGCAATCGCCTATCGTCGACATCCAAGCAAAATCAGGGGTCAATGCGTTGCCGGCCTTTAAGGGAGTATGCTCTATGCTGACATCATTTATAAGTTTAGATATAAAATATTTACTTTAGAACTAACCTTTATTTTGAGCAATTCACGCACACTAACACAAAGTGTCATACAAATTGCGAGTGTAAGACGTAGCATGTCACGCACACTAAAGTGTTATCCCTGGCCTGTTTTTATTGGTTGTCTAACAGCTAGAGACTACCTAGAACACGGACTAGTAAAAAAATAAGGACTCCGTGTCACCTACACACATAACAGTGTAGCACCAAAACAAGCCGATTAACGTGTAAATACATAGCCCTACGCACACACTTACACTACTACAGGCCGATAGGCGGCCATTATGAGAATTGTCATTGTCTGTGACAGATCAGTTTGCGTCTCAATAAAATATTTTAAAAATGCCTTCGTGCGTTATGAAAAAGTGTAAAAACGATACTATTTGTGGCAATATGATTATTTAAGGTAGAAAAAATTGTGTAACTAGTATCCCCCGTAACCGCACACACACTAGCATAACGGTGCTTCACTGGCTAATATCACGGTGTGGAGTCTTTCTTTTTTACTCGTCCGTGATCTAGACATATAAATTATAACCGGCTCTATGCTTGAGTATGGGTTGATGAAAACTGCAGCCAATAATTGACTCCATTGATAAAGTGGCTTTGTCACGTAAGAAATTCCTTGCAAAAGGCGTGGTTGCAGAATACCAGACATCAACAAGATGGATCTTGTGGTGTATGTCCGGTGGTGAAATTCGGCTGCTGGTGTCAACCCAAACAATATAAGCAAGCAATTGCCAGCAAAACCTATCAATCTTCAAGTTCACGCTTGGTTTTGTAGTTGGTAATTAACTGTTTATCACTTTTGATCAATCTTTTTTTTTAATCCGGTTCCATTACGTTTCAATAGATAATTAACGAATTGTGTATCTCTTGTTGACACAGTGGTAAGTTTATAATTTCATTTTGCGACTTGCGTCACATTTTCCCCTTTTTCATGTTTTTCATTAAACTTCCAAATGAATCGAAATTCTTCTTTCCATTAACTACATAATTGGTGCGGTAGTAACAACGTGTTTGAAATTGGCGGGAAATCCTTTATAAGTAGGTACTTTTTATTTTATAAAATGTCATTTATTTAATGGTACCAGCCACAAATAAACAAAGTAATTTTACAACATATTCATACCAATAATATTCATAAAATAATAAAATTATTAAGTTTATCATATTTATCGGAATACAATCATATCAAGGCCATACACAAGAAATTAAAAATTCGCCAGTAAGAAAGTCGCAATTTAAAACTCATTTTAGACTTACAAAATATATCTCTTTTGGAAGCCGTAGTGGGACACTGAATTTATGTATGTGTGGATGTAATTTGTTTTTATACAAAATAGATTAGCGGCATATTCACGAGATCCGTAGAGAACCGTAGGAGAACCAAAGTTACCGACATAGCCCAAATGATTGCGAAACCAAAGTGGCAGTGGGCAGGGCACATATTCGACTCACAGATTTATTTAAAAAAGCACCAAATAAATTTCAAAACTTACGTGGTATCCATTGATATTCGAAATTCCGATCGAGGTTAACACCATAACATGCGTGTATTGTGCATCTGAGACCATACAAGCTGCAATCATTGCACGAATCTCGACCCTTGCATGAATCCCAATCCTGACGAAGGTTTTTCGCCCACTCCCTTCTCTACCATAAACAACAAAATAACATTTCTGAATAGTGACAGTGATGATAATAAATTAATTAGTTGAATCTATATCTGTTTACCTTTGGAAATGTCATGGAGTAATCGTAGCCATCAGGATTGAAGACAGGAATTATCCAGAAACGATACTTGGTAAGGAGGTCTGTATGAGAGTCGCTCTTGTCTATCAGCTGGTATAGTAAGTATAAGGCAGCAGACACCGCGTGATGGTCTCTACCCTGGATACCTGTACGAATCATAATTCATTACCTCTACGTCTTTTTATATATATTTGAGGCTGCTTCGCGTTTTTGCTCTGCGTGTAACGCGCGATTTTGTTGACTATCGCAAGATATATATATAGTGTTGACGATTATGTCCATTACACATTGTATATTGTGTACACCAAGTGACATAAACGCATCATCATTTCCTTGGTCGTCATCACTGCTGATACGTTGTTGTGCCCAAGCACGCTGTGCAAAAATGGACGCGAACTCAGTTTGCTAGCGTGAAGGACCTCAGATTAGTGCGTAACTAGCTACCCTAAGCCCAATTGAATGTAAACCATTTCAAGTAGAATATAACTTAAAAGCCTTCTCACGTTCGTCGAACGAACATCTATTTTTCCACTCCAAGACACTACACTGTCATGTCAGATGTCCGGTGCATCGAAGTAACTTTTCAGTTATGAATACAGTGAATCTATGGACTGTAAAATTGTTCTCAAATGACGTTTGACCAAGAGTGATGCCAAGACTCTGACCCAGTGATAAGTGAAACTACTAGAAGAAAACTTTGTCGCATGAGTGTGAAACATTTAGGTACAAAAATGTTTTCCTTCAAGAATATTTATTATGATATGGATTTTACTTAGCTTGCTATTTTTCTCTGGGAATAGGCTAATTAAAGGATATTCTTGATATAAAAAATATTTTGGATCTCTTGTTTCGTTGACTTTGTCCTTATATACCCAACATTTATAATAAAAAAATAAATGATTATGATAAACGTCTAAATAGATTAGAAGGCAGGAAGGACGTAAATAAAATTTACTGAAATTGATAAGTTCAACCGAATCGAATGACAGTTGACATTCAATAATTAAGTTGGAGCATTAAAAGTTGAAAGGGTTCAAACTTTAAATTTTTGTCGCTGAACTTTGTTAAGGGTCTGTTCAGACGGTTCAAATGGCAAAAACCAAATACAAATAAGAAAAGACAATGGAAGTTTGAATCTGTGATGTAATGGAGTTTACTAAAAGTGATTTAGCTTCCGATGATTTTCAAAATTTCTAACAAATATTTTATACATCTAACCTCCGGTAAACTAAATACACGTTTAACTATTTTGATTACTGATATTTTTGAAAACATACCAGCAACGATCATAACAGTTTGCTTGGCAGAAATGATTTGACCCCTGCTAAGGTCGTCCACTAACATCATATAAATTGGATTTTCCATTACTGTGTAGTTACTGTAGGTTATATCTACCAATTTTGCTACAGGGCTCACTTCTGCCCAGTGCAATAGCTGCGTTGTAATCTACAACGAATATTTAAAAAATATTTGAATAAATTTATATATACCTCAAAGTTTGATATATATATCGATTTAAAACAGTACCTCGTGAAGTGTACGCGGTCTATTAAAAGAAAACGGTCTAATTTTGTTCAGATTACATTTTGTTTTATTTCGCTTTACATCTTCGCTTTTAGGAGGAGCTATTATTTCTGGAAATTGTATTGAGAGCGATTTCATCTCATTTTCATATTCATCATCCTTATCATTTACAGGTGTATCTACATCAGCAGCTGTAGTTGGTATCATACTTTGTTCAATTTCAGATTTTCCAATATTAAATTGACTAGTACCATCAAATTCGTATTCATTAGCCAAAACATCTGTTTTAATTTTCACACTAGTGCCTTCGATATTATTATCTTCATCCTCTATGTCATTATATGATGAGTCTGAGTCTGATGCTGTTTTTAGATCAAATCTTTGTTTATGAGCTGTTGTATAATCGCTGCTGTAAGTATCTTTTGTGATTTGGAAATTTACGTCATCATCATCATCATCAATAAAGTTGGATTTTAGCGTAGTTGGTGTGAGAGACGTCCGGGAAAGGTACACATTATCAGTACTAGTATCGTCCTGCGCGTTCGTGTAAATTAATGATGTTCGTGTAGGAAATTTTTGAGTTCTATGTAGGACCTATAAATAAAGTATACTATAATAATTTCATTCAAAACTCTGTTTGACTTAAAAGTGATTTCACTTACAAATTTCTTTTCATTTCGTGGAGTGAGTGGTCCCAGACTCGTTTGTTTTGTAAACTTAACCGAAGCCAAAGGTGCATACTGCTGTATTAAACGAGAGTTAGACCTTGAAATAAATTTAGGTACTGCTGGAGGACTTTCATCGTGATGCGTTCGGTCTCCACCATATGTTTTAATTGGACCAATTTGTTGTTCACCTTTGCGCACTAAAAATATTTATATTGGATGTGCATAATTTATATTAAACAAAAATTTATCGATTCAAACAAGTAAGTGTGTTACATTTGGGTTTTACGGGAGGTAAATTTTTGTGAGATACAGATGTTAGAACTGGATCTCCATAACGCGACACTATTGGAGTGGGTATTATAAATCTTGTATAATCTGCAAACAAATCATTAGTTGTTTCTGTTGTTGGTAACGTAGCTCCTATTATGATTTTTTCTTCCGCTTTTTTTATAGGCTCTATATTCACAGCTACAATAGGTTTTATTTTTGGATTTGTCATATCATCTTCCAACACATTTACAATAAATTCTTGCGTTGTTTCAGCATTTGCGTACCACCTCGTATATTCAGTATATGCTCTTTTACGTCGAAACACTGTAAATTAACATTAGTATTAAAGCACATAGTTATATAGATAAGTAATATGTCTTCCCTAATATTACTCACACGACCACGTACACTTGGAGCATTGATCATCTTTACTGTGATTACCACTAAAACATGTAGCCAAATATATATTATTAACTACTAATAGGATTAAAAATAGTCTATAAATCATGTTTAAAATATTTTTTATTTGTCATAATATGTCAATTGAAGCCAATCTTAAGTGACAAGAAAAAGAAGAACTTAATATTGCAACTCAAAGAATTGTCTATTGTCGAGGAGAAACATTTGTCCAACTCCAAGTTTTGGAAATATTTTTCTAAACATATTTCTATTTTAGTAGGAAATATGTTTCAAAACAATGAATGTTATATTATTAAAACCACGCCAAAAAAAAATGTGCTGTAATCGTGATTCGTGGACGAAAAAAATTAATTAGTCGTCCGATTATCGGATGAATTAATCGTCCGCTAAAAATTTTTCAATATCTCCCTGTGAATTTTCTTCTGTGAATTTTTATTTACTTATTTCATGACCATGGATGCTGCATGCATGTGCTTCAGTCGGAAAGTTTTTTTTTAATTTTATGATTACTTTTTTATGTATTAAAAAACTTCGTAATCATTTATCATTTGTCTGATTTTTTAATTACATTAAAATTTTCTGTTCTGTGTTTTATTTACGTGTTTTACCCGTTTAGAGGTTGTATTTTATTTTCGGTTTTTTTTAAAACTGTTCAATGTAATAAAATTAGTAGCACTATCTTTAATCGTGGACCAAATCTCTATCAACTATAATTAATAAAAACGAGCCGAGCGTAGCGGGCCGCGACAGTGGCCGGCTGGCAAGTGCCACAAACAAATTCTAGGCGTTTCCCTTATAAAAATGTCATAATTTGTGGTTAGGTTATAATGCTTTTTTCTCTGGAACGGTGCATTACCTTGTAATAAGAGTGGTATCATTATAATCGTGTACTGAAGCTCTATTACTAATTATAGTATTCTTTACCACATAATTCGTGCTACGGTTTACTAAGTTTTAATCAAAATTTCATTCAGTGATGTCTTTTTTCTCTCTAATCCGATAATCGGACGACTAATTAATTAAATTTGTCCAGTTGGCGGACGAATAGCAACAGCCTAAGAAAAAATACCAGCGACATCATGAGTTGCATTTTTTTTCTGTGCTCCATACATCTGACACCTAAACCTTGAAAGCTACTTCATTTATGAATGTTTTTGATACTAAACAGAATTAAAATGTTACTGAAAATAGAAGCGTGTATGATATTATTATTATATTTGACGGGCATATTATTTATGCTTTTATTTCCACCACGAAATTTCATTCAGTGAGTATTTTCACCAACTTAATAAATTTTCTATTTAAATATCTCGATACTTAAGACCTACATCAAGTCCTACGTATTTATTTTTGCTTTTCGTATATAATAAAAACTGCATTTCTTTTTACCAAACCTTTATAGATCCGGTGCAAAGCTCAGGAGTGTGAGGAGTGTTGGAGGTTCTAGGAAATTTTCTCATTTTGTTGATCAAAAGATATTAGAAGGTGTCACTGATCGTATGGCTGTAGAAAACCTTGAAACAGTTCGGACAGTGCGTTTAAAGCCACCCACAGCAGCAAATAATAGTATTATAGCAATAGAACTACAAAGCGACGCGCAGACAAAGAAACCTGGCATACTCATAATTGGAGGTAGATGACAACTCTTTCTTTTCTCATTTGTAGCAATTATCTAGACTTATTAATACATTGAAGATAGGTAAGCTCATTAGTAGTTAGTTGATTAATGTGTTGTCTTCTTATAACCATCATAATAAAATTCCAGAATATAGAACGAACTATAAGGAATACACAAATAAAACTGAAAACAAAATTTTATTAACGATGCGGGACTCGATCTCGCGACACTCGGGTTGTGGCTTCATTCATGGAAGCTATGTCACTATGGTATAAGAGGATCTGCACTCGATCTTCTGATCTCATACTTAAATAATAGGATTCAGAGGGTCGAGGTGAATGGCAGGAGATCTCCTGGGACTCCTCTCGGTATGGGGGTACCACAAGGGTCTATTCTTGGACCTTTCCTCTTCCTAATTTATATTTATGATCTACCTAACCTTGTAGAAAAAAAACACAAGGTGGTATTGTTTGCGGATGACACTTCACTTATATTCAAAGTGAAACGAAGCCAAGTTTTATATAACGAAGTAAACAATGCTCTATCTGATATCGTGTACTGGTTTAGCGCCAATAACTTATTGTTAAATAGTCATAAAACCAAATATATTAAATTTACCGAAATTTGCCAAATGTCAAAAATGTAGATGCGAATATTTTTTATTAAATGGAGAGGTGGTAAAACCAGTGTAATCTGCTGTATGATTTGGCATTACTCTTGATTCCAAATTGCAGTGGGGCCCCCATATTGAAGGATTGGCGAATAGGCTTAGTTCTGCAGGATATGCGGTTAAGAAAATTAGACGGTTAACTGACATAGATACGGCGCGATTAGTATACTTTAGTTATTTTCATAGTATTATGTCCTATGGTATATTGTTATGGGGCAGTGCGGCCGATATTAATAACATCTTTGTGCTGCAGAAGAGGGCTACCTAGGAGAACCTAGGTCCTAAAGAATCATTAAGAGAAAAATTTAAAGAAATAAACATTTTGACTGTTGCTTCTCAATACATTTTTGATAATGTTCTGTATTTTCATATGCACATTGAAGAATTTTCTAGAAACTGTGACATTCATAATGTTAACACGAGGAACGAACATAAACTTGTTATACGTACTACTCGGTTGGGTCGAGTAAGTAAGTATTTTGTTGGGCGAGGTATATGCTTCTACAATATGATCCCAAAAAATGTACAAAACAAAATATGTGTTACGAAATTTAAAAGAATTGTTAAAATACGTTTGTGTGGGAAAGGTTACTATAGCATAAACGATTTTCTTAATGACACCACGGACTGCGAATAAAGCGAACACCCTCAGGCTCTTTAATTATATATGTTTATTGTACGATATCACATTGTAATCCATATTTTATATTAAAAAAAAACCCGCTGAGTTTCTTGCGCCCATTCTTCTCAGTTCTAAGGCAATCTCTTTTGAATGGGTGATAGTTTTTGACGTTCAATAAGTGATTTTAAATCCTATTTTGAATAAAAATATTTGAATTTGAATTGAGAGTTGAACAAAGCATACAAGATTTTATGAACGATAACGTCACTCGAACGGTTGGCTCAGTTGGAAAGTCCCGCATCGTTCATAAAACTTTGTTTTCAGTTTTATTTGTGTAATTAATCCCAGAAGTGAGGGTTATCATTTAAATAAAATAACAAATTGTTTAGATTAGCAAAGGTGGCATCTCAAGTCAACTTCCTAATATGCAATTATTGGGGTTGAGCAGGTTATCAACTGTAAGGTAGATCCTGTAGACGAGGGCACAACCTGAGAGTTGAACAAAGCATACAAGATTTTATGAACGATACGTCAATCTAACGGTTGGCTCAGTTGGAAAGAGCGCTCTCTCGGAACGCGTGTGGTCGCGGGTAACGATTGCCGCATCGTTCATAACATTCTGTTTTCAGTTTTATCTTGTATAATTAATCCCAGAAGTGAGGGTTATCACTTTAAAAACATAACAAATTGTTTAGATTAGCAAGAGCGGTGCACAATACTCACAGGTCTTCACTTCCCCGCTCAGTGATACCAACGCTTACCGCTTCTAGGGGCTATTTAAATTTAATAAATTCAAATTGATTTCTTCGCATGCCTGGAAGTATTTTTGTATGTGAAAAAGACACAGAACCAGTATTTCTTAAAAACTGCCAACTATTAGGCAAACGAGACTTAACATTTTATGTCTCAAGGAGCTACGAGCGCAATTTTAGTGCCCCTAAGAATTTTTGGGTAATTCAAGAATACTGAGCGGAACTACACTATAATGGGCAGGGCGTATCAATTATCATCAGATTAACGTCCTGCTCGTCTCGTCCTTTACTGTCTAAAATACTGCAACTAGATGTGATAAGTGCACGGGTCAGCCATTTTTTATTTTTTACATGACATTAAGGAACGAGATGAGCAGGACATTCAGCTGATGGTAATTGATACGCCCTGCCCAGTACAATGCAGTGCCGCTCAGGATTCTTGAAAAACCCAAAAATTATTAGCGGCACTACAATTGCGCTCGACACCTTGAGATATAAGATGTTAAGTCTCGTTTGACGGTTTCCCCAGTAATTTCACTAGCTACGGCGCCCATAGACTGAAACATAGTAATGTTTACACATTACTTCTTCACGGCAGAATGAATATAGCCGGCATTCTGTGCAAGGAGCCTCCCATTGTTATTGACAATTTAACAACCGCTTCACTAAGGACCGCTTTTACGTTTTCTTGTTTTTTCTGTATTTTTAGGGTAATGTACGGTTATTAATAATACAATTATTCAAATCAAATCATTTATTAATAACACCATTATTACAAGTCAGTAAATTAAGTAAATTGAAAATTCAAATTATTATTTTAGATAAGTAAGGAAGTACCTAACTGACAATAATACAATATTAAGTAATTGTTGTTGAGTTATATAAGAAAAAAGTACGTTTTGTAAAATAAGTGTACCTATGTAAGTATTACTTACGGCCGTTCCCAATATACTATCTACAGATAGAGATAAATTACTACCTTCTACTATCAGTAATTAGTTGTCAATAATCTGAAGCTGTCCCAATATGCCTGATAAGTCATTCTTATCGTCTTATATTGGGACGCGTGAATTGAAATTTCCATACAAACTTCTATCGCTGGTAAGCTATACGTCGTCCCATTGTAAGAGATCGTGTACGGATAAGTTGAGTTACCGTCGATAAGTTTATTGGGATAGAAAAGTCAACGATAGTTACGATTTTTATCTCAAGTAAGAGATAGACTGAATATTGGGAACGGCCGTAAGTAAAATAACTGAGATCTTTTAAAACTCCTCCACTGAGTAAAATGTATGTTCGAGAAGCCATTTTCGAAGTTGTGTCTTAAGTGTATTTCATTTGTAGCTAAACATCCGGCTCGAAGGACCATGAACAGGGGTGCACTTAGGGGGGTAGATATCTATATTGGTTTTATGGTAAAAGTATTTATTTACTTAAGATACTAAATTAATCTATGACACTTTCTAAATAACTATAATTATTGGTTCTACTGGTGAGTACGCGGATTTCTACTATTAATTGGTTAAAATGGTTACTCGGACCAGTCCTATAATGGTTATAGACAAATGGTTAATGGTAATTAGGACCGGACCGATCAATGGTTACTCACGTACTGCCTTACTAAAGGCAACACATGGTTATAATTAATTAATATTATCTACTAAGCAATATTTGTAATATAATGCTGTTCGATGGATTTACTTCGAACATCGTACATAATAAAATAGAAAAACCACAGAAATTGGTCAAGCTAGGCATATATGGTTATGGCTAGGTGAAACACATTATATCGTTTGATTTTTGTGTCCTTTTAAATAATCTCCCTTAGATTAAGGATTGGTCTCCGCTACGCTTCAACTAGATACCGCAGGCGTAGTCGCAAAATGCGGCAACTAATACTACGCCCAAGTGGGCGTACTCGTGCCTGTCTCGAACAATGTGTGACGTTAACGTGGCACATGTTCTGTTAAACTTTGCTAATAATTGAAACTAAAATTTTAAGGTTGTGTAGTAAAACTTTGTAAAAATAATACTACAAGAAATAAGAAAGACACTGGGATCACATATCATCAGTAAGTATTTTGTATTTTATTAATTTCAATGTAAAATAACAGGAAGAGTATGTTACAAAATTTGAAAGATACCATTGAGCGTCAAGATGCCACGCAAACAAGCATCTAATAGTTGCCGTCGTAAAAATGCTATTGTGCTTAGGTAGTGCGGTATCTAGTTGGAGCGCAGCGAAGATCAGTCCTTTATCTAAGTAATCTCCAATAGGCCAAACTAAGACACAATATAAACTTGTAAACATCAGTTTTCTTCAACTAAAATAGCAAAAATGTAATAACTAACACGCTTTTAATAGCTTGTATGTATCTACGTATCTTGGTAATGTAATTCTTGTACGTGATTTTGTGTACATCCAGTATCAAATTCAAATATTTTTATTCAAAATAGGAAGTGACATCACTTATTGAAAGTCATAAAAGATCACACATTCCCAAATGAATACCTCAGACCTGAGAAAAACGGGCGCAACAAACACAGCGGGCTTTTTTTTTTCATCGAAAAAATATGTTTACAAAGTAATATTGTACAATTAAACTTATTATTTATTAGCCTGAGGGCGGAATGGAGTCATTCCCAATCTGTGGTATCATTAAGAAAGTCATTTATGTTATAGTAACCTTTACCATACAAACGTTTTTTAACAATTATTTTGAATAACGTAATACTCTTGTTTTGAACATTTTCTGGGATCTTGTTATAAAAGCATATACATCGCCCCACAAAAGACTCACTAACTCGACTTAGCCGAGTAGTAGACATTAAAAGTTTATGTCTGTTCCTGGTGTTATCCCTTAGTGTACCTATTTGTGTAAATCCAGTAAGTAGTATCTACCAGTAATGAAGTCTAAACATATATGTATTGATTAAAAATAGTGCTTTTTTTCTAGCGCTTAATGCAATGGCCTGGGGTGCAACGAACGCTATACTCGAATTGGCAGATAAATTACTATTTGATGCTAATTATCAGACACCATTCTTCAACGATTATGATTGGTTAGTATTGAAATTTAAAAAAGGTCGAGATAGGCACTAAAAAGTAATTTAGAGGGCAAATTATTCAAACACAATATGCTGCGTATATCATTAGTTCAATACACGGTCGATATTATGTAATTCTATATGCCACCAAGAATATAACTTGTAAAAAAAACAAATCTTCTACCCACGGACGAGTAAAAAAGAAGGACTCCGTGTTACCTTACATAACAGTGAAGCACCAAATCAAGCCGGTACACGTGTAAATACTTAGCCCCACGCACACACTTACACTAATACAAGCCGATCGGCTGCCATTATGAGATTTGCCATCGTCTGTGACAGATCAGTTTGCGTCGCAATAAAATATTTAAAAAATGCCGTCGTTCGTTGTGAAAAAGTGTAAAAACAATACTAGAATAGTATTTGTGGCCATATATAATTATTTAAGGGAAATAAGTTGTGTAACTGATATCCCCCGTAACCGCACACACACTAGCATAAAGGTGCTTCACTTGTTAATATCACGGCGCGGACTCCCTCTTTTTTACTCGTCCGTGCTTCTACCGTAAGAAGTTGTGAGATACAAGTAATACCAAGTCCATCAATTTATTTGGGCCTTCTTTCTTAAGTTATTATGTAACTAGCTAACCTGAAAATATCTTATAGTAACCATATCTATCAATATTGAATGTTTAATATATGAAATGAAATATTTTATGTTTTAAATAGATTGATTAACTTGGCCATCACATGAAAACACAGTGTACCTATCTTTATAATTTTTTTGTACTAAAAACACAATGGATCTTACAAGTAACACATTAGATTGTTTATTGCGATTGCCAAGTCAATCTTTTGTAACACTAGAAATATGGGATTGCTTGTAACTAATTCTAGTAGGCTTCATAAGATACATAATAGCTTTAAGGGTAAATGTATACACTTCTATAATAACTCCCAGCCACTGTTCAGGCATTATCTATAAATAAATTTAAATGTTTTATAAAAATGGCTCTGTCGTAAATCCTATTACTCTACAGCTGAATATCTAAATGATCGGACAGCCTGGGACTAGATTGTGATTATTTTATAGCGATAGAAATGACTGTACAATATTGTATATTTTTATTGAAAAGAGCGCAAAAAAATAATGCTGGGGAGTTTCTTGCGCCGCTTCTTCTCTCTCAGAGAAGCAGTAGTAGTATCTAGTATATTAGAAAAGACATCAAAAAGAATTCTACAGGAATCAATTTTGAGAAAATAAATGCCTTTTATGCCTTTTTATTTATTTAAAACATAAAATATTTTAAACAAAAGGTTTTTATACAATTCTATATTCCTCTACGTCGGCATGCAGGAATTCAGGTAATGCCAATCAGTTATATTGTAATATATGTGACTTATCAATATTGATAAAGTAAATTTAATTGGAAAAGTCCACGTCAATCTTTCATCATTTTTTCTTCCAGGTATTTTGTACCTTTAGCAAATCCAGATGGTGTTCATTTTACACGTAACATGCAATCTTTGCGCCCCATTGATAGTGCGGTGTGGTCGAGAAATGTTACCGCACGCAATCAAACACGACCTTCACACTGGTACAAAAATACCGAAGAAGAACATGGGCATAAGTGTTTCGGAATAAATATTAATCGAAATTTTGCATTTCATTGGCAAGGTAATTTATAATTCGAAAAGATATAATAAGTAATATTTTATTTCGATGTACACAGAACCAAACTTTTTTTAATGCCCTGGATCTTAGATCTATACGCCTAGATAGACTGTGACAGTTGTGAAAACGTCGAAACAAATTGAGTTTACAACTAATCTCTATTATTCAATTCAGGCACACTTAAATAATATTCCTGGCCTGTTTTTATCGGTTGTCTAACAGCAAGAGACCTCTGTCTAGATGTCTAAATTATCTAAGCCCTGGATGGCAGTAGCAAATTTAGTTCTTTATCTAATTCAAATTCAAATATTTTTATTCAAAATAGGATTTTAATACGAAAACACTTATTGAACGTCAAAAACTATCTATTCAAACTAGACTGCCTCAGACCTGAGTAGAACGGGCGCACGAAACTCAGTGGGCTTTTTTTTACTTATAAAAATATGGATTACAATGTAATATCGTACAGTAAACATTTTTAATTGAGAGTCTGAGAGTGTTCGCTCATTCCCAGTCTGTGGTATCATTAAGAAAATCGTTTATGCTATAGTAACCTTTCCCACACAAACGTTTTTTAACAATTCTTCTTTTCTGGGATCATTCTGTAATAGTTATTTATGCAACTGTTGTGTAATAAGGGGTATTAAAACACGAATGTGGATTTATCTCACGAGGCGAAGCCGAGTGTGATAATAGTATCACATGAGTGTTTTAATACCTAATTATCAATAGTTGCATACAAGACTTTATCAACACCCATAATATGAACCCTCTAAAAGATTCTGAAACAGTTAGCTTACTGCTGACAATAAAACAGCCAGTCCTAGTAGTAACCTAATATCATTCATTACTGATTATATACAAATAAACTAAGTATTAATGAAAAAATTATTTACTTTGGTAGTATTTACATTTTGTATAGTGCAATAATTAAAATTCATTTGAATATTATGTTCTTTTGGAAATTAATCGCTCATTTTTTATAAACAAAACAATAAAAATATCGAAGAAAAATGGCGGGGATTCGTTTAACATACTCTTTTTTACGGCGCGCGACGTTCTGGTGGTGTGGAACGCGCGTAATCCAAAAAGTTCTTTTTTTGAAATTCATACAGATGCCACGCATCGAGTAATAAGAATGTGGCTGTCTGTTAAAACTCTTTGAGCATGAAGGGAATGAAAAAAAATAGGAGTGTTGTTATGAAATTCAGTACAACATTACAACACTCTTTTGGGTGATGTGATGGTTATTAGAACATTGGGTGTTTTAATGTTGGCAATAAGCTAACTGTTTCAGAATCTTTAATAGAGGATTTATAGCATGGTTGTAGATAAAAGCATATACATCGCCCAATAAAAGATTTACTACATCGACTTAACCAAGTAGTAGGCATAACATGTTTTTGTTTGTTCCTCGTGTTAACATTATGATTGTCATAGCTTCTAGAAAATTCCTCAATGTGCTTATGAACATATAGAACATTATCAAGAATATATTGAGAAGAATACGATATCAATACCGTAGTAAGTTTCTGCCTTACCATAACATAAATGTAACAATGAAATTCAAATAATTAGTTGTCAAGTGAACGTTGTGTCAGATGAAATATATTTTATTGGGCGATTGTGGCGAATAGAAGACGAGAACATATAAATGTACCTTCAAAAGGTGCAAATTTATTACGTTGCTCTTAGCTCATAACGTCATTTATTTCTGGTATAAAGTAGGGCAAGCTTAGCCCGGTGATAGTGCTATGAGGTTGACCGTAGCGGTTAGCCGGACCGGTTGGCTATATCCTTGACGATGTTTGAAGCTTTTTTTTTTTTTTTATGGAATAGGAGGACAAACGAGCGTACGGGTCACCTGTTGTTAAGTGATCACCACCGCCCATACTCTCTTGCAACACCAGAGGAATCACAGGAGCGTTGCCGGCCTTTAAGGAAGGTGTACGCGCTTTTTTTCTAAGCTTTGCAGTTCTAAGCGGCCAACCGCGTCACGGTTGAGGTTCTGCGGTCCGGTCGCGGACCAGCCGGCTAGTGCATCCGAAATGCGCCTGTAAGTTTTAAACATATTGCAATGTTCCAAACGATCTCCTACTTTTGGAAAGAGTTCATCAAAGTTTGTTATTGAAAGTCGAAAACCGTAAAGGGCTGACAGCTACACATTCGAGCCTTAGTTCTTAATTTCAAAGCACTAACGCAAAAACTAAACTGAAACCAAATATAATATTGTGCATATTTACATTGATGCGAGGATTGATATCGTTGTAATGAGTTGCAATCGATATTGAAACCGACAAAATAGGAGATGTTCGACGCAGGAAACAGAGATTTATGAAAAAAACTCAGCTGACGTTTTTTTTAATAAAAATATGGCCTGTGGGTGGTCGCTCAATTCCAAATCTGTGGTATCATTAAGAAAGTCATTTATATAATAACCATATAATAACCTTTAGCACACAAACGTTTTCTAAAAATTATTTTTAATTTCGTAGTACATTTGTTTTGAACTTTATCTGGGATCTGCATAAAAATCTGCAAAAGCATATACAACGCTCCCAAAAAAGACTTACTAACTCGACTTAGCCGAATAGTAGGCATTATAAGTTTATGTTTGTTGGTGGTGTTAACATTACGGTTATAACAGTTTGTAGCAAATTCACTTATATTGGATGATAAGTGTCTAACTAAGATCTAGTGGATCTAGTAGATTAGATTTAACTACTTTTCTTGTTTCCTTAGATACCGATGATGTCCGTAAACTACCAGATGTCTGTTCGCAAACTTATTCTGGCAAGAGACCGTTCTCATCGGCCGAGAGCCAGGCTATCCGCTCTTACTTACACACTATTGGCGACGAGATCGATATGGCAATACTCTTGCACGCAAGTTTTATACCTAAAAAGGTATTTAATCTATTATAATAAATCTTAATATTTTTATCACTTCATAAAATAAAACATTTTAATATTCTATATCAGCGATTGTGAGTATTTATATTTTCAGGAATATATTATGTATCCCTGGAGATTTGCGTTGCGATTGCCTAGTAACTACAAAACATTGCAAGCCATTGGAGAGTACGCGGCGACACAGTCAAGACTACCAGACGGCCGTCTGTACGAGGTTGTATTATATTATTTTACTTAATAATTGTTAAGGTTTAAGATCTTAACCCGTGCGAACTGACGTGTGTAAGCTGTGTTGACCCTACCTGAAATAATAATAATATTGACACACTATTACACAAATTATCTTGCCCCAAACTAGGCATAGCCTGTACTATGGGTGCAAGACAACGATATTATATTTAATAAAATATACTTAGTTAAACATATATAAATACAAATAAACATCCATGACTCGGAAACAAACATTCAAATTCATCCTAATATAAATGATTGCACCTACCGGAATTCGGACCCGGAAGCTCTAGCTCAGTAGGCAGGGTCACTAACCGCTGAGCTATTGGGGTCGTCAACTGAAACTCAAGTAAATAAAAAACTATCATAATGCTGCTAAATTTCCCATTTCCGGTCCTTTTAAAAACTTCTTGAAACATCTTCATCAGACGCCGGATGTAACAGCATACTATTTAGTGTAAAATGTATAAAAAACCTTTATTAAGGGAATTAAGGCATAATGAAATATGAAAGATAAAATTTTGACACGGCTCAGTTGTTTCGGATTTCCAAAAGCGTGGCAACTGGCAACTTGTTGATAAACCAGAGGTGACAACCTCCTCCACAGTTGTAACGACAAAGACAGACGATATCCTGGATCACGTGTTGACACTACACACAGAACTTTAAGGATATTGGCGTCACAGTACTCGCACATTACATAGAAACACGGTGAAATTATATTTCACTCGCCTCAGCATGCGCACCCTTTCTTTTTCGTTCGCTTGCTTTCAAATCAAATCAAAACCACTTTATTCATGTAGGTTAAAGAAATCACACTTATTATTGTCAATATTTTTATCGCCACTTCGGAAAGAGTTCAGCTTTAATGGGAAGAATTGGCAAGAAACTCATTGCCACTCTTTTAAATCAACATTTACAGCTTCATCTTTTTACAAATCATTTCAGTTACAATATATTTAAAGTGATGCAACAACAATACTCAAACATCAAATAATAAATGCCTTACACGAGTAAGTCAAAAAGAGTAAATGTAAATTAATATGTATAAAACCAAAGAGTTATTGAGCACAATAGATACACACACACAAAAAATCGAATACTTAACTTTAGTTTTGTACTATATTTTAGGGAAGAAAATGGCCCGTCCCACGTCGCCGCCACAAGCGGTGACATTTAAGCCAGCATGATTTCTTTACCAATATTAGATATTTCACATCAAGTATAAACTGTCTAAATAATATAATAGATATATATTGACACACTTTTCACACAAATATCTTTCCCCAAGTTAAGCATATATAGCCTGTGTTATGGGTTACAAGACAATGATATATTTAATACAATATACTTACTTAAACATACATAATTTCATATAAACATACATAAATACATTTAAACATCCATGACTCGGAAACAAACATCCATATTCATCATATAAATGCTTGCACCTACCGGGATTCGAACCCGGGAGCTCTAGCTTAGTAGGTAGGATCGCTAACCACTCGGCTATACAGGCTATACTATTATAAATACCATAGGGTTTACTCTCTATTTTCTTGGATCAGTTTTTACCTCCTGCAACGGCTCGAGCCCTTAGTGTGTCTTCAAATCAAATCAAATGAATATCACTTTATTAAGCTTATACTTTTTACCATTTCAATCTACCACATTATTACGGGGAATATCTGATCAGCTGATTGACTTAATCGCTGCTGCCGAGTTCAAAACCACATAAGCTGAAACAACATCCTCACTATTTGGATGTGTGCTGTTTGTCTCACCTACGACTATATATTGAACATCTATCTATCAATATATACTGTATATTGAATATCTTAGGGCAGGTGCTGATCGATACATGGGTTTAGCTATCAAAAAGCTCAATTTTTCACTTTTGCTCACCTCTGATGTTGCAAGAGTATGAGCGATGCTGATCACTTACCATCACTTGACCTGTGCACTCGGTTGTGGAACGAGAACTTTTTAAGCAATAATAAAAAACTGGTCCTGATTTCAGGTGCACCAAGAGAGCAACGAAGGTCTGGTAGCTGGATGTCTTACCGACTACTTGGCAGGAGTTATTGGAACGGACCTCGTTTTTGTTATTAAGCCTTATCATCCCAAATACCCTAACATAACGGACGCAGATACATTGGGTGACTAGAACTTACTTTTTAGAAGTCATAGAAGCGTACGCATTTCTCATGCAATGCGCAGGCTTCAATGTCTCCTAATACTCATGAGAGTGTAGAAAACTTTAAATTTTAATTATTACTATTACTGTAAATATAAATATATATCGCGCTAGAAGAGGCAAGTATATCAACTCAACAAATTTAAGGCTCAGAATCGCGCTAGTGACCTTCAGCGTTTGGGCGGACACCAATCCCAAGCAAATATAATTCGTATGAAAGTCAGCGGCACTCTTCTTCCCGTCGCCCGCACACGGACCCGCGAATGGCCGTTTGTAGTGAATATAGTCTTATATACCCTTATTTCTAAATCATGTTTTGTTTTTAATTTTATAACGTTCGCTTTTTAGAGAAATAAAATAGCTATTTTCTCTTGTTCCAACAAGCGGCAAAAATATTACTATTACAATAGTTTAGAAACAGTAGCAAATTAAAAGTTGAAGACAGCTTGAGCATAAGGCCCTGAAAGATGATCATTTCGCGATACCAAGCGCCTTAAATGCATTCAGATATTTATTCAGAGGTATTGATGGAGGGTATGAAGTTGATACGGTCCATACTGATATTTTTTTATGGAAAAAGAGGACAATCGAGTTTACGGGTATTAAGTAACCACATTATGTTGCAACACCATGATTGATTTTTCTAAGGCTACGACAAGGGCAACCGCAACCTGATGTTACAGAAGTTGAAATTCTATGGAAGCTAGGATCGAAGCAATGTGGAAGTGATTGCGTTTTTACTTAATAGATAGGCCCAGACATTAGTAGTGAGCGGGGAAGAATCTAACATGATAATGATAATGCTAAATCAGGAGCTCCACAAGGATCCCATCTGGGTCCCGTATTGTTTTTAGTTTTCATCAATGAGATTACCACTTGTATACGGCACAGTAAGTTGTTATTTGCTGCTCTTACTTGAGTTTTATAAAACAAATTCAACATCCATACGATGCATCCCTCCTACAATAAGATTTAATCGCATTCTGTGATATAAGCGGCGGTGATCACATAGCATCAGGTGACACTAACGCTCATTTGTTACGACTTTAGAGAATCTAAGTCTGGAGCTTAAAGGATAAGCTCAATTGAAACCCAGTCGTGACTGTAAGGCCTTTTTCACATACAAATAACATACTAACGAAAGACAGCTTGTATTTCTTCTCTTTCAACCGCCTCACTTACATATACTTACGTTCCATAGCTATGTTTCGCCGTCAGTCGTTTGAGATTTCCACCTATGTATAATTGACTCATTACGATGTCTCTGGAACCATAAGGTGTATAGACTTGATATTTTGTAGTAATATTCCTTTTGCCGAGTAGAGGAGGATTTAACCAAAGATTTTGTTATGAACAGAAAACGTCTTTCGGGTCAGCTCATATATATTCCAGTTTCATTGAACTAATCATTAAATATAAATTTTTGTTTTAGAATTATTTGTGAAGAAGTCTATTTCGGCGATTTTAAGCTTAGTTCGAGGTTGGCGGAGTAGCACGAAGCAGAACACGTTGTCCTTTTTTGGAAGAAATGTTGAGTTTTAAATAAATTTATTACCCTGAAGAACTTGTTTTTTCAGACACAATAGCATAAAATAACGTTGCATACCATCACATTGTCGATGACCATAAAGATCGGGGCGACCGCGTTCTTTTAGAACAAAAAAGGCTGTTAATAATATTAAAACTGGAAAAACTGGAATTTGCTGAAATCGTACATATAAAATATCGCGAGGAATGAAGATTCCCGCCGGGACTCATTCGCGTATGATCAAAGGAGGTCTTTCAAAATTACTTTTCACTAGTGAAAAAATTGTAGAATGTCAAATTGTACGCTCTAAGAACAAAAAAAAATCACAAGTTGTCGACACAGTACAACATGGTCATCATTCAGCGTCAGTCATGACTTGGTGGGGGTGTGGTGTCAAGGAGTCAGTGCTTTATTATTGCGAAAAAAAATTCAGCCAAAGTGTATTAAAAGACTGTGTTGTGAAATCTCTTAGCAATTCTATGTAAAAATATACTCTTGCATTTCCTGCCGGACTACACCTGGTTATAAGGCACATACTACCCAAACAAGACTGACCTTCGTTTAGGCTAGATCTGAACCCTTACAAATTAAGGTCAAGTTTAGAAGATATGGCCAGCTCTAAACGACAATTCATCACCCCTGTGCATCCCCGTGGCATAAAAAGAATAGGGAAGTCCCAGGTCCAAGAATATCGTAAGAGGCGACTTAGGGCATTTACCAGTGGGAGGCTCCTTTGCACAGCATGCCGGCTAGAATGTGGGTACTACAACGGCGACTTTTTCTGTCGTGAAGCAGTAATGTGTAAGCATTATTGTGTTTCGATCTGAAGGGCACTGTAGCTATTGAAATTACTGGGCAAATGTGACTTAACATCTTAAGGTGACGAACACAATAATTGTAGTGCCGCTCTGACTTTTAGGGTTTTTCAAGAATTCTGAGCAGCCCTGCGTTATAGGGCAGGGTATCAATCACCATCAGCTGAACGTCCTGCTCGTCCCATCACTTTTGGTCATAAAAACAACCCGCTCGCCTCAGTTGGTTGACTAAATCGTTTGCATTACGGATATTATACAGATAATAGGTGGTAGGATCACTGTTCATCTCGCAAGCGGATTTTGTCTGTCCTACTAATTGAAAAATGCCTTACCAAAATTAGCTATGTCTAGCTCACTAACTGAAGTAGCAATTTCGTCATACTTATTCAAAAACAAATAGTTACCCACACCCAAAACAGGCAGATCAAGATTTTTGTCAAATAAAAGAGTAACATTCCTTCAAATATATATATCAACATTTCATTTTATAAATAAATAACAGAAAATGAGCAATATATTACACTATTTACATACAACTATAATTATCATCTCGTTTTTACTGTCGACGCGTCCCGTTGCCTTGGTCCGTCAATGTTCCAGGACGTCAACAAGTCGTCGAGGGCATTCTTTAGCAACTTCTGTTTCCTGTTGTTCACTGTGAGATCGCCGAAGTGTATCACACTCAGAAGAAGCTGCACTCGGTTTAAGTGCTGGAGTCGTTTCAAAACAGCGTTACGAAGGTCCACGGTTCGCGCCTTCTGCCAATATTTCAAATTCCTGCCGATGACTGAAGCTATGTGCTCCCTTATGTATTTCAGACAGGATTTCTTCTCAACAATCGACTGTAATTAATTACAATTATATTTTCAGTAAAACGACAAATGGCTTGTTATTTGCAAGTAGTAATATACTCATTTACAGTCTGGCCATAAATACTGTTACAATTAAAAATAAACAAATTATTAAATTTGAATTTGGAATCTGTCATTTTTATATTATGATTGTTCATTGAGTTAATATTGAGCCATTACATTGTACAATATTTTGCGATATTAAAATGGAGTGGGGTGATAAAGAGAACAGAATCGCTGTTACAAGAAAGCAACATTTTAACAAACAAAATGACCGTATTTATGCTCAAAGCTCTAAGGAAGGTTCCCAATTAGACGTCAAGTGCAAAGTGGGCACTATCCGACTACAGTGATGGTTTGATGGGGTATTAGCTATGAAGGACTCACTGAGCCATACTTTTGTGAAAAAGGTATCAAAACATTGGCAAAAGTGTATCAGGATACGATTCTTGAGAAGATAGTGAAGCCTACCAACTACACCTTGTTCAATAACCAAGAATGGTCCTTCCAGCAAAACTCGGCGCCGGGTCATAAAACTCGGTCTACGCAGTCTTGGTTGGAAACGAACGTGTCGGACTTCATCAGAGCCGAAGACTGGCCGTCGTCTAGGCTTAATCTTAATCTAATGGATTATGATTTATGGTCAGGTTTAGAGAGTACGGCTTGCTCTAAACGCCATGATAATTTGGAGTCCCCAAAACAATCCGCAGTGAAGAATTTTCCCATAGTAAGAGTGCGTGCTCAAATTGGCCTCAACGTTTAAAGGACTATATTACAACCAATCGAGACCACATCGAATAAGCTTTTTATATTTTAAATTGTTTTATATTTATGTATTAAACTAACACACTGTAAAAGTAATAAATGTTATTTGCAATAGAATTTTTCTCTCTTTGTTTTAGTATTTATGGCAAGACTAGGTAATATTTTACTGATGGGATGTTTGAAATAGTATGTGCTTAGATCAATTTATACGTCTAGATAGACTGTGACAGCTGTGAAAACGTCGTCTGGTTGACTGTTTACCTCAATTTTGAGTAATGCACGCACACTAAAGTAATAAACCTGGCCTGTTTTCATCGGTTGTCTAGCAGCAAGAGGCTCTATCTAGACGTATTAATTATCTAACGGCCGTTCCCAATATTCAGTCTATCTCTTACTTGAGATAAAAATTGTAACTATCGTTGACTTTTCTGTCCCAATAAACCGTTTTATCCGTACACGCTGTCTGACAATGGGATGACGTATAACTTACCAGCGATAAAAGATTTTATGGAAATTGCAATTCACGCGTCCCAATATAAGGCTGACAGTAGAAGGTAGTAATTTATCTCTATCTGTATATAGTATATTGGGAACGGCCGTGAGGGTATGTTTATAAAGAGGTGTTGCATTTATGAGATCGTTTGTATTTTTATCTACACCCATGCTTTAAATCCTCTATTAAAGATTCTGAAACAGTTAGCTTATTGCCAACATTAAAACACCCAATGTTCTAATAACCATTACATCATCCAAACGAGTGTTGTAATATTGTACTGAATTTCATAACAACACTCCTCGGTTTTTTTATAGATCCCTTCATGCGCAAAGAGTTTCAACAAACAGTCACATTCTTATTGCTCGATGCGTGGTATGTGTATGAATTTCAAAAAAAGAACATTTTCGTTTACGCGCGTTCCACACTACCAGAACGTGGCGCGCCGTAAAAAAGGTAGATTATTCGAAACCCCGCCATTTTTCTTGAAAAAATGAGCGATTCAAGTTTTGACAGCACACCGCCGGATATTTTAAAAGAACACAATATTCAAGTGAATTTTAATAATTGCACCATACAAAATGTAAATTACTACTAAAATAAATAATTTAACTAATACTTAGTTTATTTGTATATAATCAGTAATGGATGATATTCGGTTACGAGTACTACTAGGACTGGCTGTTTTAATGTTAGCAGTAAGCTTACTGTTTCAGAATCTTTTAGAGGATTCATATTCTGGGTGTAGATAAAGTCTTGTATGCAACTGTTGATAATTAGGTATTAAAACACTCATGTGATACTATTATCACACGAGGTGAAGCCGAGTGACCCACGTGAAACCCACATTCGTGTTTTAATACCCCTTATTAGACAACAGTTGCATAAATAACTATAAATAAGTACGCAAGCGAGCTGATTTCAAACCTTCTATCAAATATGTACTAGATTAGACGTTTAAAACGGCCAGGTAAGAAAGGATATAAATAAATTGTGCTCTCATTTATGTTAAGCAATGATGTTTAAAGAGAGAGACCAACAAAACTCGTCTGCTAAGCTTCCTTGAACTGCACACCGGTCAAGTGAACTCTTCGAACAAAATGTCGGCATTCAGATAAAGACCGTGAAAGGCGAGACGAAAAGATACAAAAATGCCAAATCATTCCGTTTCATGGTGTGAAAGTCGACACAAAAAAACATTAGTTCAAATTCAAAGCAGACAGTAACACTGTCTAACTATACATATTAACACTTTATGTTTTTAAAGTGATAACCCTCACTTCTAGGATTAAAACACAAATAAAATTTTATGAATGATGCGGGACTCGAACCCACGACCTCTGGCGTTCCGTGCCAGTGCTCTAACCAACGGAGCTAACCGTTCGAGTGACGTATCGTCATAAAATCTTGTAATTTTGTAATTAAATTTGTGACCAAAGTTTAAGAATGATGCGGGCAACGAAACCGCGACCTCGCGGGTTCTGTCCCAGCGCTCTTCCAACTATGCCAACCTTTCGAGTGACGTATGGTTCGTAAATCTTGGTATGTCTTGTTCAATTCTCAGGTTGTGTGGCTTCCACTATCCGACCATCTAACTAACTAACTATCTAACTATCACCGGTAAATACCATTAACTTTGTCTACTTAATAAATATAAATACAAAAACGTGTGTCATGAGTATTGCTTCTTCTGGCCATTTACAGAGCACAATTATCATAGAACTTAGTCGTATAATATACATTGAAGGCAAATAGTGCGATGTGATTGGTTAATTTTCATCTCGACATGTACGCCACGCCCATATCCCAAAATTATTAGTTAGCGCGGATGCCATAGTAATAATTTGGTTTTCTATTTAACGGTACTTAAACATAAGTATTAAATAATTAAAAATATTACATTTCACATGACAAACATTAGTATTTCGCCGGTTGTTCAATATTCGCTCAATGCGTACGGTAATAAAATTATACCAAGCTCTCTTTATCGCACTGATCGAAACTAATCCTTAACAGACAGCAATAAGGCCGACTTTTGATAAATCGGAAAGCACAGAATGTTCGAGCCATTATCATGCGATATCTTATATATAAAATTCTCGTGTCACAATGTTCGTTCCCGTACTCCTCCGAAACGGCTTGACCGATTCTCATGAAATTTTGTGAGCATATTGAGTAGGTCTGAGAATCGGCAGCATTAAAAAATACATACAACTTCAAATTTTCACCCATCTACGATCAACAGTTACTTTTGTATCGCGATTTTAATATCGGCAATACAAAGTTTGCTGGGTCAGCTAGTTTATTTATATATATGCTAAGCTGAGTCTAGTACATATTTGATCCAGGTTTCAAACAGAAAAATCACCATAAGTTGTGAAAACGACAGCAGTTACCGAAACTGTATTTTAAACGATAATAAATAGTGCACAGTGGGCATTTGAAAGAGAATGTCTTCGTTCTGAATTTAAGTTATAAACCCGATTTAATTTAGCTAATATTATGCGTAATTTATTCCCGATTTCTATCAATCTACGCTGCAAATTCAAACGTACAAAATCGAGACTACTTTGGAATAAAACATAAATTACCCGCCAACTGTCACACGACTGTCTCCTTAAATCTGTCAGAACATTAAAACTCATTAACTCATTTAAAGCCAATCTAATTTCTGCATAGCAATTTTAATAATATAATGAATGTTAACATGTCGCTAGGAGTGGATCTATGTGAGGACCTAAGAACAATAGCCTTTTTTATTACGGCAACTATTAGATGCTTGGGTGCGTCTTCACACTCAATGGAATCTTTCAAACTTTGTAACATAAGCTTCGTGTTATTTTACATTGAAATTAATAAAATACAAAATACTGGTATATGTGATATTTGGCCTGCGGTATCTAGTTGGAGCGCAGCGGAGACCAAACCTAACTCTTAGCCTGGCCGCTCAATTTAGACGTACAAACTATCCGAGCAGATACTATTCTTAAAATACTAACACGTCATTCCATAAATGGATTGACAAAAAAACATCACCAAAACGATCCCATTTACGTCGGGCGTTCAATAACAAGCGAGAATGTATAATTATGCTTTCGGTAATTTTTATTAAATCTAATATATCTACTGTCTTATTCATAATGACTTAGCGGAGATTTAAAACATCGCTAATATTCGCTTGTTAAAAAATGGTATTCATAATCGCATATTAGAGTTTTATTATTTATTTATCTAATATATTTTATTATCTCTTCGATAAAGCTGACGTGACTTATAGTAGCTAGGACCCTTCTATAAACCTATTTTAAGCACTCGAACGCAAAAAAACATGGCCGACATCAGCTGTTCGTTAAATAATATGTTTCGTTAAAACCAAAACATATGCTGAAACAGTTAGACATTAACGGGAAAAACCGAAAATAATCCATTTAAATATAAAAGACAGAGTTCAGACGAAGAGACAAACTAACCGAAAGATAACTCTATCGACTCCAAACAGATAATGACAATGTTCAAAGAAATGATGCAGCAAATGACAACTATGACAAACCTACTTATGAATATCATGTCCCTACTGCATTCACATTCAGACCATTAAAAATTGCTATGTGGAATGCCAATGGGCTGTCAAATCATACTCTCGAAGTTATAATGTTCTTAAATACCATCAAAATAGACATAATGCTAGTATCCGAGACCCATTTTACAAATAAAAGTTTCTTTAAAGTGCCTAGATACAAAATGTACAATACAAACCATCCTGACGGCTCCGCTCATGCAGGCTCAGCCATACTAATTAAAGAAAATATAAAACACTATGTCACAAATTCGTACTGTAGTAACGAAATTCAAGCTACTAATATTGTAATTGATTCCTCTAGAGGTCTACTAACAATTTCAGCCCTTTACATGCCCCCTAGGCACAACCTTAAAAATGACAGCTACACTTCGTTCTTTCAAACGCTGGGCAACAAATTCATTGCAGGAGGTGATTATAATGCGAAACATATGGGGACTGGGGATCACGGATTATAACTCCCAAGGGACGTGAACTCAGTAAAACAATACACCAGCTCAATCTCCAAGTATCATCTACCGGCGAACCAACGTACTGGCCCAGTGATGTCAATAAGAAACCTGATCTGGTTGACTTCTTTGTCACTAAAGGCATTCCGGCTTCATCCTTGTGCTGTACATCCAGCTTAGATTTATCTTCTGATCATACTGCAATCATAGCCGAACTACGAATAAACCAGTGCTAATAAAGAGACCCTGTAAGCTCCACAGTAAAAACACGGATTGGATTAGATTCAGACAACGATTAAACGATACTATGACTTCTCAAATCTTATTGAAATCTGACTGTGACATAACTAATGCTGTAGAGATATTTAATAAATGTGTCCAATCGGCGGCGTGGGAAGTTACTCCTACAGTTCATAGCGATAATGAGTACATACCGACTTATCCTCAAATTGTAGTGGACCTGGTACAAAAAAAGAGACAAGCTAGGAAAACGTATCGAGAATCAAGATCTCCAGAACATAAAACGAATATATAACAGACTGGTCAGAAAACTTAAAAATACGCTAAGCAAAGTTAGAAACGAAAATTTTGTAAACTTTTTGCATAACCTTGACGCCAATTCTGCAACTGATTATTCACTATGGAAAGTCATGAAAAGTCCTATTACTATCACTTTCCACTAAGACCTATCACTTTCCAATCACCCTTACGTAAAGAAGATGGAAGCTGGGCATGAACTGATGCAGATAGAGCAAAATTATTCGGTGAACATTTGTCTTGAGTTTTTACTTCTAATCCCGACTTAGGATCAACTAAAATAGACGAGGTTAGGGAAAGCATGTCCTTGACCCATCAGCTGTCACTTCCGATCAAATGTTTTTCTAAAACTGAAGTATACCATGCCATTCGTAAACTAGACTCAAAAAAGGCACCCGGCTATGATCTCATAACAGCAAAAACATTAAAAGAATTACCTGACATAGGCATTATACTATTGACACAAATATACAATGCTATTTTAAAACGCGCATTCATTCCTGAACAATGGAAAACAGCTGAAATAATCCTTATCCTTAAGCCTGGAAAGGAACCAGATAAAGTTACATCATATCGCCCCATAAACCTACTGCCAATAGCTTCTAAACTGCTGGAAGCCCTCGTCATGAAAAGACTTCTACCAGAAATCAATAAATCAAATATAATCCCTTCGCACCAATTTGGATTTCGCGAGGCTCATGGAACCGTTGAACAGGTTCATCGACTAGTCAATGAGATCAATTCCGCTTTTGAAAACAGAAAGTACTGCTCGGCAGCCTTCCTCGATATCTCGCAAGCTTTTGACCGAGTTTGGCACCAAGGCCTGCTATTCAAGATATTGAAAATCCTTCCTCCAAACTTCTATCTATTTTTAAAATCTTATCTTACTCGACGTCACTTTTATGTAAAGCTTGATGAAGAAAAATCTGACTTATATGACATTAGGGCGGGAGTCCCACAAGGAAGTGTTATAGTGTCCAGTCTTATACCTATTATATACTTTTGACCTACCATTAACAAAAAATGTACTTGTGGGCACCTTCCCTGATGATACAGCAGTGTTATCTACCCATGAAGATCCGGAAATTGCATCCAATATGCTACAACGAAGTCTTGATGAGATATCCGTGTGGCTGCGCGACTGGCGCATCAAAGCGAATGGGTCCAAATCTGCTCTAATATGCCCTCCAGTAAAATTGAATAACATTGAAATACCCCAAGTGCGATATTTGGGTATACTCATGGACAGAAGACTGACATGGAAAAAACATATTTTCAATAAAAGAAAAGCACTTGGCATACAACTCAGAAAGATGTACTGGCTAATGTCACGGCACTCAAAATTGTCTCTCTGTAATAAATTACTCCTATATAAAAGTATCTTAAAGCCTATGTGGTCCTATGGAATTGAGTTGTGGGGAACTGCATCAAATTCAAACCTGGAAATACTCCAACACTTTCAGTCTAAAATGCTGCGGATCATAACAAATTCACCTTGGTATATCACCAACATCCAACTTCACCGCGACCTGAAAGTACCAATGGTCAAACAGGAGATTCTTAATAAACTCAAGCCTTATGCAAAACGTATTAAAGCCCACCCAAACGCACTCGCCTGCAATTTGATGAGTAAAAGTTGTTTCAACAGACTAAAGAGAAAAGCCCATCAAGACCTCAATATTGTATAAGATATTGGCATTAAAAAAAATGGATGGGTCACTGGACTAATACCATTCCAAGACTAATTTGAACTGTGTAACCTCTAGCCAAATGCCAAGTGATTAGGCAGATTGTCTCGTCCCTTATTTTCATTTAAAAAAAAAACGGTAGCGAAGTTTGGACAGCCAAAAATACCCATGAACAGAAACTACACTCCACCGAAATGCGTATGCTGAGATGGTCAGGACGAGTCACACACAAGGTCACGGTACGAAATGAATATATAAGAGGAAGCTTTAAAGTTGCATCCATAACGACAAAATATCAGAATCTAGGCTCAGATGGTACAGACACGTAATGCGTAGGCACGACGAATATGTGGTGAAAAAGTGCCTCTCTATGGCAAGAAAGAGGCATAGGGGAAGACCTCAATCTGGATGACGAATGTCTAACGGCCGTTCTCAATATACTATTTACAGATAGAGATAAATTACAACCTTCTACTGTCAATAATCTGAAGCTGTCCCAATATAACCGATTAGTTATTCTTATTACCAGTTCACTGTTGCAATTTCCATACAAACTTCTATCCCTGGTAATCTATACGTCGTCCCAATGACAGACAGCGTGTATGGATAAGATGAGTTACCGTCGATAAGTTTATTGGGACACAAAAGTCAACCATAGTTACGATTTTCTATCGTAAGTAGGCCACAACCGGAGATAGACTGAATATTGGGAATGGCCGTAAAGGGACAAGAAACGCATTGGTCTCAGTGACGAAGACGCGAAAATGCGATCTACATCGCGCACATCATTCTCACTATTTATTGAACGGCCTTCGCAGATTATTGAAAGGTAACAAGCAGTATTGGATATATACATATGGAAAATATCAATGTCATATCACGGACTCGTAAAAAAAAGAAGGACACCGCGCCGTGATATTAGCAAGTGAAGCACCTTTATGCTAGTGTGTGTGCGGTTACAGGGTATACCACTTACACAATTTTTCTCCCTTAAATAATCATATATCCACAAATACCTTCATAGTATTGTTTTTACACTTTTTCACAACGCACGACTTTATTTTTAAAATATTTTATTGCGACGCAAACTGATCTGTCACAGACGATGGCAAATGATGGCATTATGGCGGCCGATCTGCTTGTATTAGTGTAAGTGTATACGTGGGGACAGCCCCAAAACAAGCCGGTAAACGTGTAAATACACAGGTATTTACACGTTTACCGGCTTGTTTTGGTGCCTCACTGTTATGTAAGGTGACACGGAGTCCTTATTTTTTTATGTTGTGTCAGATTAGTAAATAAGAATAGCGATTAAATATAGAATTACATTATTCTGTTCATGTTGTAATAAGCGTTACTATATACATCACCATCAACTATTGCCGCGCGTCAAATACTTACCCGGACACGTGAGCACATCGCCAGCCTCACCCTGACATGATGCGGCGTCCCCAGGGCCCGTAGAGCCAGCGCTACCAACCCGCTCGAAGAGATCCTCTCTTTCAGGGGATACGCACGGCTACCCAGCTCCCCATTGCTAAATCATAAAACACTCACACATTTTTATCATATATAAGATAGCTTAATCTTGTAATCGGGGAGCCATGATACATCCACTATCACTCAACACCTTAGAAATGAGGGGATGGGTGAAAAACAGCGCTGCATGGAAACATAAATCCATGATTCCATGTCAAGTTCAAGCTGAGCCTTTTCGTTTTGCCTATTGTTTGATCGCGTAGCCCAATTATTCATTTTATTATTGTAATGTTTTGTATAGTAATAATTAATTTATTTATTATTATATTTATTTAAAAACATGTAGTTCATTATTAACTAGCAAGGCGTACTGTTTACAGCCAGTTGCATTTGCCAGTTTTCAAATAATTACGCCGTTGGGGCGTTCTCACTTGCTTGCTCTTTACAAAAATGGTTCTTCAAAACACATTTTATTCTATAGAAGAGTTTTTTTGACCACAAAGAGTAAAGAATTTTGACATTGCATTCTAAGTGGATTATTCTTATCTTGACTTTAATATTTTTTTCGTAATGTATAAAATTATAATTTTGTGTTATAAAATAAATTAATTTATATTGTAATAAAATTTTTGCCCAAGAGCAAGTTTGCATGCTATTGGTAATGGCTAAATAGGAGATACTTTAAGCTATTGTAAAACCAAATTTGTACCATCCTATATAATAGCAAATAAATAAATATGAATATGCCAGGCATGCGTAGAAATCGAATGAAAATGCTACTTACAAAAGAAATGTAATTTCTTCTGTAAGTAAATTGGTGAGGCACGGGCAGAGACTTACATTTAGCGAGCTGTATTTTCTCATGGTTTTTACATACGCTTATGTCTCCCAGAAGACTATGGAGTGCAGTATGGTGAATAGTTAGAATTCGAAAAAACTATCGGAAGTCACGAGTGTGTCCTGAAGATAAAAGTGCAACACACCACCAGCCAGACGGTCCAATGACATAAAGAAGACAGCAGGCTGGATGCCATCAGCGTGCCACAGAACATGCCAAGTAACACAATTAGCAAACCCAATGATGGACTACCCAATACAGCAGGCGGAGATAAAAAAGTCAATGGGTAGGAAAGCCTGAGTGCAAAATTTCGCTCTGTACAGCTTTTTATGGGAGTAAATAATGGCCCATCCGATGTTAACGTATTATATGCAAATTTCACCAAAAAACCCATTACAGCAAACTGAGAGATTATTGTGGGTTTCCTTTATCTATTTTTTCCACGAAATTGTATTATTAGCTGCATATATTAGAAAAAAGTCTGAAAGCAATAAATTTTTATGTATTAACAAGATGAAAGGACCATAAAATTACAATGTCGAAACCGATAACAAGAATTTATTACCAAGTGATAGCTGTTGAACTGTATTCCAAGGTATTAGATTATAATCATTAATATTTACTTGAACAGGCGGTTTTGTCTGCATTCTAAAGATACGCCTTATTTCAAAATCTGCCATATCTTTCAGGAAAGGGATTGTCGGAAACTGCACGCAAATTAATAGCCAAGGAATCAAGCCGTGTTCAGGGTCAAAAAACTGACCAAATGTATGTTTATGAGTACTTTCACCATTTCATCCACTCCTAATTTCACAATATCTGTGTTTTCAGCGCCTTGTTCGACCTTTTACAACACTTACTTTAAGTTCTATAAATTAGTGCAGACAATTATTTCTCATCTACCCTCTCTGCACAAAATATCCTCTTTTCAGTAAATGGATTATCTTATATAACTCATGTTTATCAATCTGTCCTATTTAAAACCGACTTCCAAAAGAAAGGCTCTCAATTCGATTTGACATCGATTACGACTAAGATTTATGATTAACGTGACTATTCTTTGGTTTGATGCGGAATAGTTGCCATTTGGTCCCATAAAATTTTTTGTCCCAGTAGTTTTCATTTTATAAACATTTTACATGAACTTTTATGTTTATGTGGATGATGTAATTTTAGTTTTCATTTTGGTTGATCATATACATATTATTATTAACCCGTGTCCCGATAAGTGGGTCTTAGGCTACCTATTCATAGCTAACAAATGTACTTCACGATATTTCACTGTCTCACAAGAATGTGAAATAGAGTTTCGAACAACGTTTTTTCGGGTTCGATTCCTTTTTTCCGTTTCTTAGGATCTTTTTTAATTTTAGGGCCGCGGCACCTTTCGTTGGCCTATCCTGCCTACCCTACGACTTAAAACGTATCTATAGGTAGCATATACAAATAATGGTATTTTATTAATATTATAGGGAAAAGGTGTATTAAATTAAATCTTTATTATGTTATGCTATTTAGTTTTGGAAAAGTCGGTTTTTTGAAAGGTGGTCCCTTCTTTAAAAGGCCTTTATTTTCTTAAATTGTTTCCATTAGAAATCTTTTTGATGTCATTTCTAATATAGGTTCTAGTTGTTTTTTATACTACTAGTATACACACACCGTTTCTCCTCTTACGTTTCTCCGTACACACTCACACTCTCTCTCTCTCTTTCTCTATCTATCTCTCTCTCTCTTTCTCTATCTATCTCTCTCTCTCTTTCTCGTTTATGTTGTTATATTAATTACTGGGAATTGTATCCTTGTACAAAACAATAATTGTTAAGCTTATAATTATTATCTAAGATAGTTCGAAGCAATAAACAACTATAGGTGGGATTTTTGTGTTAACGATAAACATTGGATTATTTCACTGAGCTCAAATAATATATTAATTACTGTTGTTAATAATATATCGTAAGCCCTTGGCATTACGTCATCTATCATTGTTCTTCGGTTGGTGTAGTTATTGGCTGGGTTGCACCAACCAACTTTAAAGCAATTTACCAGTGGCTCTATGGGTAACACAACGGCGCCTATTTCTACCGTGAAACAGTTATGTGTAAACATTGGCGTGTTTCGGTCTGAAGGGCCGAAGGGAGACTATTATGTCTCAAGGTGACGAGCGCAATTATTGTAGTGCCGCTCAAAATTTTTGAGTTTTTCAGGTAATGGGCAGGGCGTATCAACCTTTTTATATATCTTTTTATTTAACGCGCGCGCACTTCGTACAATTAATGATATAGCCTCACAGATGGACCTGTTTTGTTGCACTCAGGGTGAATTCACGAGAATAGCGTTATTATCTAATATATAAAATTCTCGTGTCATGGTGTTAAACACTGAACTCCTCCAAAACGGCTTGACCGATTCTCATGAAATTTTAAGTGCATATTGGGTAGGTCTGAGAATCGGACAACATCTTTTTTCATCCCCCTAAATGTTAAGGGTGGTGGGTGGTTAATCCCACCTATAGTTTTTTATGACTTTTTATAAATTTGTTTGATTATGAGTCAGCATTAAAAAATACATACAGATTCAAATTTTCACCCATCTACGATCAACAGTTACTTTTGTATCGCGATTTTAATATCGGCAATACAACGTTTGCTGTGTCAGCTAGTATATATTATAAAATTTAAGGATATAAAAATGTTCGCATTGGAATATTCTGGAATAATAGTGTGTATTTTGATAAAATAAATAAATAATTAAAAAACTATGCCAAGGATTACAATGGTGCATAACAACCAGCTGTCTATATTAATATCAACGTTACTGTTGATGTTAATATTACTTATTTTTTTTATGGAATAGGAGGACAAACGAGCGTACGGGTCACCTGGTGTTAAGTGATCACCGCCGCCCACATTCTCTTGCAACACCAGAGGAATCACAAGAGCGTTGCCAGCCTTTAAGGAAGGTGTACGCGCTTTTTTTGAAGGTACCAATCCAGATGGTGGGGATGATATCCTAATTTGTGGCGTGTCGTGCTTAACTTAACGGCACGGATTTTTATTTATTTATTTACTAGTTGACCCGACAGACGTTGTTCTGTATCATAACATCAAAAATTACTTCGTAAAATATGCTCCCTGCTGCCGTAATGAAATTGTTTCACAGCAGAACTGTCAAACCGTGCGTCAATAAATTCTCTCATAGAAATTATGTATGGACACATCAAAGGAAAAACAAATTTGTTGTTTTTATTTAATTTAGCAGCATTTTCCTATTTATTCACCTTTTAAACCTACCCTGGACTTCCACAAATAATTCAAGACCAAAATTAGCCAAGTCGGTCCAGCCGTTCTCGAGTTTTAGCGAGACTAACGAACAGCAATTCATTTTTATATATATAGATTAAAGCACACCACATCATATACAATACAATTTTCTTAGTCTCATGTAACAATTAGTAGTTCTAAAGTATAGGACAATTATGGTGAACATAAAAATTACAAAAAATACTCCCTTATTACTTCTGAAACATAGAAATTATACTATCGCTACAATAAAAACAAAATAAGAAATAAAAGTACAAATTATAAAATAAACTTATTAATTAAAATAATGGAGACGAAAAAAAAGCATAACTACTTATTTGAAAAATGCAGATTGAGTACCAGCTAAGTGTTTAACAACACTTTCTATGACCCTGACCCAGCCCACCACCGAATATATCAAGTTCTGAATTGGTATCGTTTAACTTATTGTACTCGCGAAGAATTCGAGCGAGAGGCGCCTGAACTCCCAGGTTGGTTTTTAAAGTAGGAACTTGGAAGATTCCCTTGATTTTGAACCTTGGGAGTGAATATGGGACAGCAAGGTTAATATTCTGTAAGAGGTTACTACATTGTATTTGACCGTTTAAGAGGTTGTACAAAACGATTACTCCGGCAAGAGATCTCCGATCGAGCAATGAAATCATATTAAGAAATCACAGTACCCCGCTCGCAGCTGCCCAAAGCGCACGGTTGTTTTGCGAACGCGATACCAATTTTTCGTTCACCTACCCGCAATACCGCGAGTCGCGGAAGTGATAACACCGTTGCTTGTGATACTGTGCAATGTAAGGAATGCAAATTAGTGGTGAATGAACTATTGGCTTTTGTGAGTAATAAAATAGATACTTTACCAGAAACTGGTATCATACAAATATGTTTAAGTGCATACAGTTGTGATGAGATCGAGTCTGCGCGATTGATAGCATACAAATTATTAGCACCGACAAAAAAATTCATGCGGAGAAGAGATGGCTCGGAACAAAAGGGCCTACAGGATATAATAAAACTAATAAAAGAATACGATCCGGATTGCTTGCCTAGATTTGTGGCAAAAAATCTTAACAAGCTACCACCAATAACCTTTGAGCACATAGATGTGACTACATTTTTAAAAGAAATGTCAATATTAAAGAGTGAGGTAGCCAATATTAAGGCGACATCTTTGAATAATGACAAGTTTACAACAAATTCTGATTTTGAATACTTGAAACAAGAAATTGAACAAGTAAAACATATGTTGCAATTTAACTTGCAAACCGAACAAAGTAGCTGTGAACGATCTCAACGCAATGATAGCGACCCTAATATTCAAAAACAACAACACCTCGCAAGATTCTGTTTCTAAGAAATCTGTTAAGGCTTCTAGTATTCATTTGGTTTCTCCATGTGCGCCGGATAATAATAGATTTCTAGCAAGTTAAGAGTGGCGGATTTAACATCGTCAGTGTATGTGTCTCGAGTAAATAAATCGACCTCGGCAGACGACATCCGGGAGTATATTAAAGACATGGGTGAAGAGTGTGTGGAATTATTAACGCAAAAAAATGAAACGCAATTCACATCTTATAAAATTATTGTAAGTAAAAACAAGTCAGATCGCTTCCTGAAACCGGACTTTTGGCCAGAGGGTATCAAATTTAGAATGTATCGAGACGTTATACCGAAAGGTAAGGTAGATAAACTAAATAGTAATTAGAAATATAATGGACCATAAGTCAACTCAATTTTCTATTATATCGTATAACTGTAAATCGATCAAAACATCGATTCAATGTGTTAAGAATCTAACTATTAGAGCTGATATTGTAGTTCTACAAGAGACATGGCTCCTTCCACATGATCTTAATTTCGTCGATGAGATACGTAAAAATTTTAGTAGTATTGCCAAATCGTCACTTGATACATCCGTAGGAATGTTAAAAGGTCGGCCTTACGGCGGTCTTGCAATATTATGGAATAATAATAAATTCCATGCAGTAACTCTGATTGAATGTAGTAGTAATCGAATCGCGGCTGTAAAAATACATATGAGATCAAGATTTTTTTTAGTAATTAATGTCTGTATGCCCGTTGACCACACGGACAACAAGTCGGAGTTCATAGATTGTCTTGGTGAGATTAGTGCAATCATTGAAGAGTCGAATGAAGAGTGTGCTTATGTGCTGGGAGACTTTAATTCCAACACCAACACCTCGCAAGATTCTGTTTCTAAGAAATCTGTTAAGGCTTCTAGTATTCATTTGGTTTCTCCATGTGCTTCGGCTAATTTCGGCAGAGAAATGAAAGAAAATTGTAAAGATATGGAATTGGAATGCATTGATATTAATTATTTAGGGCTTGAGTCAAATCATTTTACATTTATGAGCGAGTCCAGCGGCTCTTAGAGCTGGCTGGATCACAATCTCACTACTTGTGCAGCGTCACATACTGTAACCGACGTAAAGATTTTATACGATGTGACGTGGTCAGATCATTACCCCCTATGTATTACATGTTGCATCCCTGAAAATGTTGTACCTGCGGTGGTAACTGGCAGTGATGATGGTTTAGTGAAGGTAAAATGGGGGTCACGTAGTAATGAGCAAATAAATAAATATCAAATGTATTGCTATGAACACTTCGACAATTTCCCAGGTGTATTTTACTGTAATTGTAAAAGCCATAAAACTTGTACGCATTATAAAGAATACTTCTCGAGTATAGAGCTGTATTACAATTTTATCGCTGATGTATTGCAGAAGGCAGCTTTAATAAGTTCGCGTCCGACGCACCTTCATACTAAAAAAAACATGTGACGGGGTGGAATTACTATGTTCGAGACGGTCATCAGTTAGCAAGATTATATTTTAAAACCTGGGTTAGTGCGGGAAAACCTAGTAACGGGGAACTTTACGAGAAAATGAAAATAAGTAGGAGGGAATTCAAAAATAAACTTAAATGGAGCCAACAAAACGAAGAATCCATTAAAATAAATATTCTAGCAACACATCAGAAAGAAAAAAAATTATAAAATTTTGGAATGCAACCAAAAGACTTCAGGGTAAGGAATGTAGGTAGGTATCCATAGATGGGTCTAAGGAAATTTCACATATTGCCAACATATTTAAAACTAAATTTAGAGCCAAACCCCTGACTTCAAATTGTGTGGTCGACACCAAAAAAGTACCAAGGTCAGAGTTAGATTCTTCTGGTTGTTTTATACAGTTTACGCCTGAAGATATTAGAAATACGTAAGTCACCTGGGCATGATGGTCTTAGTGTCGAACACATAGTGTGGGGCACAGATAAAGTATACCATCATTTATGTACATTTTTTAATCTATGCATAAAATATGAATTTTTACCGGTTTCTTTAACAAAAACATTAGTAGTTCCTTTCGTTAAAAATAAAACAGGCAATTTAAATGATTCTGCAAATTACAGGCCCATCTCGCTTGGCACAATTATTAGTAAAGTTCGAGCGTCTAATTTACCCGGAATAGGAAAGATTCATCAATATTGATGACGCACAATTTGGTTTCCGACCAGGATTGTCAACGGATTCAGCTATCGTTACACTTATACAGAACGTAGAACCTCGGTATATGCATGCTTTCTTGACCTAAGTAAAGCCTTTGACCTGGTCAATTATGACATTCTTTGGAAAAAGCTTTCTGCTACGAAAGCTCCTACTGAGATCATAAACTAATAATTACACCTGGTCAATCATGACATTCTTTGGAAAAAGCTTTCTGCTACGAAAGCTCCTACTGAGATCATAAATTTATTAAAATTTTAGTACGGAAACCAAATAAACTTCGTTAAATGGGGCGACACCTTATCTAGTGGCTACAGACTAGATTGCGGTGTGAGACAAGGAGGGTTGACTTCTCCTGATCTGTTCAATCTTTACATCAACGATATGATCGTCGAACTCAGGAGGGCCAGAATAGGCTGTCACGTGGGAAATATATGCATCAATAATTTAAGTTACGCTGATGATATGGTCCTGCTGAGTCCGTCGATCAAAGGGTTACGTAAATTAATATCAATATGCGAAAATTATGCTAATAGTCATGGATTGAAGTTCAATGTTAATAAAAGCGTTTTGATGGTATTTAAATCTGGAAAGGGAACAGAAAATATTCCTGGGGTATATCTAAATGAGATAAGTTCAAAAATTGTAAATAAATTCAAATATTTAGGTCATATCTTAACGGAATATCTGAAAGACGACTGCGATATTGAGAGGGAGCGAAGGGCGCTCTCGGTACGTAGCAATATGATAGCACGAAGGTTTGGAAAGTGCAGCAATGAGGTCAAAACAACACTATTTAAAACTTATTGCCTGTGTATGTACACCTGCCTACTGTGGTGTAATTATTCAAACAAGACCTTAAGTTCACTAAGAGTGCAATATAATGATTCCTATCGAGCTCTTATGAAACTTTCAAGGTATTGCAGTGCTGCAAGTATGTTTGCGAGAGCGAGAGTGCCCGACTTCTTCGCAATAATTCGCACAAGAATTGCTTCTTTTTGGGATCGAATGAGACGTTCCAGCAACGGAATTCTGATGACTGTCTCTAACAACGTATACAATAACGTTATTTTCAAAAGATGGATGGACATACATCTTGATAAAAATAGAAAATAAGCTATTCAATATAAGTAATTGTAATTTATTTAATTTTTTTTTGTATGGTTAGTTAATTGGATTTAGTAGTAATTTAATTGTAATTTTCTATTTTCTATGGGTTATGCCTGAAATAAATGATTATTATTATTAAATTTCCTGAGGCGCTGATGGTACGGGTGTCTATGAGAGAATCCAGTACTAATGTATACAAGGTGTCGTGTGAATGCTCTTTGGATACTCTCGATGCGTTTGCGAATGGATCGTATATAGGGCATTCCATATAATGCTACCATATTCGATATGACTACGCACTAGAGCGTTATATAGAATTGTTTTCGTTTTGGAGCCGAAACAATTCGAGTTTCGCTTTAGAAATCCTCTAAGATTGCGTAATGTGATTTAAGAGTATTACTAACATAACGCGCCGTTCCGATACCTATTAATTGTGTATAGTCATTAATATACACATATCGCTTATTATGAGCACGTGATCATTTACGTAAGATCGATAAATACAAGGATATCTGAACTTTCATGGCGATTGCTTTATCATTGTCACGTGTATGTTAAGCATAATATACGTTGATTATCTATTAAGGCATACGTTTCAAATTTATTGTAGCGGACACACCTGCTTATCTGTCCCTGACACCGTGGTCACTTGGAAGACAAGGTCCCATTGGCCTCTAAATACTGCCTTATTCATAATAAAACGCTTTTCGAAGGTATAAAGCTATATTAGTTCGATCGTTCGATAAAATTCCTTATTCATATTGGCTAGATAAATCTAGCATAACTAATACGTCTCTATAGTACGCAATGTTGCCATTTCTTACAAAAAAAAACATGATTTTAACTAATTTAATGAGGAACGGTCAATGGAAACAGACATCTTTTCAATGTCAATGGTTTGTCAGTTGTCAGAAGTCGATGTCAAAATAATTTCAAACTTCAAAAATCAAAGTTTTGAAGTTTATCGGTTGTCAATGTATGACGGATATCCAACGACTGAGCGGGCAGCTATTTAACACATTATTTAACGAACAGCTGATCGATGTCGGCCATGTTTCCTGCGTTCGAGTGCTTAAAATAGGTTTATAGAAGGGTCCTGGCTACTATTATAAGTCACGTCAGTTTTATCGCAGAGATAATGAGCGTTTTAGCTCTAATATGCGATAATGAATACATTTTTTTTTAAATCTCCGCTAAATCATTATGAATAAGACAGTTAGTGTTCACAGTAAGGTGAGACAGTACTTCATTCAAGCCACCGCCTGCAACAATGTAAGGCGCCTGAAATATCACCTGAAGTACTGCTCTCACCTCTGTGGGGTCGCTCTCAATACCAGCTTCTTCCATTTAACCGAATATTTATTTATTTGGATTCACCAGTGGTAATTACAATATTACATTCATAATTATGCTAAGTTACAAAGGTCTTACTAAATGGTGACTCAAGATGAGTCCCGCATGCGAAAATATGTTTGAAATAGTTATGTTAAATAAGTATAAATTATAAAACAACCATTTAATGATCTAACGAAGTCAAGAAATGAAGAAAAACAAACAAACAAATCAAGAATGCATATTAATTATTAATTTATATATTTTTTTTTAATTTTTGCGAAACCTTGGCAATGCATCTCTGAATAGGTTTAAGCATTTACATAATCGCGAATACAGAAGACCAGCCCGAATCATCGACGATCAATCCGTTTTTTTGTGGGTGTTCCTTAGAGATGTGGGTTCTCTCGGCATCGTTTACCATATTTATCATGCGGAGTGCTATAGTAGTTTTTCGGGTTGATACCAGCAGCTACCATATCCACCACCGGACATAACGTCAAATTGCAAAATTCCACTCACATCATGTGGACGTCTGGCATTATACAACCACGCATTTCTCCAAGAATTTCTTGCCTCGTACAACCACTTTGTGCAATCTTTCAAGAGTCTCTACACTCAAGTTTCCCGAACCGTTGCGACCTTCGAGGTAAGACCATCTCCAGCCGGCACCGCATCTGTTGACACCTGGTGTTAAGGAAGTCCATGAAAGATTGTGTCACCACTTCCCATCATGTGACCCTCTTGCCCATTTGCCGCCTCTTCTATTAATGGTATCGGTAATACAATGTTTACATTAGACAGGCTTTATTTAACTCCATGCGTCGACCTTCGCAAGAGAGGACTGGATCACAGTCTATAAATATGCATCTTAAATAATCTCCAGATTTCGTGGCCAGCGCCGCAACCCAGGTTGGATACGCCTGTTTTTCTATAGTCAGCTGTTGTTGCTTTAACTGAGGCATCGAACCAGGAATATGATCTACCACTGATCGGTACTTGGAATGAAAATGTCCATGCCCTGTAGTATCACATCGGCCACCACAACGGCACAAGCACTGGGATCAAAAAAATAGGAAAGAAATCTTAGGATGCAGAAAAGGAAAGCATCCTATTCCAATATGCTGACTTGCAGTGCCATACATGCTTGTGTTCCGCAACGTGACCGTTTTATAGCCATCACACTCCTGACCAGGCCATGGCCGGACGTTCCGAGAGGAGCATCAACAGAGACCTGGTAACTATCGGGATTTATTAACCTTCCAAAATCGTCAGTGCCCAAGGGTACTAGATTTTTCAAATACACCTAAAACGGGGGGTGCCGTACGGCACACTATTCCCTCACCAAGTTAAGAACCTGTTTTATTTATAAGATGATTTATTTTCATGGTCGTATAGCTTGTTTCAATAGCTTTCTGATACATTCACTCATTATTAGCAATCTATTAATACACATAAAATAATACACTGACAGAACGCTGCGCGAGCGCCTAAATTATCGATCTGAGGCATACCACGCGATCAGAGTTTCCCGAAATGGAAAAGCTAAGGACGGCATGTGGCTATGCAGTATAGTTGAGTATAGTGTCGACCTTTAGTTGAACCAGAAGACCAGTATAATGAGTGACAGTAGGATGACAGTCCAAGACAAGTCGTAATAAAGACTGTAACCACTGACCTGTATAAATACCTACCACTGGACAGGCCGTTCCATATGTTTGACAGCAAATTTTTTGTGCCCATTTGAAGCGCCACTCGCGACCGTCCAGAGAACTAATTTTGACGTATAATACAAATGGCTGCGAAGGAACGTACGATACTCTGAAGTATTTTTGCATTTTAAATTAATTTCATACGTTTTCCATGTTATTTATACTTCAAGAATCAACGTAATAATGTACACAATTTTTGTTTGTAAATAGTTTCGCACAATCTATCGATGTTTGATGAGGTTGTCATCAATAGTTTTAGTACCGCAGACTCTCGCAATGGCCAACAGCGCCAAAATGGCGAATATGAAACAGGCAGATAAGCACTTTGACAGCCGCCAGTCCAGTGGTTTAAGGCGACACTAAGTGCCAGCGACCTTGAACGATATGAGTTCACAGATGCCAGCCCGTTATCTATGTAACAAAGTCAATATTTTCAAAATTCTTGGGTGGAAAACAGTTAATATGCTTACAATCCTCGTTATTCACTACTAATCAGAATAAATGAACCTACACAAAAAACTAAAAGCTATAAGAATAATTTTTCTGAGAGAAGTACCAAAAAATTGCGTCACACCATGCCACAAAACCATAACTTCAAAGAAAAGTGGTAGTTCAAAAAGGCTCGGCAGTGTTAACTATAACCAACAGCAAGCATTAGCAACCTACAAATAAGACTTAAGGATATGCGTAACATGATTAAGTAGTGTTCATAGCTCGAAATGGTATACTTTCACCACAAAACTTGTCTAAAAACACCGTGTTTGCGTGTTTTCTGCTTACTCTTCGCCTTAAAGTAGAGATCAGTGACTGTAACTCACCGATTGGGCGGGAAGACCAGTATAGTGGGGTAGAGCGTGGGCGTGTAGTGCCAGGGCAAGTCGTGACGTCCGGCGTCCACACGTGCGGCGTGAGCACGGACGCCACAAGCGTTCAACAGGCGCGTTGCTTCAGCGAGCGCTCGTGACGTCAGCGCCCCGCATCCACCGCCACAGACCGCTACCAGTGTGAGCTACATAGAAAAATATATCTTAATTAAAAATACAATAGATATTTACACACAAATAAAATTAAAAAAAAATATATTAACAATGCGGGACTCGAACCCACGACCTCTCGCGGTCCGTGCGAGCGCTTTGCCAACTGAGCTAACCTTTCGAATGACGTATCGTCATAAAATCTTGTATGCTTTGTTCAACTCTCAGGTTGTGGCTTCATCTACAGGATATACTTTACAGTTGATACAACCTGCTCAACCCCGATATTTGCATATTATAAAATTGACTTGAGATGTCGCTCTTGCAAATCTAAGCAATTTGTTATGTTTTTAATACACAAATAAATTCAGAAAACAATATTTTATGAACGATGCGGGACTTTGTTTTCAAAGTTTTATTAGTGTAGTAATCCCAGAAGTGAGGGTTATCACTTTAAAAACATAACAAATTATTGTTTACAATATTTACAGTCCATTCATGCACGTGCAATGTATGTACTACCTTATAATTCTATGAACCTATCATACCTAACCTCAGAAGATGGCGAGTATGCATGTATTTTGGGACCCACTGAAAGAAGTGGAGTATTGTAGAAAGTAACAAAATTGTAAATAAGTCTAAAAAAGAGGGAGAAAAAGATACACCTAAAAGTAAAATATAACCTAAAATTAAACTGAGTATCTATTGTTCAATCAATAATTTGTATCTTATGTCTATGCCTAATAACTGTACTAATAAATGAGGATTCACAATTCCTTATTTTTTCAAGCAGGTATCGATCGATACTTTTAAAGAAGTTACCTACTCATTTTAGTATAAAAAAACGATAATAATCTTTTTGAATCTTATTACGAGTAATGCATATAGAGGAAGCGCGTGAGGTTTGTAAGGATAGAAGCAAATGGCATTCTATTGTCTCTGCCTACCCCGACGGTAACAAGGCGTGAGTGTGTGTGTGTGTATGTATGAATCTTATTGTCAATTACTACTGGTTTGAGTAAATTCAAATTCAAATATTTTTATTCAAAATAGGATTTATAATCACTTGAACGTCAAAATCTACCACCCATTCAAAAGAGACTGCCTCAGACCTGAGAAGAATGGGCGCAAGAAACTCAGCGGGCTTTTTTTTTATATAAAATATGGATTACAATGTAATATCGTACAATAAACATTAATAATTAAAGAGCCTGAGGGTGTTCGCTTTAATCCCAGTCCGTGGTGTCATTAAGAAAATCGTTTATGCTATAATAACCTTTCCCACACAAACGTTTTTTAACAATTCTTTTAAATTTCGAAACACATTTGTTTTGTAAATTTTCTGGGATCATATTGTAGAAGCATATACATCACCCAACAAAAGACTTACTAACTCGACCCAACCGAGTAGTAGGCATAACAAGTTTATGTTTGTTCCTCGTGTTAACATTATGAATGTCACAGTTTCTAGAAAATTCCTCAATGTGCTTATGAACATACAAAACATTATCAAAAATGTATTGAGAAGCAACAGTCAAAATGTTTATTTCTTAGTTAGTAGGTATGGATAGTTCGACGGTGTCGGAACATTCATATAAATAATGACAAGGACTGTTCATGCCAAAAAAATGTAGATGTCAATTGCGCAAAACGTTCCGTTAGTGCAAGATGACTTATTTTTAATCAATAATTATAATAATTTCTTTCTTTTGACTACCATATCTTAGTTCCTCAATATGTAATCTTTATATATATAATTCTTGTGTGCGTGTGTATGTCACTGAACTCCTCCTAGACGGCTGGACCGATTCTAATGAAACTTTCTGTGTGTATTCAGGTGGATTCGAGAATGGTTTAGATTCACAATTGAACTACCTCCTAAACGGCTGGACCGATTTTGATGATATTGTTGTGTGTTCCAGTGAATTTGAGATTGGTGTGTGTCTTCAGGTGGATTCGAAAATGGTTTAGATTCACAATTAAACTACCTCCTAAACGGCTGGACTGATTTTGATGACTTTTTTGTTTGTTTCAGTGAATTTGAGATTGGTTTAGATTCTCAATTCCGCCCATATAATATAATTCTCCTGCTCATGTGTATGTTAGTGAACTGATCCTAACGGCTGGACCGATTTTTCAAATTTAAAACATGTGTACAGGACGTCTGTTGGGTCCACTAGTATATATAAAATTCTCGTGTCATGGTGTTAAACTTTGAACTCCTCCGAAACGACTTGACCGATTCTCATGAAATTTTGAGTGCATATTGGGTGGGTCTGAGAATCGGACAACATATATTTTTCATCCCCCTAAATGTTAAGGGTGGTCCACACGTTTTTTTTTTAATTTTTTTGACATTATTTTTTTAAATTTGTATGATTATGAGTCAGCATTAAAAAATACATACAACTTCAAATTTTCACCCGTCTACGATCAACAGTTAATTTTGTATCGCGATTTTAAAATCGGCAATACAACGTTTGCTGAGTCAGCTATGTAGGTCCATTCTCGCCATCCTCCCTTGTTTGTACTATGTACTATGAGCAATCTTTTTTTTGGCCATAGAGTTATAGACTTCTTCAAAGACTTAATAAAGTATGTACTTATATTAGTGATCGTGGCTGTAAATGACAGATAGAAGTAGAGTAGAAAAGAGATATGAATGCATTCGTTTTATTGATTACTTAGTTGCGATTAAGTGGTAAAAATTTCATAAAAATAAAGTATTAAAATTTTGCGTCTTAGTTTTATCACACGAATAAAAATCTCATTCGTAAATTTACGCGTAATCATTTTACAATTACATGTAAATATATAACTACTTGGAAATATATTTTGCGTTGCTTGCGTAGTTTTTTTTTATGACAGTAAGGGTCGGGACGAGCAGGACGTTCAGCTGATGGTAATTAATACGCCCTGCCCATAACACAACAGTGCAGTGCCACTCAGGATTCTTGAGAAACCGAATAATTCTTAAAGACACTACAATTGCGCTCGTCACTTTGAGACATAAGATGTTAAGTCTCATTTGCCCAGTAATTTCACTAGCTATGGCGCCCTTCAGCCCGAAACACAATAATGTTTACACATTACTGCTTCACGGCAGAAATATGCGCCGTTGTGGAAACCATAATCTAGCCGGCATCCTGTACAAAGGAGCCTCCCACTGTTTACTCTTGGACGCCTTCGTGCACTCATTTTTGAAATGAAAACATTCGCTAAAGTAGTTTCTGTGAGTGATCCTTTCGAAATAAGTTACTCGCATAGTTTCAGTGGGACTAACAATTTTCATTCATACACAACTATACTAGCGGCACGCTATGATGGCCGTTTTGACGTTTGTCCACTCATGAAGTTTTGTATTATTTAATAATTACATTGAAGGAGCAAATTACTGTTTTTTATTTCTCAATGGTGACGTGCAGTTAATCATAAAAATTTATCGAATGTATAATTTAGGACACATAATTTATTTATTACATTGATTTCTAAACTATATTAGGGTCCCGCAAACATTATTTTTTTATTTTTATAAGATTCTAATTATCAATCTTATTTGCCACACAACGCGGCATTTGTTTTTCGAAATTCAAAATTTTTTAAAATGAAAATATCTAACAACCTTCACATAGGATCGCTGGCCAGCACAACTACAACCTCTGGCAAACTCGCGTCAATGCTCAATGCAAAACAAAGCAGTTTCGACTTGACGTGGCTTCGAAAAGTACAAATTGTGAGTGCACTGCGATTGTGATATAGTTTTGACCTGGCTTTGGATTTCGGATATTGATACCGCATTACTGTTGACCCTTGCTCGTTAATTTAGACTCTGTTCACGACTTTTGTTGTGGATTTTGTCGATATGGCCGAACGTACGCAGAGAACTGTTCTATAAAACTAACTAATAATTAATGTAGGAGATGATAGCAGTGACGATAGTGAAAATAGTAGTATGGACCAATCTGATTAAATCTGGCCTTTTGTTACACCTTTATTTGGTCTCTTTTTGTATTCATGTTTCTTATGTGCATATAAAGTATGTATATTCATTTTCATTCCAATATTCAGTTCGTTCAAATATATTAACTAAACATTTATATTTTTGTTTTATTAAACCTTTTTAATCAGGTACTACTTGCAACAAAAACTAATAGATTTGATTGTATTTTTTTCGAGAATAAATTGACATTTCACATAACTATTATAATGTCAAAACGGCCATCATAGTGTGCCGCTAGTATAGTGACCCTAACTTGTTTATCTTTCTTGTGATACCTAATATTATATCACAATCATAATCATATAACGGATATAAATATTTAAGATAAGATAACTTTATAATTGACTATTGGACCCGTGTCATAACTACATAACAATGTTTATCGCGATTGACAACAACAACAACTTGAACAATTCAAATTCAAATATTTTTGTTCAAAATAGGATTTAAACATCAGTAATTGAACGTCCAAAACTACCACCCATTCAAAAAAGTATGCCTCAGACCACGGACGAGTAAAAAAATAAGGATTCCGTGTCACCTTACATAACAGTAACAGAAACACCAAAACAAGCCGGTAAACGTGTACATACATAGCCCCACGCATACACTTACACTAATACAAGCCAATGGGCCGCCATTATGAGATTTGCCATCGTCTTTGACAGAGCAGTTTGCGTCGCAATAAAATATCTTAAAATGCCGTCGTGCGTTGTGAAAAAGTGTAAATAATATAAAAGTATTTGTGGATATATGATTATTTAAGGGAGAAAAAATTATGTAACTGGTATACCCCGTAACCGCACACACACTAGCATAAGGGTGCTTCACTTGCTAATATCACGGCGCGGAGTACTTCTTTTTTTACTAGTCCGTGCCTAAGAAATTCAACTAACAAAAAAATTTTTAATTTAATAGCCTGAGGGCGTTCGCTCCATTCCCAATCTGTGTTATCATTAAGAAAGTCATTTATGTTATAGTAACCTTTACCCCACTAAACATTTTAAATCAATTTCTTTTCGTTTCGTAATTTTTTTGGGATTAGGTTGTAAAAGCATTTATCTACACCCATGCTTTAAATCCTCTATTAAAGATTCTGAAACAGTTAGATTATTGCCAACATTCAACCACCCATGTCCTAATAACCATTACATCATCCAAACAAGTGTTGTAATGTTGTACTGAATTTCATAACAACTCCTTTTTTTTTCGAACCCTTCATGCGCAAAGAGTTTCAACAGACAGCCACATTCTTATTGCTCGATGCGTGGTATCTGTATGAATTTGCCACACTACCCGAACGTCGCGCGCCGTAACAAAAAAGTAGGTTATTCGAATCCCCGCCATTTTTCTTCGATATTTTTATTGTTTTGTTTATAACAAATGAGCGATTCAAGTTTTGACAGCACACCGCCAGATATTTTAAACGCTACAAAAGAACATAATATTCAAGTGAATGATATTCAAATATTCAAGTAATGGTTACTACGAGGTGATTACTAGGACTGGCTGTTTTAATGTTAGCAGTGAGGTAAATGTTTCAGAATCTTTTTGAGGATTCAAATTTTGGGTGTAGATAAAGTCTTGTATGCAACTGTTGATAATTAGGTATTCATGTGATACTATTATCAAACTCGGCTTCGCCTCGTGTCATAAACCCACATTCGTATTTTAATACCCCTTATTACACAACAGTTGCATAAATAACTATTACATCGCCCAACAAAAACTCGACTTAACCGAGTAGTAGGCATGACATGTTTATACAAATGATTTAAGTTTTCTTTAGTGTTAATTCCGCTAATATTTGTTTTTTAAAACAATTCGACACGTGTTTCGCCTCTACACGAGGCATCCTCAGGACGTGTTGTCTCGCCAAAATCTGGCACGAGACACTAAAGAAAACTTAAGTCATTTGTATGATTATGGATTTCCGCAAAGTAACGCCTAATTCAATAAATTTTCATGACATGTTTATATATATTTCTAGTGTGAACATACAAAATGTTCAGCAAGACTCCAATTATTCTAGAGGTTTTGAAAAGAGAGGTGGCCGTTATTTTTCAAAGAAACAAACCTCACTTCTGGGATTAATTACACACATAAAAGAACAAGAGTGCGGAGTAGCCCTAACATCATTCTACAAACCATTGCTAGTCATTATGATATGCCAATTATAGATGCATTTATGCGGCTTCATGTGCCTAATTAGTTACAATTATACTTACATAATTTAGGACATTTTACTAACAATTATTATGTAATTATTTTGAATTAAATTACTATTATTATATACAAGATTTATCAACGATACGTCACTCAAACGGTTGGCTCAGCGGGAGAACATTTGCGCGGAACGCGAGAGGTCGCGGGTTTAATTCGCGGATCGTTCATAAATTTTGTTTATTTATTCTATTTGTGTAAAATGTACTATAGATGGCCCAAAACCGTAAATGACTTGCCACATTCTATGAGAGATACTGAATCTGTTTTTAGGGCAATGTAAGAGACATTTCATGGAAATGAGTGCCGCTGATGGCCACATACTCTAAGAAATGCCTATTACTAATGAGCATAGCCTGGGTGTCTCATAGTCTCATCCTTTATTGTTAGTATAACTAGGTCAAAAAACGCTCGTGGTGTCTTACATTGCGTAACCCACGCCACTCGTGTTTTTGACCCTCATTATACAACTGCATACATTACACAGTAGCGATTGGTTTTGGAAAGCGTACAATAATTGGACGTAGTTCCTGAAAAACATTCCAAGCCACAAACATCACATTTTAAGGAATTCGTGTTTAAAGTTTAATAAATATAAGTGTATTCCATATATTATGTAGGTTGGGCTACTAAGTCATGAAGTCATTCAAAGAGAGACAGTAGGGCTGCCATTTTTTGTCAGTCCGTTAATATAACTCACGTGACCAGTTTTGTGTTCTCAACTCAATTTCGACATGTTTATGGTTTGGAACATTTTTCTGGAATTACGTCCTATTACAGTAAATACTTTCTGGCACAATTGTGCTGTTCAAAGCCAACACGGTACAGAAAACAACACGAAAAAGGTACAGATTCAAACAGATTCATACCACATCCTTTTTCCGCACCGCTCTCCTGAACGTACGCGTCGTAAGGTCCGCGATGGTGACGTCACTGGCGGCCCCTCCTTCAGCCCCGCCCCCGTCTCCGTAGAAGTGCGTGTGCGTCGCACTCTCAACGTGCGAACGCAACGTGCGCCTAATACTCTTGCGGGTGAAGTTGTATATGAACTCGCGGACTGACCGGGCGCTGTATTCTTCCGACAGCACGTACTGGCTCTCGTGCTAAAATACAAATTAAATTAACAATAAAAACAATATTATGATCTGTTAATATTTGATAGCAAACATAGTAATCCCATTGACAGCTTTACCATTGCACAGGATGCCGGCTAGTTTATGGGTACCACAACGGCGTCTATTTCTGCCGTGAAGCAGTAATGTTGCACTATTTGTACTTGAATCTTTATTATAAATTGAATCTTTGTTATAAATCCTTCATAGTAGTTAATATTCACTTAATTCATTCATAGTTCACTTAATTCTACTTCATATTATTATACTATAATAACAATACAAGTAATGGAACATACACGACATTTTTCTGGACAAACAACACCAAATACATCAAAATAATTTTCAAATATTCACAATACTTTTGAAAATAATCGCACCACTAATCCCGTAGGATAAGTAGTGTTTCTAATAGTTAATTAAAATATTTTATATTATTTTTAGTTGTCACTAGCATTAAACTAGGCCGGGCCTGTATTTTAATACTAGTTACTTCCAGATACATTGTTTTTTACAGATAACTTCAATACATAAAAGCGTATATAAGAATTTAACTTATGGAAAAAAAAAACTTTAACAGTTCTACGAGAAAATAAATAACATTTGTCTATCATACATATTACTGGTTAGTACTTGAGCGGTCAGTAATAAAATTGAGGGTATACTTAAAAACATTTGGGTTGACTACAAAGTCTGATGACTTGGGCTATTTTCATATAATAATATAGTAAGGTATTATTGATTGGGTTTATTTTGAACTTTTAAAGTAATAATGTATAATAAAGTATTAAAGATAATAAATTTTAAAGATAAATATATAAGGGTACATGTATACATATAGATAAATAGAAATATTAATTTATTGTAGATGTGAAATATAAGCTATTATTATGCATACTATAATTTTATAAGAAAATGGTATAAAATAAACAATGAAATTTAAAGTTTTTTTTTTCTGTATGTTGTGCGTATATCGGTAAGGTAAGTAAGGCTGGATAATTAATAATTTAACGTATAGCTATAAACAAATTTTCAATTTCATCATACTTTTTATTTTTTAACCAAACAGTTAGCTTTTTTTTACAGTTAAATTTGTCTTCAGAGTAGATATTAATAATTTTGTTTAATTTATTATAGAGCATGGGACCAAGATAGCATTGAAATTTACGTAAAATAAAAGTTTTAAAAGTGTTTGTAGGACAGACTTTATCTTTACGTCGTTTTGTTACTGCTTCTGGAACAAATATAAGTTTTGAGTGCTGTGCCATTATAGTGTCCCTAATAAACAATTGTCTTACAGACAAGACATCGCATTTAGTGTATAGTTCACTAGTAGGATACCGAAAGGGTTTGCAAATAATAACCTTTAATAGAGCACGTTGGGCCCGTTCAAGCTTCAAAAGACATGATTTTCGAGCACCACCCCACGATTTAATACAATAAGTTAATAAGGATTGTGCTAATGCAAAGTAAACATTTCTCAAAAGAGTGAAATCAGCAATCTGACATGGTTTTGACATCTGCCCATGAATCGGCATGAAAAATTAAGGCCGTATCATCGGCATACATAAATGTTTTGCAGTTAATTGGATTAAGATGACAAAGGTCGTTCACATAAATCAGAAATAAAGCAGGACCGAGCACACTGCCCTGAGGTACACCGTGAGTTACTGGATGAAAAGAGCTTACATAATCACCTATTTTTACATATAATGTGTAAGCATTACTGTGTTTCGGTCTGAAGGGCGCCGTAACTAGTGAAATAGATGGGCAAATGAGACTTGACAACTTATGTCTTAAGGTGACGAGCGCAATTGTAGTGCCGCTCAGAATTTTGGGTTTTTCAATTTATTCAATCGGTAGGGCGTATCAATTACCATCAGCTGAACGTCCTGCTCGTGTCATCCCTTATTTTCATTAAATAAAAAGCTATACCAATTTTGATGCTTTATCCCACTTAACCTTTGCCTTTAACAAATATCTCTTACCTTACTATCAAGTATAACAACAGCTGTCATATCTTTTTTCTTTTTGATATCTATGCCCAGTGCTTCAGCAAAATGATAGTTCCGTATACTGTCAACGGCTATCATATACATAGTAAAGTTGGTTGTGCAGCCCAAGCCCCTTATGTCAGTCTCATTCTCTGACTGTGATGGAAACACCGGTGGATATATAGTGTTGGCAAACTGTAACTTATTGCAGAAGTACTTCGCGTAATCCTGAATTAAGTTTTCTGCTGATAACGGATCATCTTCAACTGGTAGGATCACGGTCTCTTCTCTGAAAGTAAAAGTACATGATTCTTCAGGTAATTTGCTAAAAACAAATGCATTTTTAATGATATGTGGTGGCGGGATGATCCTGTTGCCGGAGACTCGGTTTCAGATTCTTAAAAGTTATTGTGTATATATATATATGGATATATACATGTTTATTTATTTATAATCGCTTATAAAATGCTCACAGAATACCTTTACTGATTTATGGTGGTATATGGATGATGCAGCTACTACTCAATAACTTTTGTATTAATTTACATTTACTTTTTTGACTTACTCGTGTAAGACATTGACTATTTGACGTTTGAGTGTGTATATTGCATCATTTTACATATTGCATTGTAATTTGAAATATATATATAAATCGATGTAAGTACTTAAATGTAAATCTTGATATAAAAGAGTGGCAATGAGTTTCTTGCTACTTCGTCTCATTAGCTCAACCCTTTACGAAGTAGCGGTAGATTCAATAAGAAAATATATTTTTTTTGACATTCATAAGTGTCATTTCCGTGACCTACGTGAATAAACTGATTTTGATTTGATTTGATTTGTTAGAGGTGGACAAACGAGCAGGAACTGGTCACCCATAATCTATTGCAATACAAGAGGATATATAACTCTATATTTTATTGGGAACAAATGAAACAACAAAGAAATGGCATACAATCTCACTCCTGGAGTAGGGATTGTTCTCGTTCAATCGGTGAATCGTCGATCAGTACGGCCGAGACTTCTATCAATACAAGAAGACCTGTATAGCCGAGTGGTTAGTGATCCTACCTACTAGGCTAGAGATCCCGGGTTCGAATCCCGGTAGGTGCAAGCATTTATATGATGAATATGGATGTTTGTTTCCGAGTCACGGATGTTTATAATATGTATTTATGTATGTTTAAGTAAGTATATTGTAAAAAAAATATTAAAAAAATACTAGTAGTACTTGTAGACTAGTCCTCACAATAATATTCGCGCGTTAAAGATTAAAACTACCAGTGGCAAGCTCCTTTGCACAGGATGCTGGCTAGATTTTGGGTACCACAACGGCGCCTATTTCTGCCGTGAAGCAGTTATGCGTAAACATTACTGTGTTCCGGGCTGAAGGGCGCCGTAGCTAGTGAAATTACTGGGCAAATGAGACTTAACATCTTATGTCTCAAGGTGACGAGCGCAATTGTGGTGCCGCTCAGAATTTTTGGGTTTTTCGAGAATCCTGAGCGGCACTGCATTGTAATAGGGAGGGCGTATCAATTACCATCGGCTGAACGTCCTGCTCGTCTCGTCCCGTATTTTCATAAAAATAAAAATAAAATAAAATAAACCCATTTTTCATATCACAGCTCTTTGACAACAGTCCATTTACTGCTTCGCCTTATATAGGAATAGGGCATCTTGATTGACAACTCCATTGTCATCTCATCATCATCATTACAGCCAGACGTCTACTGCTGGACAAAGGCCTCCCCCAAAGATCTCGATCGAAAGACGACGATCGGTCCTGTGCTGCCCTCATCAATCCTATTCTGGATCTTGACCAGACCATGGGTCACTCTAGTGAGGGGCCAGCACTGCATATCTTCCAATACGTGGTCGCCGTTAGAGGACTTTACTGCGCCAATGGCTATTTCTCTTTCAAGCTCCGTACTATGCCCACTGCCACTTGAATTTTACAATTATCCGCGCTATGTCTGTGTTATCAATAAATTTATATAATACTTTATTCATCAATGGACTGGTATGGGGTTTATGTGTCAGCTCAAACCAATTGATCGCGTGCAACACAAACCCCCTCATGTGACTTCTCTGGTTAAACAGCATCGGCGGCGGTGATCACTGACCATCAGGTGACCCTTGCGTTGTGAGAGAAAAGCACTCAAGTTCATTATATTCACTATTATTTTTAGTTATACTTTAATAAAACGGCGTAAGCCAATTACAATATTAAATTATATAAATGATTTGAGTTTTCGTTAGTGTTAATTCCGCCAATATTTGTCTTTAAACAATTCGACACGTGTTTCACCTCTACACGAGGATGTCTCGTGCCAGATTTTGGCGAGACAACACGTCCTGAGGATGCCTCGTGTAGAGGCGAAACACGTGTCGAATTATTTAAAGAAAAATATTGGCGGAATGAACACTAACGAAAACTTAAATCATTTATATAATTATGGATTTCAACCAAGTAACGCCTACTCCAATATTTTTTTTAATATCAAAGTAATTTATTACAAACCAAACTAAACATATTCCACAAATAATAGTTAATAAACACAAAGTTTACTGTAATTAACTAACAATTAATAAACATCCAAATGCCGTTCATCCATTCGTCTCATTATAACGCAAGCACTCTGTTAAAATCGTCTGCCATCCATCCGCAAATAAATCACAAGTAGGGTTGGCTTCGAGAAGAGCGTTGAGAGCAGAGAGAGACCTCGATATAGGGGAGTTGGTGTGAGGCACAGTAACGATGTGTCGGACTCACGAACAATCTATGCCTGTACCTCGAACAGTAGTTATAAATTATAAATGAATAAAACTTACTTTTCCCTTTCTGGTTCAACATATGAATGATGGTGTAACTGCTCCTCCAACGAAGCACACTTTTCATAAAAATCATAATTACTCTTCTCAACAGGCAGTGACACGAGACTACACTTTTCCATAAGCTCCAAACTTGACCAAGCATTATTTTGTATCAACTTCGAAGCACCAAGACCCTCCTTCCAAATCAAATTGACGGGACTACTCTTTTGATTCTTCTGGGTCATATTGTTCCAGGGATACTTATTATTATTTGACACAACCTCTTTCTTGCTGATATTCATTTTGACGGATGGTTTCTTAAATTTGTACTCTTGGCAGAATTTCATGAATTTTTTTTGTTGGTACATCAACCTCCGAATTTGCTGGACTTTTAAAAACTCCGCCGTCCATTGATGTGCCTGGTTGCTCTGACAATTATAATACTCCATGGCAATCTCGCGCATCTGTAACCAATAATAGAAAGACCAACAATGAAAAAGTATCTTGGAAGACTCACCAACAGCCTGGATAAAGATTTCAGGGCAGACTCAGCAGGTAGATCGATAATGGGAACATTATGGATCGTATGTGTGGTTTAACAGATTGTAGAAAAATACAGTGAGTATAATTAACCATATACTTATATATACTACTAGCTGACCCAGCAAACGTTGTATTGCCGATATTAAAATCGCGATACAAAAGTAACTGTTGATCGTAGATGGGTGAAAATTTGAAGTTGTATGTATTTTTTAATGCTGACTCATAATCAAACAAATTTAAAAAAAAATGTAAAAAAAACAAAAAGAAAAATTTCGTGTGGACCCGTAACATTTAGGGGGTTGAAAAATAGATGTTGTCCGATTCTCAGACCTACCCAATATGCACTCAAAATTTCATGAGAATCGGTCAAGCCGTTTCGGAGGAGTTCAATGTTTAAGACCATGACACGAGAATTTTATATATTAGATATATAGCCGAGTGGTTAGCGACCCTACCTACTAAGCTAGAGGTCCCGCGTTCGAATCCCGGTAGGTGCAAGCATTTATATGATGTTTATATGTATTTATGTATGTTTAAGTAAGTATATTGTATTAAATATATCGTTGTCTTGCAACTCATAACACAGGCTTATATATTATGCCTTATTTGGGGCAAGATAATTTATGTAAGAAGTGTGTCAATATTATATATGTATTTTTTGGACACTTAGAAGAGTTGTTCGACAGGGTGACACCCTATATCCTGAACTCTTCTCAGCTGTTCTGGAAGATATTTTTAGGAACATAAACTGGCAGCAAAAAGGGCTTAAAATCAATGGAAGCAGAGCTTGCGTGCTTTCAATATAGGATTTGTTGACTACCTAGTAAAAGCAGCAGAGAAGTTCGCACTAGTATGAGCATAACTGACAGCACATATGCAGGGCCTGCGTTGTTGATAAATTATTTATGTCAACTTTACTATGTAGGTATGTAATACTGTTTGTGACGTGAATAATTTTTGAACTTATCTTGCTTTTCGAGTATTTCACGAATGTAGGAGTTTGTCTTGAAAAGCTTTGGGGTTCAAGGGTAGAGATAATGCGCAAAACACAACCTGTACTTAAAAACAGCCGCCAAGCCTATCCCAAGAATTCCACTCCCAGCCTTCTATGATCAAGATTGCGTAACCAAACCTTGTGAAGATATAGATTTAAGGGGCCGGTTAGACCTAGACACTCAGCTCGGATTACAGCATTGAAAGATTATTGATTTGGTCGCTACTCGTTGATAATCTTAGCACTATTCCAAGATATATTTGTTTAGTAATAATGGATATGACGGATAAATGATGAATGATCATTAATTACTGTACTCATGACTCCTTTTCTATAATTAAATTTATTTTTAATTTGTATCTCATTTTAATGTTTTATTATATTAATAAGTTTTGGAATTCATCGCCTGATAATTAAGTCTACAGTTTTAAAATTTAATTGATATTTTGAGGCGTAACTCACAACTTCATATTTTACAAGTATTACTGTTGAAGCAGTACTGACTTCGTATTTAGAAACTAAATTCTAGAGGTGGTCGTTAAATCAATAAACTGTTTTATTAACAGTTTTATATCCGTTTCGCCCGTAACTCACTAAAACAGTTTAATTCAAAACAGTTGACGAATTTGCGGACGAAAACCTCGACTTGATATTATATTGATAAACCTAATAAAAACCTAAATTATTAATAAATGCATTAACCGATTTTTCAATACCCGTTGACGATTTAATAGTTTTTTCATCCTGTTGACCATTGACAAAAAACAATTAGATTAATTTAAAAACCTTCAATGACACACCTCTACGTAATTCTATTATCGAACTACAATTTTAAACACTTATAAAGTTTCACCTAAGTGAAACTATCAAAAAATATATTTAGACTCATTTGAGTGTTCCCCTCCACGGAAATCTTTAGTAAAAGGCGAAAGATTTATACGTTTTGAAGGGAAACCAGAGTGACTTAAGAACACATACTGAAATGATAGGGTCTTATGGCGATAAAAGTACATAGCGCGTGTTAGTAACGCAGTGCGTCGCAGGGGCGACATCTAGTTTGTAATGAAAGCAACAACACGTCCTTGTGATTACTGTCACTACTGTTGTAAAAATCTTGCACGTGCCTCTCACTAAATCCATAATATTAATATTTTTTTGTTGAAATAGGAAGCAAGCTGCACATTAGTTTTTTTTGCAAGTCTCTATCACCACTCTGTGGGTTTTTGTTGCAAGATGCTCAGCTCGTGTAAACAATAACTAAGCATATTGGGTATTGCTGAGCATATTATCTAAAATATCATTAAAGTTACCTTTTAAAAACAAACAAGTTATTAAAAGAATTAGAAAATGTCAAATAGATGATATTTAATTATTAAAATGTATTTAAAATTAATTTATTTATTTCTGATTATCTACATGTATATGAGAGATTTCCACGTACATAGTCACTCATCACGATATCTCTGGAACCATTTGAGCTAAAGGCTTGAAGTTCGGTAGTAATATTCTTTTCACCGAGTAGAGGTCAGCTAAGAACGGTTGTCCAAAATTCCATTCGCAAGAGTTTTTTTTATTATGAACAGAACAACGTCTGTCGGGTCAGCTAGTTTATTCGATAATTTAGTAATTGTTTGCCTTCTTGCTGAAAATGTAACAGGAGGAGTAATACCTAAGTATTATTTATTACAACACTGGTCTAAATTTCTCATAGTCCTAAAAATTTTTGAATAATGATCTAAATACTTTTATAGCCCCTGAACATTAATTTGTTGTTTCATACGTTTTTAAATTGTAGGATTCTGAGCCTTAACATGACGCAATAAGATCCACGTTACAGGCAAGTGTGTGGAAGATACGTTCTTAATTTTGGTCGTGTAAGAGTCATAGAAATTTTTGGCTTATATTAATTTATGGCGGGAATGAAATTCAAAACTAGAACTAAATTTGGTTAGGTATATAACATTCACGAAGTTGAATCTAGATTAAAACTAAAAATGTTAAGGTATGTTGTTAGTGTTTAAAAAACGAGTGAAATAAAAAAAAAACATAGTACCTAACATGTCCCGTGGCGGAGATGTGGTTTATTCCATTTTTTATGTATACATTTAAATAAAATTGGAGTGTTTTTTTGTAATATTGAAATAGCCGTTTTTTAATACATGTATATGAATATATATACGATACATATACCAAAATTTTTTTTTTTACAATTTTTGTCTGTCTGTCTGTTTGTTCCGGCTAATCTATATTGAAGTATTGGCGAATAGGCTTAGTTCTGCAGCATATGCGGTTAAGAAAATTAGACGGTTAACTGACATAGATACGGCGAGATTAGTATACTTTAGTTATTTTCATAGTATTATGTCCTATGGTATATTGTTATGGGGCAGTGCGGCCGATATTAATACTATCTTTGTGCTGCAGAAGAGGGCTATTCGCGCTATTTATAACCTAGGTCCTAAAGAATCATTAAGAGAAAAATTTAAACAAATAAATATTTTGACTGTTGCTTCTCAATACATTTTCAATAATCTTTTGTATGTTCATAAGCACATTGAGGAATTTTCTAGAAACTGTGACATTCATAATGTTAACACGAGGAACAAACATAAACTTGTTATGCCTACTACTCGGTTGGGTCGAGTTAGTAAGTCTTTTGTTGGGCGATGTATATGCTTCTACAATATGATCCTAGAAAATGTACAAAACGAATGCGTTACGAAATTTAAAAGAATTGTTAAAAAACGTTTGTGTGGGAAAGGTTATTATAGCATAAACGATTTTCTTAATGACACCACGGACTGGGAATAAAGCGAACACCCTCAGGCTCTTTAATTATAAATGTTTATGGTACGATTTACATTGTAATCCATATTTTATATTTAAAAAAAAAGCAAAGAAACTCAGCGAGTTTCTTGCGCCCATTTTTCTCAGGTCTGAGGCAGTCTCTTTTAAATGGGTGGTAGATTTTGACGTTCAATAAGTGATTTTAAATCCTATTTTGAATAAAAACATTTGAATTTGACAAAAAAAAATCACTGAAATGGCTGTACCGATTTTGACGGGACTTTTATTGGCAGGCAGCTGATGTAATAAGGAGTAACTTAAGCTACGTTTATTTAAAACAAAAATTATTATTTCAGAAAAATAAAGCAATGTTGCATGTCCAAGAGGCGGCCTTCTAAAAATAATTTATATGGCAAATAAATATATAATAATATGGCATATAATTGTCGGGTCAGCTAGTATTATATAAATTTTAAAAATACTATATAATTTGGCGGGATACTTTGTAAGCTGTACCGTAATTCTATATTTCAAAATCTCGGTTTTTATTTACAAACATTTGATTAAGTGTTCAAGCTATTCTGAAAATGTTGATCTATCTGGCCCATTTCCTGACACTGTTCAGTCCCATTCTATTAAATAGAAAATAAAGTGGTCAACGCGCTTAAGGAAATTAATACTGCTATCCCAAGAAATCGCTAAAATAGCGCATATTTAAAACCATATCTTCACGGGTTATATAAAGCTAATATTTTTACAAAAAATAATTATATATCTACAGAATACAACAAGAAAATTCATTATTCATTACATTTCTATTTTTTATAGAAATCTTTAGGAAGTAGAGGAGGTTGCTAAGGTTTCTGGAGGAATTAGGGTGGCAGGAATAACAAATATATTACCACACACGAAAAATAGTACCATACCATAAAATTGGCACTACAGAGTAGAAAAGCAGGTCCAAAACGAGAGAACAACAAATAACCATAACCATCAACTCAAATTAAATTATCCAGTGATAGAATACATATATGAATATGTCTATTCTGGACAAATTGTTGGTCAAAACGTGCAGATAAAAAAAATATATAAAGATAAATAAACAGTCCATGGGCCCCCATCTTTATACTTAATACAAATCAGGGAAAACAAACACAGCATGTTAACCGAACCACCGTCAAGTGATATGGATGCCAAACCTCCCCCAGGCTTGTACTATAATATATGAACTAAACACATTGGTGGGCAAAGAATGAAATGGGTGTTCCATGCTAAGAGTTCACGCTACTAACTATTGTACCACTGATAATTGTTTCAATATACTGTTTATAATCTCATACACTATTTAATATACTACCAGAGCATATGATGGCAGCTGTTCATAGAGTGGATTCATAGGTGTAAAAAGCATCAACATAGGATTTCCATCGGCATATCTTTCAAAATTAAATGACTTCTTCCACATTGGAATAATCCTGGCGACTGGCTGGGCAAAGTTTTCCAATACCCATTTTACTAGAGATGATTCATTCCATGCACGTTGCACATCTTTTGTAATGTATTGCTGAAAAGAATAAGTGGGAAATTAGCAATTAACATCACACAATCAGGAACATGTGCTCTGTAACACATTCAATACAACTATTGTATGCTAATATTATTAATATGTTTTGTAACAATATGACGAACCTATAATATAGGTATACTAGCTGACCCAGCAAACGTTGTATTGCCGTTATTAAAATCGCGATACAAAAGTAACATTTGATCGTAGATGGGTGAAAATTTGATGTTGTATGTATTTTTTAATGCTGACTCATAATCAAACAAATTTAAAAAAAAAATCAAATAAATTAAAAAAAAATCGTGTGGACCACCCTTAATATTTAGGGGTATGAAAAATAGATGTTGGCCGATTCTCAGACCTACTCAATATGCTCACAAAATTTCCTGAGAATCGGTCAAGCCGTTTCGGAGGAGTACGGGAACGAACATTGTGACACGAGAATTTTTTATATAAGATTATACCTCTGTGTCAGTAGTCATTTATATGATGAATATTGATGTTGGTTTGAGTTATAATTGTTTATGTTTTTTTAATGAAAAAAAGGGACGAGACGAGCAGGACGTTCAGCTGATGGTACTTGATACGCCCTGCCTATTACAATGCAGTGCCACTCAGTATTCTTGAAAACCACAAAAATTCTGACCAGCACTACAACTGCGCTCGTCACCTTGAGACATAAGATGTTAAGTCTCATTTGCCCAGTAATTTCACTAGCTACGGCGCCCTTCAGACTGAAACACAGTTATGTTTGCACTAATGTGTAAACATTACTGCAACATTACCATACCAAGCATACCCACTGGTATATATATATGTATTTATATATCAATTAAAATCGCTGTTTTGACTTTTAATTTAATGCTGTTACATAATTTGGAATAAGTACCGTCAGATAGTCTCGTTGTAGAAAAAAAATACCATCAAAGAAATGAAAAAATGCCTAAACAACTTATCAACATTCATTGGTGGAAAATCTTCTTTTTTTGCTGAAATTCATACTTTTTAAAATATAAAAATAACAACACACATACACATGGAATGCCTATAACCAAAGCGATCCAAAGTACTCACTCTGCTCACTCGACTTTTCTACATTTACCGAGCTCCAAAAATGTTCCGAGAAACAAAAGCTAAGAATAGTTATTTGCACAACACAATGATTTAGACACTCAGGAAGGTAACATTCCCTGAAATGGATAAGAGAGACAAAAAAAATGCACTCTAGTTAAATTTTTGGCATGGGATGGCGGATTGATGAAAAACATTACCTTTGTCTATTTCTTATACAACGAGATTACCGAGCCTCAGTAATAATCGAGTGAAGTCCCTCAGAATTACACAAATTAAATTGAAAACAAAATTTGTGAACGATGCGGCACTCGAACCCGCGACCACTGGCATTCCGTGCGAGCGCTCTTACCACTGAGCTAGCCGTTCGAGTGGCGTATCGTTGATATAGTATGTCTTGTTTAACTCTCAGGTTGTGGCTTCATCTACAGGATCTACTTTACAGTTGATAACCTGCTCAACCCCAATATTTGCATATTAGGAAATTGACTTAAGGTGTCGCTGTTCAAATCTAAACAATTTGTTATTTTCAAGGAGATATCCGTCTCTTCTCGGATTCTTCAAACAAATTAAACTCGAAAACAAAGTTTATTCAGAAATTAGGATTTTCACGTTTTAGAATCAGTCTGCGATTACCTGGTCAGGCTACACGACTTAATTGCGCAGTCTTCCATGTCTCGTCACCTTCTTCAAACATAAGAAAGATTGATTATTACCAACCTGAGTATCATTCCACAGCATGAATCTCGCGTTTGGCGCGCTTTCAATCCCAAAATTTGCTAGGTCAAGGGAAGTTACAACAGCGAAACATACTTCACCAACAGTGTCAAATTCGCGTATCTTGAGAGCTGTATTATACCATATATTGTAAAACTTTGATGTGTCAGTGAGTGGTGTATAGCCAACTGCTACAGCCTAAAAATATACAAAATATGACTATTTTAATAACACCATTTTATGGCGAAACAGAAGTGGCAGTAGGCAGGGCACATAGTTCGACGGACAAATGGCCGTTGGGGCAGTAAAGTCCTCGAATGGCGACCACGTACCACAACACAAGATCGACCGACGATCTGGTCAAGATCGCCGGAATACGTTGGATGAGAGCAGCGCAGGACCGATCGCCGTGGAAATTTTTGGGGGAGAACTTTGTCCAGCAATGGACGTTTTCCGGCTGATGATGATATTATGGCGTGTCAAATTGACAGGAGACTAATGGACACTAAATTGTTATTGTCAAAACGGTTTCACGGTTCATCTATTCCATCTCTTTCTAACACCTAGATCTTTCTGTAAGAATAGTTATCTCACTCTCTCACACAGGGTTCATCTTTTACGCTAGTACACTAAGTTTACATTAGTATAATAAGTTTGTACAAGAAATTGGTGCCATGGAAAAGTTCCTAAGTAAAGTAAACTTCTTCCATTCTAATAGAGAAATCAAAAACATAGAGATTAATTAGTAAAAATGTTGGTCACTTAATTCAAAGGTCTTCCTTTATCTGGAGTATCAAAATGTATTCTACATTAATTTTAGGCAACTTACATTACACATGGACAGCAGGTTAACAAGATCTTCTCTACTAGATACTTTTTGTAAAGGTTGTATTATTAAATCTAGAAAATTAACCATACTCTCCGCATTTCGTGGTCCTGCAATAAGGATAAAAAAAAATTAAAGTAAAAACTTCTTTAGCATCGTTGTAATTTGAAAGTCGATGAAACGAAAAAGCGACACCAAAAAGAGACACATAAATTCATTCAATTATATTTACTAAATTCGCTAAATTTTTTCAATCGATTTTAACTTATATTTTTTTAGAGTATGTGTCCCCTAGTCAACAGCACTCAAACATTTTTTTGCGATATAAGACTCTATTTTTGAATTCCGAAAGGATATGGGTTATACGAAGGTCTCCGAGGTACCTTAATATTGAATATACTCAACAGGTCATTGTATTCTTCAATTGAGAATTTCAAAAGTAGTCTAACTTGTGTGTGTAGCACTAACTATGACCTTAAAACGGAAGATAATGTGTTTAATGAGTCTCCTCTAAACACATTCGATTCTATAAATGCAATTTTTGTAAGCGGTAGTGAATCAACAAATCTTAATATGTATATATAAATTACGTGACACGTTGTTTGTCCGCGATGTAGTCCTAAACTAATGAACGGATTACAATGGGGATTACTCCATGGGGTGCAGTTTGGTCCAACTTGAGAGATAGGATAGTTTTTATTTGGATTTGGGACCCATAACTATTTTTATTTTCATATTTGTTTTGTATAGACATATTTTCTACGAGAGAATTTAGTGACGCACGGTTTGACAGTTCCGCGGTGAATCAATTTCATTATAACGACAGGGAGCATTTTTTACGAAATAATTCTTGATGATTTTCAACTATTGGCAAATTCCTATAAAACAGTATTTTTATTTATTATCTACAGAACAACGTCCGTCGGGGCAGCTAGTAGAAATATATTTATTTACCATAGGGAGTGACAATAAGATAAAATATTGATATAAGACAATTGAAAGTCCCCTTTTTCTAACTTGAATCAATTTTTGTTACATAAAAAATCAGAACACTGTTAAGCTGTTGGCGCGTGGGGAGGCGGGGAGTAGATTAACACACATCATGAAACATCTGGAGTTCTTCTACCATGTGTTAAAAGAACTTACTCCCATATAGCGCCAAACTATGGAATGGGCATTCTTGTTTCTGGAAAGATACCACATGGAAACATTAAAAAAATGCTTTACTAAATGTGGCTGTTTAGTCAAAGCTGCTGTGATTCCTCTGGTGTAGAAAGATAATGTGAGCATCAGTGATCACCTGCCATTAGGTGACTGGAGCCATATGCTCATCTGTCCTCCTTAAAAAGGTATGTTTTTCGTAAACTTTTTTTGTTAATTCGGAGTTGCAAACAGGTTCCAAAATCAATGACTCATTATTATAAAAAAAGACAGCTGTTCGTGCTATATATCAGCTTGGTTATATTGTTTCTCAAAGAAAAATTTAAACAAATAAATATTGTCATTACATTTATGAAAAAATTGTCACCTTTTTGCTCTTAATAGTGATTTTCATTATTATAACACTAGAAATAAGGGATTGATTGTAACTTATAGTAGGCTTCATAAGATACATAATAGCTTTAAGGGTAAAGGTATAACACTTCTATAATAAAGTCCCAGCCACTGTTCAGGCATTTTCTATAAATAAATTTAAATGTTTTATAAAAAAAATGGCTCTGTCGTAAATCCTATTACTCCACAGCTGAGAATCTAAATGATCAGACAGCCTTGGGAGTAGATTGTGATTATTTTATAGCGATAGAAATGACTGTACAATATTGTATATTTTAATTGAAAAGACCGCAAAAAAATAATGCTGGGAGAGTTTCTTGCGCCGCTTCTTCTCTCTCAGAGCGCCATTTGTTTCCGAAGTGGTAGTAGTATCTAGTATATTAGAAATGACATCGAAAATAATTCTAAAGGAATAAATTTTGAGAAAATAAAATGCCTAGTATACCTTTATATAAAATTCCTCTAGATGTCACTGTGTACGCTATTAGTATTGGCCATGACGCTATCTTATTGTGTTGCATCCGGCATTCACTTCCAGGATTCCAACAATTTATTGCACTAAAATGTACCTGCAAGTAAGCCATAGTAACATTAAACACAATAATTCTTTGCAGTGCTAAATAGATGATTTAAGTTTTGACAGATGCATTTTTATTGAGTTTGTTTTGTTACTCAAATCATATTGTCAATATTATGAGTAGGTAATGTTGGTTTTAAGCTTTCCACTCCGTAAACCCTGTTGCCTGGCAGGATTTATTTATTTATTAAATTCCGCCAACAAAGGTATACACTAATATAAACACAGTTTAATACAAAAACAATAACATTCATGTGGTAAGTGATGCCTCAATTATAGCCGAAAATGACATGTAATTCAATTAAATTAATCCACAAAATAAAATAAGAACTATAATATATTATATATCTACGGATACAAACTTAATATAAATTTAAACAAAATATTATCGAAAAATAACGATTGAGGTCATCCCTCCCTTGAAAGAACTGTTTTAATATATTTTTTAAATTTGTGTAAGTTGTGATCAAATATGTTGACTTCATCGTGATGACTATTATATTCCCTGGTAATTCTATTCCTCAGATCCACATGATTTTGGCACTCTCACAGAATTCTGTCAATGTGTATGATTTTATGTGAATTAATAGATTGCTTATAATTAGCATGATTTGAATTAAGGTATGTGGAAGCTATCAAAACAAGCTATAAGACCATGCAAAATAAACCATCTTATAAACAAAATAAGGGTCAGAATTTGACGAGGGGATAGTGTGCCATACAGCAAAACTTGTATGTGAGATTTTATAAAATCAACAATATAGGAAATAATATGATTGGAGATTATTCAATTCAGATATTTAACCCAGATATCTTACTAAGTTTGAGACAAACACTTTGAGATAATATTATAATTAATTTTTGGGCAAATATTTAATTTTTGGAGTATAATTCCCACCTTTAAGTACAGTTACACATCTCTCAATCTCTGTACAGTGCTGATGTTTATGTGTGGCATGTTTTTTCTTTCCACCATGCAAGACACTTGCATTAATTAATATGTTTGAAAAACCAAACAAATTGTACATTAAATTAAAAAAAGAATTCTGTACCCCTCCTTTTGTGTTTTAGTAAATAAATATTATATCATTCAATAATTTAAATAACTTACCCTATCATTTAATAAGATTGCAGCCTTTTCAAACTCTCCTCGCACATACTGGGACTCACCATCCCAGGGAGCATAATACATAACAAAAGATACATCATGTGTGTTGATCACTCGCAATGCGCTACTTAGCTGACCTTTATACCAATCTGTGACTAATGCCGAATTAAAAAACTTTATTGGTTGAGGAACTTTGGACACCTTGGAGGGCCTGGAAATGAGAAGATTCCTAATGTACTAGCTGAATTAAAATCAAATCAAAATCACTTTATTCATGTAGGTAACGGATGACACTTATGAATGTCAAAAAAATTTTTTTTCTTCTTATTGAATCTAAAGCTACTTTGTAAAGGGTTGACCTAATGAGAAGAAGTCGCAAGAAAATCATTGCCAATCAAATGGATTAATATGATTACCACTTATTTGTTGTCATGATAATGCCTTCAAATGCTAAATGATAAGTGAAATCAGATCATTTTAAGGACTTACGTATTGTGTAGGGCACCTAATGTTGTTAGTGCTAAGGCTATACAAAATATAGCTTCTTTGACGAGCATATTAATGGTTATATCACGGTTATTGTTTTGTTTTGCCGCTTGAAAATTTTCAGCGGAATCTTGATCATCGCTAGATGTGCCAGGTTCATTTAACAATGACGTGTTTTGAGAAATATGCTCCGTATCCACGGTTGGAAACATTACACGTCATTTATATTATTTAACTGTGTGTTGTTGGACATTATTTTGGCATATCATTTAGAAAAAATTGTATTGTTTTTTATTAATGTAAAAATATGAATTATGAATAAGACAAATACAACAAATTATTCTGTAATCTGTATTGCTTTATACTAATATTATGAGTCAATAAAAGTAGACTCAAATTTCTCTATTATTGTTTTTCCACAGTTCACGCAAAGAAAAGAATATACCTAGGTATATTTTATTTACTCTGAAGTTGAAGTTTGAACGATCAACGAGGAATTCGAAGAAACACAATTGTCATTTTGTCAAATCCCTAACCAAAGAATAAAAATAAATTGACACCGACGACATAATATTTATCGATGTTGTATACAAATATTACGATTTGGGCAGCACTAGCTACCGAATACGCCCTTAGGACGTTTGAGTCCACTGCCTAGATATTGCGCAAGCTTTTGATAAAGTTTGAAATATAATGTAACATAAACTAAGAAATAATCTTCCCAAGCAGTTTCATGTCAGTTTTCGAGTCAGATAAAATGATCCATTCTCTGAATTAAGAGAAATGAAAGCTGTAGCATTACAAGGCAATGTGCTAGATCCTAGAGCTAGAAAAAAAAATCCTGGCAATTTTCGCAGACGACACAGCCGCAATGGCTGTAGGGCATTCGCAAGAAGAAGCGGTGCATAAAGTAGAATCAGGCATAAACACCATTTATGATTGGACAAGAAAGTGGCGTATCAGACATAATGAGTCAAAATCAACTCATATAGATTTACCATATAAAAGATTTAACTATCACCCGGCCTACATAGTAAAAAAAACCTACGAGTATGCAGCCAAATACTTTTACATTAGACGAAAAGCTTCACTGGAAAGCTCATGTCAAAAAGAAACGAGTGGAGTTGCAATTACACTATAAAAATATATACTGGTTACTTGGAAATCACTAATCAGTAAACAATAAAGTCATGTTTTATAAACAGATCCAGTGTTGATTTATGGTATTCAACTTTAGTGTTGTACCAATCATAAAAATATACAAATTATACAAGGCTTTCAAAATAAAGTGTTACGAGGTATGGTAAATGCCCCCTAGTACACACGAAACATCGACCTTAAGGTGGATTTCGTCGTAAAAAATATTCAAAAATATGAAGAAGCTCAAGAGCTAATTCTTGACCATGTGACCATGAGGCTATTCAGCTCCTCGACACCACGAACCTAATGAGAATACTCAAAAGGACTAAATCTCTTGAGTTTGTGTAATGAAAAGCTATTGCAATAAAGTGCAGTGAATAGTGATACTAATATGTGCTAAGAGTAAAGAACACAAGAACATAGTGTGTTGTGCTATTGGACACTACCACAGTCTTACCCTACTTAGTACATTTAAGTTAAAAATAAATTGCTTTAAAGACTAGATTCAATACAATCAAATAGAATTCAAATCAAAATAAAGAAATCAAATTAAAAAGCTGATACAAAATGTACTCTGTGGTCATGTTTCATTCATTGACAATTGACATCTCCTTTGATGTTTCGTACTTGGAAGTCGTTTGACGTTTCGACTCTTTCTCCAAAGGCAAAAACTCAATTATAATTAATTAGTCTGTGCTGTAGTAACTTGTTTGTAAATAGTAACTGCTGAAAATAGTATGCGATGTGAAATTATACGCATTCCTTAACCTTACATTACGTAAACTTTATACTATTGGTACTTATTCCTATTCTTGTCCGGTATTGAATACACAATTACACACTTGTTAAATAATTTCAATGTTAAGTGTGAAATGTTCATGAAAAATGCCACCCTTCAGAAGGAAGAAAGCCTCCAAGTCATTTCCAGTTAAAGTATGCACCTTAGATGCTGAATTAGAATTCAACTTGGAAGTAAGTATATATTAGGATTATCAGTTCAGTCTCTATGCTTCCAGTTTATATTAACTATATTGTTTGTTCATATTAATTCATTAAACCTGATGCATGAGTCATAACTGTAAACCTAACCAATGACCCATGGTTCAACAACATACACATGATTAAAGAGCACTTATCATGTTAGAAATTTGACTTAATCACTATCAGATTGAATATTTATTTTTTATCTTGTTGATATTTGTATTTTATGAAACAGCACCCCTAGTAATATAATTACTACAACAACTATTTCTTGTGGTCATTTAAATTGTAAAATCTTCTCATAACTATTGTTTGAACTGATGGTGTTGTTGCTCTTAATAATTATAAAAAAACAAATAATTTTCATAGTGAATTTCACTTAAGTAGTATTTTTCGTAACATCATCATAATCATTTACCAGTGTGAGGCTCCTTTGCACCGGATGCCAGCTAGATTATGGGTACCACAACGGTGCCCATTTCTGCCGTGAATCAGTAATGTGTAAGCATTACTGTGTTTCGTTCTAAAGGGTGCTGGAGCTAGTAAAATTACTGGGCAAATGAGATTTGACCACTTTTGACAACTTATGTCTTAAGGTGACTGTTGTAGCCTCTCAGACATTTTGGGTTTTTCAATAATCTGGAGTGGCATTGCATTGGGCAGGGTGTATCAATTATTACCATAAGCTGAATGTCGTGCTCGTCTCATCTCTTATTTTCATTATAAAAAATAATTTCGGAAAATCCTGTAAGTAATCTAGTAGCCGAAACCTCCTTGTTCCACACCATGCGGTAGCCGTCAGAACTTATAGGTGCTCCTAGGTAAAACCCATATTTGTTCGATAAGAAAGTGCGCACATAAGGATGATAAAATTTTGTTTTCTAAATGTACAATTTTGTTTTTTTGAAATTTAATAATTTTGACTATTCCATTTTATCCTTATATGTATTTATTTTTTTATGAATTATGGCTAAATAGCTCTATCTTTGTGTTCATTTAATGTCGCCATTGTAGCACAACACTGTTCAATAAAAAATATTGCAACTACTTAATATGACATTCTAAGTATTGGACTTTGACCTAATGAATGCATTGTTCAATACTTATAATTTGGTTGCATAAGTAATTAATTGTGTTTTACCATTCTAACGAATGTTTCAATTAATTATTAGAACAGACCTTTTATTGAGTGAGACTGTTAATTTTCTGTATGGGGAGGGTTACAATGAAGTATGTAAGTAATGTGTAAGCATTATTGTGTTTTGGTCTGAACGGTGCTATAGCTAGTGAAATTACTTCGCAAATGAGAGTAAACATCTTATGTCTCAAGGAGACGAGCACAGTTGTAGTGCAAATCACAATTTTTGGGATTTTCAAGAATAGGATTCTTGCCACTACATTGTAATGGGCAGGGCATATCAATTACCATGAGCTGAATGTCCTTCTTGTTTCTTAGTCCTTTATTGTCATAAAAAAATCCTGTGTTTAAGACCCAGCTGCCTGGTGCTTCTGAATGAACTAAGAAAAGATGAATTCCAAAATGAGAGCATTAAAAAGTTTCTTTTGGTATTTATAATAGTACAAATGGGTGTGCATTAGAAATTCGCATCTCGAATTTTGGGTTGGTAAGCATTTAGTTTTATGGAGGTTTTTTCCCTTTCAATCAACATCACCTGTTCTTCTTCTTCGTCCTTACTCTCTTGACAGAGCAGTTGTGGTCATCACGAAGTGAAATCTTTTGGGGCAGATGTGATTCGCCCCACGAGAATTCGCCACTTTTCCCTGTGACAGTCTGGTGCACTCATTCAATGGACCGCACACAGCGGTCTTAATTCGGTTGGTCCATCGTATGGGCGACCATCCCCGCCCTCTGGTTTCTCCCCTCCACTTTTCCCTGCACGACAAGGCTCAATGCACTCACTCTAGCTCCGGGAGACCCTTTTTACCCTGCGGAAAATCATGGTATTTTTTAATTTGAGTTTGAAGCTATGTACAACAGATCAATTTTTCAGGTTAGAAACACAAGACATGAAGAATAGGAATGTTTTTCAACATTTTGTTATTAATGCCTCTACAACCTTACCTAATAAAAATTATGAAAAATATTTATAATATTGAAAATAATTTTTTTCTTGGAAGTTCAATGAATATTTTTCCATTACTACACTGTGATAGATGTTAATCAGTGGTAAACAGAAATTCTCCCTGGTATAAGTGTGCCCTATCTCTAGGTGGTTTAATAAAAGCCAGAGGCACGGAGTGTGGGCAGCCCCCACACCTACTGTAACTCAGTTTCAGGTTTATGGATAGCTAGCCTCAACCGCTTCGGCTCGACATCTGCCCGTGATTAGTTACGCAAGGGCGGAGGGACTGCCCTTCCCGCAGCGCCGGATACGTGCAGATCCGAATTAATCTCAAATTCTTGTTGTATATGATCATTGTTCAAAGGCAATCCGCAAATAGCTTGCACGCCCTTTTCAAAAATAACTAAACATAACCTCAAACTAAAAAAAAACAATAAAAATAAAACTACTCCTTTCCGCGCTTTGGGAGTGGACTCACTCCCCCTTCCCGCTCCTCCACCCCTTAATGCTTAATTAAGGATGCAAAGTTCTAATGCAGACCCTTATATATTATATCTTGTATGATGGTATGTGTGAGATTCTTTTTAACAATTTCTTAACTCAAACCTCTAACTTAAATATTTTTTCGATAACCAAAATTATCTTATTCTTTCAATTGTATAGTTTATAGAGTTGCCTTTACAATATTCTTATTTGATAAGGTATTTTGGTTTGAGCTGATGGCTTTATTGTTCATTCTCTGAAGACTAAAAGACTAATGGTTTGACATTTGTAATTTAAATTTAGTGATTTTTAGTGGTAGAAATCCTGAATGGCCCAATTTCTACTAAATTTATGAATAAGATTACTTTAATTATTGTTAACATAACAATAGGTAATGCTTAACAATAGTTTATAGCTTAAAAGCCCACATTCACACGAGAATGCGAGAAAAACACGAGACACGCGAATGTGGAACCGATTCACATATTCTTCGCAGATACTCGCATTGTTCTCCAATTTTTGTTGTTTTTTTGGCGCGAGACGAAGAAGCTGAGAATGCGAGTACAGAAGACAACAGAGGAAAACTTCTATTGACTCCACACTCGGATGTGTATGTAGCGATACAATCGTCCATTACAACAGTTTTGCGTGGTATTTACTGATCAATATGAGCTGTATTTGGACGACCAAACAAAAATTGGCATTCCAAGAAGGTTTTCAATAATAATAAAATAATAATAAATATCTATTTATTTTCTCCTCACAAAGATCTTAAAGCTAAAACAGTACAGCAGTGTTACCTTTTTTTAACAGCTAGTAGTTGTAGCTAGCTAAGTAAGCTAGCTAGTAGTTGGGGTCGGCCCTCCGTATCATGTGTCTCCAGGTGGCTCGGTCCTGGGTCGTCTCTTTGTTTAAGTGGGCTTCTTTCAGGTTCTTATTTACTATAGACATCCATGTGATTCGGGGTCTTCCTCGTCCTCGAGGTTTAGTTACAATATCTAACACTTTTCTGCTCATTTGCTTATATGGTCGCCTCATAACATGTCCGTACCACCGCAGACAGCTCTCCTGCAGTTTATCTGGGATAGGTCTTACTTTAAAGGTGCCTCTTATGTGTATGTTTCTGACCTGATCCAGCCTAGTTACACCACCTGCCCACCTGAGCATCTTCATCTCTGCGCAGTGCAATTGATGTTCGTGCTGCTTTTTGAGTGGCCAGCATTCGGCTCCGTATGTCATAGCCGGTCGGACGGCTGCTCTGTATACTCGTCCCTTTATGCGCACGGGCATTCGGCTATCGTATAGCACCCCAGAAAGTTCTCTCCATTTCATCCACCCGGTATTTATGCGACGGGTGATATCTGTGTCTATTGACCCATCTTTACTGATGACTGACCCTAGGTACTTGAAATGGTCCACTTCTTTTAGCTGGGTGTTCTTGCTGTTGATGCCACTAAAGTTACAATGCATGCACTTGATCTTCTCTCTGCTTATTCGCAGACCTGATGTTTCCAGAGCTTCTCTCCACTTTTCTAAAGTCTGCTGCAGGTTGTTCACAGTTTCACTGATGATGACGACATCGTCAGCGTATAAGATGTCCCATGGTGGCGCTCGCTGCAAATTTGAGGTGAGATGGTTCATTACAATATTAAATAACAGAGGACTGAGTGCGGAACCTTGGTGCACGCCAACTTTAACATGAAATTCATCGCTTGTTCCTGTTGGACTTCGCACTTTTGTTGATACTTGGTGGTACATATCTTTGACAATCATTATGTAATGCTCGGGGACACTCTGGGCCCTTAGAGCGTGCCAAATTAATTCTCTCGGTATCCGGTCGAAAGCTTTTTCTAGATCGATGAATATCATGTGCAAGTCTTGTTTGTTGTCTCTGTACTTTTCCATCAGTATTCTGACTGAATGTATGGCATCAGTTGTGGATCTACCGGCGACGAATCCGCATTGGTTTTCAGTGACGTTAGTTATTTCAAGAAGCCTTTTGTTGATGACTCTTTCCCATATTTTGAAGGAATGGGAGATAAGTTTTATAGCTCTGTAATTTTTGCAGAGTCTTATATCACCTTTATTTTTATAGAAAGGGATGAGAAAGCTCTTTCGCCATTCGTCGGGAATTCCATCACCCAGGAACTTGTTGAAAAGTTTTGTCAGAAACAGTAATCCGGTATCTCCTATTCGCTTCCAGAATTCAGCAGGGATATCATCAGGGCCAGTGGCTTTATTATTTGCCATTCGCTTTATTGCCAGAGTAATCTCTTCAGGGCTCATACACGGGATAGGGCCTTCTGTAGCAGGGATATCTTGTGGTGCCTCACTGGGGAGTACTTCATTTAGTAGTTCTGTGTAGTATTCTTTCCAGCGGTCTCTTATGTCTTCGTTTGATGTCAGTAGTTTTCCTTGTTCATTTTTGATAAATTTATTTGTGACAGTATCCCTACTACTTTGGTGTTTGCGTTTTGCCAACTTAAAGATTTCTTTATCGTTTGAGGCAGTTTCAAGTTTAGCATAGAAATCATCCCTGGTGGTTGCCTTGGCTTGTGCGACGGCTCGTTTTGCAATTTTCTTAGCAATTTTATAAGCCTGGTGGTCGGCATCGTCTTTCGTCTGTTGCCATAGCTTAAAAAGTGATTTTTTAGTTTCCAGTTTTGCTCTCACTTCTTTATTCCACTAGCTAGTGTCCTTGTTATTATTGATGGCACCTTTAGATACTCCCAAATATTCTTTTGCTTTTTCATTGCAGTATAATTGAAAATCTGTCCACATTGCATCAGCTGTATCATCCTGCTGCTCTTGGAGGTGTTGTGCGATATATTCACATAATCTGAGACCTTCCTCACCCTCCAACTTATGCCACCGTGTTTTTACAATGTTCTGCTTCTTTACTTTGTATGTTTTTGGAATTTTGAACTCTGCCACTAGTATTCTATGCTGTGAGGGAATGACTTTGCAGTCTTTGCATGTCTTTAGTTGTTTTCTATCAGTAAAATTGTAGTCTATCTGAGTGCATGCCCCACCACTTTTATAGGTTACTAGATGTTCTACAGGTTTTGTGAAGAAAGTATTAATAATTGCAAGATCGTGTGCCAGTGCCATTTGAAGGATGCTCTCCCAAACAAGCTCTCTCCCTCTGGGTTAATCTTACCATATGCGTAGTTGCCATGTATTCTCTGGTAAGTGGTAGTTTTCTCACCAACGTGACCGTTCAAGTCGCCACCGATGAACTTAGACTCACAGTTTGGTATAGACTGCAGCAGATCGCTAATTTCGTCCCAGAAAGATTCCTTTTCGGAACTTGGGGTTCCGGACTGGGGGGCGTATGCACTTATGATGTTCATGCACGGTTGATCGTCCAGGGCAATCTTGATTGACATTAGCCTTTCGCTTACTCTATTTACTTCAACTACGCGTTCTTGAAAGTGTTTGTTTACTATAATGCCGACCCCATTCTGCGCCCTTGAAGCTTGAAGTTAAACCCTATATTACGCGATTTGGACCCCTTCCACTTCGTCTCCTGGATGCAACAAATGTTGATGCGTCTTCGATTTAATACTTTGCTAAGTTCTAAGCTGCGTCCTGTCATCGAGCCCACGTTCCAGCTTGCTATGCGCATCGTCGGGGATATCCCGGGTGCTCTGGTGACATTTGCGTCGCTTTGGGGGTACGCCCTGATATAAGGATCACAATGATTAAAATAGTATACTTAAATTTATAAATTACTAGTAATATAATGTGTGTGTTTTTGTGTGTGTGTGTGTGTGTGTATGCTTGTGTGGGAGTACTCTACTCTCAGTTACTATTAGTGTAGAAGGTTTTTTAGTAGAGGTATAGTCCAATTTCTGAATCAGAACTTGTTGTGGAATATGAATTTAAAAATTATATAAATAAACTAAAAGTCCACGATGCGTGGAAACGTATTAGCGCCTTGGTGGAATTATCAATAGATGAATTAAAAAACAAAAACAAAAGCTAGTCGCGGCAGTTACTTCTGCGTTCCATCGTCATCGAGAGTGAGAACTATCGAGAATCTTGGCGAGATTTTCCGCGTGAATGTGGATTTTAAAAGTTATTCAATATACTTAAAAAGTAATTTAATAGATATTATAAGTCCTTCCGGGACCTTGTAAGTAATGAAGTGACCAAGTAAAGTGTTCTCTCCATACCATAACCTTTCTCTTTCTAATTGTTCCGATGGTGATAACTAGAGACCGGATTATATGCAAATGCACATGCTTTTGCATATTTAGTACCTTTTCAGTGGTAGTTGCATATTTTAGAAAAAAAAAATTAGTATGCATATTTACGCTCGATCTCGCCCATCGTTCGATGCTTTTCATAGTAAGCCCAAACATTGCACTCAAAAAATTCTGTCCAGTAACCTAGTAGACGTAGAACGCTCCTTTTCCGCTTACAAAAATTTTTTGAGCGATCATAGACAATTTGTCTACAGAACATTTAGAACAGTACTTAGTAGTACATATTTTTAAAGGTAAATCTTAAATTTCATTGTTACCTAAGTAGGTATATATTGTAATTATTGTTTCTTTCACAAATACGATTTTCAGTACAAGCCTTTATAAAATAAAATAAAAATATGACTTTTCATTTTTTTCTGTTTAATTTTATGCATATTTTGGCCCTTTTTATGGATTTTGGTGCATATTATAGTTATTTTACTTTGCGTATTAGCATGCATATTTTGGGCATTTTTTTGTAGCATATAATCCGGTCTCTAGTGTTACAAATATTAAAACCATAAGTCTACTCTACTTTAATTCCATAGACAATGTTGGTTCTCTCTAATCTGCCTACTGACAACTTAACCTCCTCTTTGTTCAGTAAGTTGTCAATCGGTTACTAACGTGTTTAACACAAACGATCAGCAAGCCAGTCGGGCTACAACAGTCGCCTGGCATGGTTGCCTTCTAATGCCATGTTCGTACATTAAGTGAAGTAATATGAGAAGTAATTGTAGCGCTTATTATAAAGACGACGTTTTACTGGCTCGACCTCAAAACTAGTGAAAACATTCAGAAGTCAGAACATGTTATAAGCGAGATTGTAATTTAAAATTAAGCTTATTTATTTAATTTTGTTTTAGTGGAGAGCAACAGGACGAGATCTGTTTGATCTGGTTTGTAGAACCATTGGACTTCGAGAGACATGGTTTTTTGGACTGCAGTTTGAAGATACAAAACATTTTATAAGCTGGTTGAAGCTGGATAAAAGAGGTAATTTGATTGTTTAAACTTACCTCCTAGATTTTTTTTTATTATAATAACGAGACGAGCAGGACGTTCAGCTGATGGTAATTGATACGTCATGCCCATTACAATGCAGTGCCGCTGAGGATTCTGAAAAAACCCAAAAATTCTGAGAGGCACTACAATTGCGCTCGTCACCTTGAGACATAAGATGTTAAGAATACATCAGTTTGACTTTCAGTTTTGAACATACGATCAAACAGTTTATCAGATCTGATTTAGATGACCAAACAGGTTGTATAAAAACAAAAAAAAACATAAACAATATTTGATAACACATTTTTATGAACGATGCGGGACTCGAACGGTTGGCTCAGTTGGATGAGCTGTGAGATGTCGCAGGCTCAAGTTCCGCATCGTTCATAAAATTTTGTTTTCAAATTTTATTTGCATATTTAATCCCAGAAGTGAGGGTTATCACTCTAAAACATAACAAATTGTTAAAAAAAAACACAATAAATGGTTAAATTGTGAATTATTAGTTGCAATTTGCATGGATCATAATACAAAGCTTCTGAATATTATATTGCTATATACTTTCACATAACTCTTCAAATATTTTGACTTTGAAATACCATCTAATAACAATGGAAAATGGTTTTTAATCAACCCAGTAAAAACTCTTCATTCGCGCTTCCTTCATTCGCGTTTTCGCTATTCGCGGATTGAAAAAATGCTACCCAATTCCTATATTCGCGGCTAATTTCTCGCGGTTTCTTTATTCGCGTATCTAATAGGTTAACTACTACATATATATATATATATATATATATATATATATATGATAGATAGATTTATATTAGATTCCAATTGGTATCCATCCGAATATCATATTTTGTAATCGTATAATAATTGTATCGCGTCGTCAAGTGGACTAACAAAAAAATAGACCTTATTAAAACCAGTTGAAAGAGCTTGAAAAATTGCCAAGCAAGAAAATGTTACAAAATTCTTTAAAACATTACCTTAGCCTGATAGTAATAATTAATCAAAATGGTCAAAAACTTCAATTAAATAGTTTATTTATTTATTTGATCTTAATTTTGTCACTAAGGGACATATCCCCTATAATTCACGGTTTCTGTATTCGCCACATATTCACGGAACATAACCTCCGCGAATAGAGAGCATTTATTGTATAAAATAATCATGATAGTAAGTTATGAATACTCTTTCAGTACAAGACCAATGTGTATCACAAATGCCAGGCACACCATTCATGCTACTTTGCAAGCTGTATCCTGAGGATGTGGCAGAGGAACTCATCCAGGAAGTGACTCAACATCTGTTGTTCCTGCAAGTAAAGCAAGCCATTCTCAGTATGGATATCTACTGCCCTCCTGAAGCATCAGTCTTGTTAGCCAGCTATGCTGTGCAGGCTAAGGTGTGTACCAGCACATTAATATTGAAGGTCGCGGAATGGGGTAAAATGAACCTTGTCCAATTAAACCCCCAGAAGATTCAAGTTTGCGCGTTTACAACTAAAAGAAACCATTTGTCGTATCAACGCTCTTCGACAGCACTTCCCTTAAAGCCTCGCCTAGTAGCGGACTATGGGGTCTCGAAATCTCGAGCGATTGCCAATTCCGCGGTCATCTGGTGGGCAAAGACAAATGGGTTTCGAAGACGCTGGTTGTCATCAAGGGCGTGCATATCATATAGGCAATAAGGCAGTGCCTAACTCATTATAAACCTAAATAAATATAACACTAGTTGTAAAGTTACGGTACTACTTGCGGTAGTCAGTCTAGAGATTGCATATACGAAGCAAGCAGCGTTTCATACAACTTATTTCGTACTGTCGGAGTAAAGCTCAACTACGACTAGTTAGATCTACAGTGCCTACCTTGCTAGAAAACCAATGCACGCCCCTGGGTGTCATAAATAGAGCACGGCAATATTCGGGGACCCAGCACTCGACCAGGGTTGCGTATAGACGTCGTCATTCATTGTGTCTTCTATCGCATTTATCACGGTGAGTGTTCCGGAGAGTTGTTTCACCTGATTCCTGTAGCCGAATTTCACCTTTGCACTACACGCCACAGGATAACATCCTCACCATCTGGATGTGTGGCGTTCCTTCACAGTGCGGTTTTCAAGGAACTTTCTTCCAACTACAACAAAGGAATGAGCTTTGTTCCGTCTTTCCGGTACGATACGACAGGGGTACCTCCAAAAAATGCTTCCATACACCTTCCTTAAAGGCCGGCAACGCTCCTGTGATTCCACTGGTTTTTGCAAGAGAATGTGGGCGTTTGCGTCTCAGTTGTCTATTAAATAATTAAAATTGCAAAATAACAATGTATTTATTTATCCAACAGTACGGCGATTATGATGAAAGCGCTTATAAGCCTGGGATGCTCGCCAGCGAGGACCTGTTGCCACAACGCGTTATCGATCAGTACCAGATGACACCTGAAATGTGGGAGGAGAGAATTAAAATATGGTGAGTGGTATGGTATGGTATAAGCGGGGTAATTTCCGGATCTCTTGCAACTTTGCGTCATTGACGTACGTACTATAAATAACTAGACTTCCAAAAAAACAAATTAACAACTTGTTACGTGGCAGTAATGTTCAATGTATACGCTCTTTAGACGTAGTAACACTACGCCACGCGCTAGACGGACGCGAACACGAGGCAAGGACATTTTGTTTCAGCAATTGAAATGTAATTTCTTAATAAAATGATGAGGAGCACTTACCTGAAATACGACACTCCATCCTTTTTAAGTTTGGATATGCTGGGACTTGGACAGTTTTTTCACTGAACAGTTTGTCACTGCGTGGCGTTGTATTCAAAGCGCGGTCGAAACTGAACTAAAACTCTGCCTAATAGACGCGAAATCACAGTTTTGCTTGAGACAGTTTTGAGAGTGATTACGATACGAATTACGACAAAGTCGAAGAACTTCAGAAATTTCATTGATGGATAGAGGCTTGCGACCGCTCAAGGTCAGTTATCATTTATTATAATGTTTCGTTTCGTCTTATTATATCGTAGTGGGAAGTCATTGTTAGCGCAGGTCCGGCCACATATGGATATGGCTTCGCGTGACACCACAGATAATGAATAAGCTGTCTGTGTATCGCTTCCGTGCAGTTCCACTTCGTTTGGACAATCAGCACGCCAGTACGCCACTCGCCGCTAATTAAGAAACACCTGTATTTGGTGTGTGTAAAAAACTTAATGGCCGCCCTCGTGTGACGCAATACATATAAAATAAATAAAAAAGCCTTTATTGCTGTACAAATTTTACATTCTAGGTACTAAAATAAAGTAAAAAAAAGTGCCTCTAAATACTATCGGCAAACGGTCTTTACTGTGGTACAGCTTGTCTTCCGACAAAGGCCTCCTCCAAAGATTTCCATTCTGTCCTATCTTTTGCTGTACGAGTCCATAGTTGCCCCGCTATTTTCTTGATGTCGTCTTCCCATCTCATAGGCTGTCTACCTCTATTTCTTTTGCTATCTAGTGGTTGCCATTCAGTTATTAGTCTTGCCCATTTCTCTGTCTCTTCTCTAATCATATGACCTGTCCATTACATTCCGACGCAATACATATAATCTATTCTAATTAATCCAGCTGTTCCTTGTGTAAAGGCTGAAATATAGTGCGATTCTAACTTAAAACATTATAAATTTTGTGAGATAACATGAAATTTAGCAGTCCTGCTGTGCAAAGTGTTTTTTGTGAAACGTGAGAAAATCTGCGCTGGCGTGGAATACCCTGGACAATTGGGCTTCATCGTACGTAAGTCCCTCAATTTTATAATCCCATTTTCCTGGCAGTGCGCGGACATCTATATTCCAGTGTGTATAATTTTTGTATGAAATAAAAGAGGTTTTTTGAGATTAGAAGCAAATACCGTAGTGTGGATCTGAGCTGAATTAGCTCCTTATTAATATACAGTCCATTAATACCAAAAATATTACAATATAAAATAGCTCATTAAAATTCCGCCCCTCAGACAAAGCCATTTTTGAGGATTGACACTATTATTAGTATTTTTTATGTCCTTCTAAATAGACCAATCATCAAGCAAAACAATCGACTACTGACCTCTCTGGTCTGGCGCACCCCAGTATCAGCTCCATTCATTAGACCGTGTGCAACCAGTGCTCTGTGAGCGGCTGGATCACTTGGCGTTGCGTAGAGACGTTGTTTCATTTTTCACGGGTGTGTTCCGTAGAGCTGTTTCACTTATTCCTGCCGCCGAATTGCACCTTCGTACAACACGCCACAATTTAGGATATCATCCCCACCATCTGGATGTGTGGCGATTGTCAACAGTGCGGTTTTTCAAGGAGCTTTCTTGCACGTACTACAAAGCTGTGGAATGAGCTTCCTGGTGCGGTGTTTCCGGTACGATACGGCATGGTAACCATCAAAAAAGAAGCGCGTACACCTTCCTTAAAGGCCGTCGGCCGTGTGGCGGTGAACACTTAACACCAGGTGACCCGTACGCTCGTTTGTCCTCCTTTTTCCATAAAAAAAATCGCTTACAGGTACGCAGACCACAAGGGCATGTCGAGGGATGAAGCAGAAATGGAATACCTGAAGATTGCACAGGACTTAGACATGTATGGCGTGAACTACTTCGCTATCAATGTAAGTTAAGGTTATGACCATATATCTACGATCCATCACAATTATGCCTCCCAGAGGGGGAGTCAGTACCTTCCAAGCCTGATCGTTGAAAGTTCGCCTCACTCTGCGGTTCTCAACACTTCCGCCCACATTTGCTCCGTAAAGGATACCGACATCCCATACTTTTAACCAGTGGGAGGCTTTTTTGCACAGGATGCGGCTGGATTGTGAGCGGCGTTTTTTTGTTGCCGTGAAGTAGTAATTTGTAAGCATTATTGTGTTTGGTCTGAAGGGCGCCGTAGCTAGTGAAATTACTGGGCAAATAAGACTTAACATCTTATGTCTCAAGATGACGACCGCAATTGTAGTTCAGCTTAGAATTTTTGGGCTTTTCAAGAATCCTGATCCTGCATTTTAATGGGCTTGCCGTATCAATCAGCTGAGCATCCTGCTCGTCTCATTCCTTGTTGTCATTTATATTAAAAATAAAATACATCGTCGGGCTAACAATTTTTCTTAATAATTAGTGTCATATGTTAAATAATTTTTCCAGTGGGAGGCTTCTCAGTACTGCATACTAGGTAGATTACTACCACAACCTTGTGCCTTTTTTTGCTCACCAAGGGTAGCTTTATAGCGCAGCCAACAGCGCGTGAGGCATGCCCTTAACGCATGCGCGATGATATTTGAAAGCGAAGCGCGCACTGTGGACTCCAATGTATCGGCATCATCACGCATCGGATGGATCTCTGTGCCACAAAGCATTCAACAATGGAACTAAATTACTTTATTGACATTGCGTTCGTTAACGCATTCAATTATTGAGCCAAACGAAACTTGAAAAGAAAAATGGAGACGAAAGTTGAAAAGCACAGTGTGACATAACTATTGATTACTAGTCTAATAAGACTTTATATTATCCCCCTTATTCATAATAGTCTGCTAACTGAAAGCATTGCTAATTCTCACTCTGTCTTTTTCTATTGACCTAAGTCAGAATGTGAAAAAACACTCCTAAGCGGCTGTTTAAAGTTAGCGGACCATTATGAATAAGGGGGTATGTCTCTAAAGTAACGAGTGCTATTACGTCGTTGCTCAGAATTTTGAGTTCTATCAGGAATTATGAGCAGGTGAGCACGTCTTGTTGGGTCACATTTTCTCACAATAAAATAGGCTACGATAGGGCGTGTCCTTGATCTAACATTATCAGTCTGGTCAGGTTCTGAAGATGCGTTTTCATTATGTTAAATAAATCAACTTAACCGTCTATAATTAGCGATTCATTTTGCATGAGTAGTCATAATAACTACATCATTATTAGGTTCCTGCTTATAGACACAGAGCTAATGAAAATAATATCCGTTCTCTAATTCATTTGTCTTTATTTGTTGGTATTGAAACGCTATATTGGTATACAAACTCCTACAACTCATCATGATGGGAAAAGTTGCCGGAAGAGGAGGCGTAGGTCGCAGAAAAAAGTCTTGGCTGCGCAACATCCGAGAGTGGACTGGCATCGCGAGTGCGGCAGAACTATTTCGCCTCGCGAAGGACAAACAATTGAAACTACAAAGCTGACCGCCAACCTTCACTAGTCGGAGAGAGCACGCAAAGAAGACGATGATTGAAACACTGTAAAGCCGGGTCCGCTGCGCCAATCTATTAACATAACATGTTAGCAAAAGAGTCCGTCCACTGCACCTGTTTTTGTTTATGTTTTTGGTTCATTTCAAAAATGAGTTCCGACGACGTGCATCCAGCTTTTGGTATTTATTTTTATGATCTACCAATGTAACATCTCAAAGATCAAGTCATTCTGTTATCAGTTGTATGAAAAAGAAATTATTCTCCATCAATAACAAAACAATTAACGCTGCCTACGAATGATAGGTACGTCTACATTCAGTGAACGCTAACGTTATATAGGTAAATTTTCCTCCTCGCAGGCGAACGCGGGTGATGTTATCCATTTCCCGCGGTAATCATGTTAAGATATTTTATTTAACAAAACTGTTAAGCCACGCCCCTAATGTGTTTATAAAACATGTTCTTGTGTTAACAAACACGAAAAAACGTCGCAGTTGATGCGGCTTAATATCTAATTATATTTGGTTTATTGTAAAATAATTTCCTCACTATAATATATTTTTTGCAACACGCGGGGCCTTTCAACTACGGTCGGTTTCCTCTGTGCACTCAATCTACTACCATCCATCATCATTTTCTTCTTAATATCTGCCACTACCTTTTCTCTTACTCCACATCACACTTCAATTCTACTGTCTTTTACCTTGGCACTAACATTTTCTCCACAATTACTACGCATAGCTATAATAATTTCTACCACATTTATTCTGCTCTCAAACTTCTGCCAGCCAACATTAAATGCCATGAGTAATTGTTAAGGAATCGACATTTCTCTATGAATAGACGCGCCTCGTTGAAAACATTCTGGCTACACACAACCCCGTTAAAATATATTTATATCAAAAATAAAACTGAAAATAAAATTTATTGAACCACGCGGGACTCTAGCCCAACTGAATCAACCGTTCGAGTGACGTAGCGTTTATAAAATCTTGTATGCTTTGTTCAACTCTCAGGTTGTGGCTTCATCTACAGGATCTACTTTACAGTTGATAACCTGCTCAACCCCAATATTTGCATATTAGAAAATTGACTTGAGACGTCGCTCTTGCTCTAAATCTAAACAATTTTTTATATTTATACTAGCTGACCCAGCAAACGTTGTATTGCCAATATTAAAATTGCGATACAAAACTGTTGATCGTAGATGGGTGAAAATTTGAAGTTGTTACATTTTTTAATGCTGACTCATAATCAAACAAATTAAAAAAATGTCAAAAAAATTAAAAAAAAATGTCGTGTGGACCACCCTTAACATTTAGGGGGATGAAAAATAGATGTTGTCCGATTCTCAGACCTACCCAATACGCACTCAAAATTTCATGAGAATCGGTCAAGCCGTTTCGGAGGAGTTCAATGTTTAATACCATGACACGAGAATTTTATATATTAGATGAATTCTTTATTATTCCAGAACAAAAAGGAAACTGATCTGTACTTGGGTGTCACAGCTCTGGGCCTCAACATTTACGAGAAGGACAACAAGCTAACTCCCAAGACCACCTTCCCCTGGTCAGAGATCAAGCACATATCGTTCGATGACAAGAAGTTCATTATCAAGTTTGTCGACAAGAGCGCCAACAACTTTATATTCTTCTCGCCGAAAGGGATGAATAAATTGGTAAGCGTTTTGCTGTATATCAACTATTTTAATGGTCTTACAAATTCGTATGTCGCAGTAGACCTATGCTACCTAGCGAAACTCTCTAAGAAAAAAGCGATTGACTCGATCGTATGAAACATGCAGTCATTGAAAGATGATATAATCTTGTAAAAAACAGAGATAACCGAAATCCACTACGCTTTAGGCACCTGTTCGCTTTCAAACTTAACCGGATTATACTTTGTCGCCAATCGCCGTACTGAAATTGCTACTATTTCAAACTTGTAACAAATCACTGCACATTTCATACTAGACTAAATTTAAAGTTTTACTTAGGCAATCCCGCCTCTTATTGTGTAGTATTAACACCCTCCTTGCACACGACACTCAAGTACTCATTTTAGTTTTACATTAATAATAACAGTCACACTAATAAATCATACAATATTCTCAGAGAGTGTCAAACAAATAGACAATCATTCGCACCATACATCCTCAAAGAAATCGCAATAATTAGGAATGATTTTCAACAATACCTTGAATGCGCAGTATTGGTGACTTACTTCGCAAAAGAGTGCGATACAAAAGATTTCAAATAGTATGTGAATACGATCGCGGTGGAGTTGGAGATGGTTTGAGATTGGCGCACTGATGCGATGATAGTGTCATATAGAAAGCAAACAGCGCGCAAGAAAGACGTTTATTTAGAAAGAAGAAAGAAAGAAAATTTTTATTTTTTTTAATTGAATCGTATAGTAGGTACACATTAATATAAATGGCTTAAAATAAACTTATGAAAGAGACAAACACGCTGGTCTTCTGTTGAGCCTTTTGGTGACGCCACATTTCATAGCCTCGTCACAGTTTCTGTAATAAACACAAATAAATAGGACCTCAAGTCGCTAAAAATATGCAAGGGCTATCTCAAAAACATGCTATGAGATGTTGACGCACCGCCATTTACAGTTTATGTAAACAAATATTATTTTGATAAAAAATTTCACAGAATAACAATACAGTATTGTACATAAGAACACAAAACTGATTTCGTGTATTTGAGATGCCTCAATTTGAATACCGATTCGCATTGGAACGAAACCGTACGCCTGCACCTAGGGAGAAAAGTAGGTCATTCTCACCCGCAGAATATTGACAATCGCGGGTGGCAATGTACTTCTTATCTCACGTGGTGCGACGTATACGATTTTATTTTTTTTCCTACCTGGATATAAAACCTCGCTTTTAGTCTCTGGTACGAGGGACAATAGCCGTGAGAGAATCGGCCACTCCCTCGTACCAGAGACTAACAGACCGCTTTTCATCGAGGTGGGGAAAAAAAGTATTTTTTATAGACCTTGTAGTAAAGGATGTTGAATTCCTTGCTAGATCTTTGGAGTGACTCTGTATTTATTTCAGATATTAGATCTGTGTATCGGCAACCACGATCTGTACATGCGCAGACGCAAGCCCGATACGATGGAAGTACAGCAGATGAAGGCGCAGGCCAAGGAAGAGAAAGTAGTGAGTTTCATTAATTATATGTATTTCACGGATTCTTAGCTAAATAATTATTGCTGTAAATAACGATTAAAGTAAGTGTCATAGCGTTTAATATAAATACCTACACAATAACTCTAAATCTGTATTTGGTCATTTAAGAATATCGCCCAGTCGTATAAAACTTAGCTTAACCCTACATTAATCTTCATCGCGATCTGTTAAACATCTTCAATCTTGTATATCGTTGTAGAGATCTTGCGGTGAGTCAGTTAGGCGATGGTATTTTGCTTATCTATTCATACTACCTACTATATGTCTGTCTGTTCCCGATAAATTGAAAATATGTTAAGGCTTTTTGTAAACGCTCTAAATATGACGATGATTGTTCAAGATGTCGGAAGATGAAGAAACATTTAAGCCGTCATCAAAAACCCTGCATAACCCTTTCCCTTTGAGATATAAGAAACGTGGGATTGTTTCTTTTTTAATAAAAAATTAACACTTTCTATTAAAAAAGTGGTCACATATATTGTGCTAACCTACTCCAAGACGGTACCAAACTAATCAGTCCTAGAGATTCTGTCGCTGGACGTTCGGAATTAAGACTTTTGCCCTAATGGTGGGTATCTGGGATGCCCCGCGTATTCTGTAGGGGCATAACTAACCTCTCCTGACCCCAGAGTCGAATCGAATCTCCGCATACCTGCATAGGTCCCATTGCGGTAGGAACTGACGGGCTCCTTCAACACATCCAAACGGCTACAGGTTCCGCGGAGCAGATCTCCACTACTGTTGGGCTCACGTACCGTTATTCATTCGAGATCTGTTCAATACTTCGTGTTGCCGCCGCGTGTGGCACTATAGATCGGCAGACTGGGATTAGATGCGTTAAGTTATACTTCATTAGGCGCGTTATAAAAAAATTATGAGAGGGAAATTTTAAGATTCGCGCGCATCACTGTAACAGGGTGAAGTTGGTTCCTAAAATTTTCTGACGTTTGCGACATTCGTGATTTTTTTTTGGTTTCTTCGTCCATTATTAGGATAGGTAAAGGGTTCAAGCCCGTACAGACGTATTCGTTATTTAATAATTAATTGTCGAAGCCATCGTTGCCAGATTTTTACAATATTGTTCTTTCTACAAACGTAGAGGAATGGATAATTTTAAGGATTTTTGCTTTGTTAGGCCAAAGAAGTATAACTTCTTGCGTGCATACATAAGTACACACACACTTTTTTTTATCATTGGCAGACAGAGCCGTCACACTGAATGAGCTCACTGAATGCACTGACAAATGACAGACGTAACTTTTTTTAAGGATGGTTCCACGCATTCAATACTCCGCGTATCTGAGACATTGTTATATCTTGTACGACGCGGATGTTACGGCACCAAGATTACAAGTCCGTACCGTCGTACTAGAGCCGACTCGCACTTGACCGAATTTTTTATTGATCTTGATTAAAATCATATACAGCGTCGACAAATCGAACGCAACAAGCTCGCAAGAGAGAAGCAGCTGAGAGAGTCAGCGGAGAGGGAGAGAACGGCGATGGAACAGAGACTTTTGCAGTACCAGGAGGAGATACGGCTGGCTAACGAGGCCCTTGTAAGTGTTGCACTCTAAATGTAACTAATAATAATATAATATTGATTCTATTTAATGTATATACAATTCTACAAAATTATTTAAAAATTATACCCAGTACTACAAGTTTATACCCAGAAAACATAGAGGTAGAAATAATTTTTTTATTAGGTCTAGTAACCAGTTATTGAATTATCATTGTTTTTCAAATTTAAAATAGTTAATATTTTTAAACTAAGTTATAAGTGTTAAACCATTTACTGGTTGAAGTTTACGTCAGTGTGCACCAAAGTACGGCTCATGGTGTTAGCGATTTCGCACCAGATGAGAATTAGTGCTAGCAGAGCAAAGAGATATCTTGTAGGTGTTTTAATTTCGTCGGCCCTTGGTTCTCTCAGAGTTTTTGTTAATATTTAATATATACGAGAGAGAGCTTTCATTTTTTTTATGGAAAAGGAGGACAAACGAGCGTACGGGTCACCTGGTGGTTCAGAGAAATCACAGGAGCGTTGCCGGCCTTTCAGGAAGGTGTTACATGAAAGGGTTGCTGCAAAAATGTTGGAAGAGAGAAGTCATGATTGTCATCTGTTTCATAATGCTAATTGCTTACAGCGTCGGTCAGAAGAGACAGCAGAGCTGTTGGCAGAGAAAGGGCGAGTGGCGGAGGAAGAGGCTTCTCTCTTGGCGCAGAAGGCTGCTGACGCCGAAAGGGAGAACGCGAGACTGCGGCTCTCCAACATACGCAGCGAGGAAGAGAAGGTAGGTCGAGTGCCGGCTTCAGGAAACTAAAGATACTCAATAATTTGACCAGCTTGTTAGTGGAGCCTTTATAAAATATCTTCATATATTGAACATCCTATTTTAATGTGTGTGGTGGCCTTTTTTGACATTCAACCCATTTGCCGTCTTTGTTTTTATGAGAAGTACACAATCTGTCCAAAAAAAAAACAAAAACAAAGTTTTATTTGGCAAACCAAACGGTTAATTAGAATTTTTGATTAAATGGAGGCCTACCCTACATTTAAAATCCTTTCGAGTATATTGAAATACGATTTTAATATCTTCGTATATAACAGACGTTCGGGTTGTTGAGTAGTTCAAATACCTTGGACACATTGTCACTGACGATCGCAAGGACGATCTCGACATGGAGCGGGAAAGGCGGGCATTATCGGTTTGGTGCAACATGCTCGCGCGCAGATTTGCTAAATGCAGTGATGAAGTGAAGGGCACCCTCTTCAGGGCATACTGCGAGTGTTTCTATACATGCCAGTTATGGTACCGATACAAGAGGGCGTCCTTCAGCACCATAAGGGTGCAATATAATGATGTATATCGCATTCTTATGTAGTTGCCGCGGTACTGCAGCGCGTCGAGCATGTTCGCCGAGGCGGGAATGCCCGATTTCTTTGCTGTCATCAGAGCTTGTATATCTTCCTTCTGGGAAGATTGCGTAGCTCGGGTAACAGCACCCTCCAGGTGGTGGGCCAGGACCTGCGTAGTCCAATGATAGCCTATTGGCTCTCGACACATCGGGAAGCAAATAGAAAATAACTTTGACACAAAGCTGTTTTCGTTTGCTTTTATCTGAGTTAAATAAATGTAAAAAAAAATGTGTAATTGTATTGTATACTATTTTATTTGTAAGTAGACTATTTGTATACTATTTTATTTGTATGTATATGTCGGCGTCAAACCAGGGTTTCCTTGAATTGTTCATCATGAAGAAATACAACACTAAGAATTTCTCAGTTTATTGAAGCACAACTGCTAGTATAGATATGAACCGTCTTTACATAAAACAACCGCATTTATAGCTTCCGTACAATAGATTAAACAGAGTAGATACAACTTCTTTTAAAATTAGGTATTGTAAAATAATTCCTAAATACAGCTTAATAAATGTTTTAGTGTATTTATATAACTTCAAATGATTTATATAATAGTTTGTCCATTTAATTTGAACAAACATTACGAAGTAAGAAAATGGCGCTGCAAGCAAGTTTCGAAATACAATTAAGAAAGACTTATTGCATAAAATAATAAAGTTTGATACAGAATAACGATATTTATTTTAATACAAATTAATTTGAACATTTAAACATTCAATTAAATATTTTAACAATAAAAAAATTCAAACAGTCAAAACAGTGTCTATTAAATTAGTTAGACCTTAATAAATAACAGTTTTATGTTTACAAATAGCTATTTGTATTTAAATCATATATTTCAGATATCTATAATAATATATTCATTTTAACGATAAACTAAAACATAATATCAATAGTTGCAAACAATTGACGGTAGGTGGCGATTTGCGCCCAAATATATTTGTATACTATTTTATTTGTACGACTCAATATTGTGTATGGGATTTTATGCCTGCAATAAAGATTAATTATTATTATTATTATTATATTTTGGTTAGAGCTGGTCGTCTCGTTACGAATGATGTAAACAAGAACGATATAGCCTGGTGACATACGGAAATCAGGGTTTAAATGACAGGGTTTACCCTTTGAGTACAAAACTATTAAAAAGTGAACCATTATCTATCTGATTTTATTTTAAGAAAAAATTGTAAATACTCGATAAACAAACATTCGCTTGATTAATATTATATTAGTTTTAATTTAAATATTCTTTTTATTTAAATTAAAACTGCTTAGAAAGTATTCATTTATCATAACTGTCGACGTGCAGGTCCACTTGGAGCGGAAGACTCGCGAGGCTGAGTTCCTAACAGCCAGGTTGGTGGAAGAATCTGAGAAGCGGTTTGCTGAAGCCGAGCGACTCAAGTCAGAGCTGATGGCGGCCAGGGTCGCGGAGAAACATGCCAAGGAGAAGCTGCTTAACTTCCTCACGAGGACTTCCAACACATCCTCCCCACCAGTGAGTATACCGTCTAGATCGTAGGTTCTCAACGTGGGCGATAACGCCCCCTTGTGGGCGGTTGAGACTTTCGGGGGGGCAGTAGAAGCCCCATTGAAAATTAGTGGGCATTGAGATGGCGCAGATGGGGCGTTGGTCGATTAAAAAATAAGTCTAAAAAGGCAAAAAAATACGCTAATCAACTACTAAAGTAAAATAAAAAAACATATTCTTAAAGTGGGCAATGAGCAACATAAGGTTGAGAAACGATGGTCTAGATAGACTGGGACAGCTGTGAATACGTCGAAAAAAAATAACACTAAAACAAAGTGACATCGCGAGTGTAAGACGTGTGTTGTGCGTTGCTTAGCAACAAGGACTCTTTTTTTTATGACAAAAAGGGACGAGACGAGCAGAACATTCAGCTGATGGTAATTGATACGCCCTGCCCATTATAATACAGTGCCGCTCAGGATTCTTGAAAACCCCATAAACTCTGAGCGGCACTACAACTGCGCTCGTCACCTTGAGACATAAGGTGTTAAGTGTCATTTGTCCAGTAATTTCACTAGCTACGGCGCCTCTTCTCTCTCCACTTCTGTTCGAAAAGAAAACGTGTCGAACTTTCCGAACATGATTGTAGAAGGGGTTGGTTATTTAAACGCACTTAAAATTGATAAAAAATATCTGTATTTTACAGTTTCCACTAATAATTTAAAACAATTTGGGCAGCGTTACCCCTTACAATTCACATTATGTAATGTTCTCTCGAACTGAGCGCTCTGGCTTATATAGGGCACGACCGTCACAGTGATTATGCTACCAACTGTTCGTTGGCACTACTGAAGTGCCAACTAACTTACACGAATCAAGTTAACCAAAGATCAATATGCTATTGTAGCTGTTATTTCTAAAATTATAATTATATAAAACGGTACTAACAAAGTAAGTCGTTAATTAAATGTTATAATTAATTGGGATGTCTAATCTACTCAATCATATATCTTGAACATAAAAATGTCAAATATCTTATGACAGTTCATGACGTTGGTAGCGCTTGTAAACACATCAAGCTGACATGATGTTTTTGGTTGCTCTCGTAGAGAATTCCTATTTTTTTTCGTATGTTTCAGCCGTCTACGGTTCCATCACTTTTCCCTTCGACGTGCTCTCTACCGGCGGAGTTGGGAAGTGATGGTCTGGTGAACGGACACTCAGAACCCGAAGTGGAGATCAACTCGTACCAGCTGGTGATGGATGACTCCGACCCTCACATACACAGGCTCTCGCTAGAGATTGAGAAGGAGAGGTGAGAGTGACTGTAAAAATATTGTCTGCCGTTTAATAAATTCGTTTTGAAATAAGAGGCAATTGTAGAAACTGCCGATAGAAATTCAGAATATTTAAAAGCAATTAAATTATTAAATTTAATTTATTTTTAAAACTTATTTTCAATAATATATTAATCAAACAAAAACACTAATTCGTCATTTCACAGTATATACCTACACATTGAACTTTTCACTAAATCCATTCAACTTCACTTATAAGATATACACAGCACTAATGTTGCACAATACGTATAGCTACAGATATACTGCTGTATTTCGGTGACGCAAATTCACGAGATTTCACACATCCAAAAAGTGTCTTAACTTTATTAACTTTACTTAATATATTTATTTTTTATGGCGTGCGCCAGTCGTGAGCATGTCGGTGACGCCAACCCATAAGATTTTCCCCTTCTTAATTTTCCCAACTCAAAGGAAGTCATTACGAAATATAGTAGACATAATCTTTTTTGCGGCCAGGATTCGAAGAGTTTGCTCCGTATTACATTTGACCCGTTGTTCGTGATGGTGTTGCTAAAAATGATATTTATCTTAGAAAAATCGGTTTCGCATCCAGAAATGCATCCAGAAAAAAATTGAGAAATTCAATCCCGGCCAAAACTAAATTGGAAATAACATTAAGTTTAACACGACAACTTGACAGTCACTATCATGTACATAGCTTGCGAGTCTCTTCACACGCGCCGGTTTCGCGTTCACCCGCTACTAAATCTAAAGTAAATCAAATTGTGTGCGATCTACTTGCAAGATCCATGCATGCCAGTTAGTATATACACATGACAATAGCTGACACGTGCACGGGGCGTAAAAAGAATAGCGGAGTTCCAGGCCCAAGAGTGTCGTAAGAGGGGACTACGGGCTTTTTAAATGTGGGAGAGTCACGCTGCCGTCTTATGACGTCAGCACAATCGGGCCAGACTCGTCCGGGTTATTACCACACTCGCACAGAATACCGGCGCGAAGTAGCGGCCTAGTGCCGCTATGTTTTGCATGGGTTAGTGTCGAGGACGGTGGCCATTCCCACCTTGAGACGGCAGCCGGCCTTGTGTTTCCTTACGGAGATGCAGATATCTCGACCTAGCGATACGTCATATTTAACGTACCCCGGGTACAAAATTGAGCATAATTTTTTGCCGGGGTATGTGTGTACGTTAGGGATGATATCTGCTGTCGCCGTCTCGGCAATTTTGAGGATAGGGACCTGTTTACTCTCTGGCTCCGCGTAGATTTAGAGGACCGCATCTATGCGTGTGTTTACAGGTCCCATAGTGGTAACGCAGAAACCGATCATATCATGGGCTGCGTTCAAGCGCCAATTGACGACCTGCTTTAACAGATCCCCTCCGCTGAAATCGTAATCTTGGGTGATTTCAACGGGCACAATGCGGAATGGCTTGGATCATGTACCACAGACTACGCAGGGCGATCTGTGCATAGTTTCGCATTGGCGTATGGTCTGTCCCAATTGGTTGAGTCGCCAACGCGGCTCCCGGATGTGGATAGCCACATCCTGTCGTAATTGGATCTTCTGCTGACTACACATCCCGATAGCTACCAGTCAGTCTCTGTCAACGCCGCTCTCGGAACGTCCGACCATTGCCTGGTCAGGGGTGTAGTGGCAATCCGACGCCAACGTCGCAGACCACCAGTGACCCGCCGCGTTTGGCACTACCCTCGGGGCAAGGGTTGTTTCCCTACGAATGATCCTATTGCCTGTGCCGTTGCAGTAGCCGATGTGATACTGCGGGGCATGGATATTTTTATACCAAGCTCTGTAGTACCGATCGGTGGCAGATTGCAGCCCTGGTTCAATGCGTCAGTTAAAGCAGCATCTGACTGAAAAAAAACAGGCGTATCGAACTTGGGTTGCGGCGCTGGGTACAAAGGATCCGAACTGCATAGTTCTTAAGAGGAAATTCACCCGTGCCTCCAGATTTTTTAAGCGGCAAATTGCCCGTGCAAAGTCAAAACACGTTGTCAAAATCGGCGAGCAGCTTTCCAGTTACCCGACCGGAACACGCAAGTTCTGGTCGTTGTCGAAAGCTACTCTTGGTAACTTCAGCCAGCCGTCCATGCCGCCGTTGCACATGAGGAATGACACCCTGGCCCATACGGCAAAAGAGAAGGCCGATCTCCTGTGCGCTCTGTTCGTCTCCAACTCGACTCTTGACGACAACGGAAAAACACCGCCGACCATCCCGCGGTGTCAGAGCTCTATGCCTGAAGTACAGTTCAGACAGAAAACTGTTAGGCGAGCTCTGTTTTCGTTGGACGACAGGAAGTTGAGCGGGCCGGATGGCATTTCTCCAATCGTGCTTAGAACGTGTGCCCCTGAGTTGACGCCGATGCTAACGCGTTTATTCCGGCACTCTTATTCCAAAGGCGTTATCCCTGACTCATGGAAGTCAGCCCTTGTCCATCCGATCAAAAAGAAGGAGACAGTTCGGATCCGGCAAACTACTGCTCTCCAAAATCATAGAGAGCATAATTAGCCGCCAGCTCTTGGTATACCTAGAGGGTCACCAGTTGATCAACGACCGACAGTACTGCTTTCGCCATGGTCGGTCGGCAGGTGACCTTCTGGTATACCTAACACATTGATGGGCGGCGGCTATTGAAAGCAAGGGGGAAGGCCTGGCAGTTAGCCTGGATATAGCGAAGGCATTTGATCGTGTATGGCACAAGGCGGTCCTCTCACAAATAATCCATCGTTTGGGCTTCCCGAGAGCTTATGCAAGTGGACCTCCAGCTTTCTCACTAGGCGCAGCATACAGGTCGTTGTCGATGTCGCTTCATTGTGTGTCTTCTACCGCATTTATCACGGGGAGTGTTTCGAAGAGCTGTTTAACCTGATTCCTGCCGCCGAATTCCACCTTCGCACAACACGCCACAAGTTAGGATATCATCCCCACCATCTGGATGTGTGGCGGTTCTCCACAGTGTGGTTTTCAAGGAGCTTTCTTCCACGTACTACAAAGCTGTGGAATGAGCTTCCTTGTGCGGTGTTTCCGGGACGATACGACATGGGTACCTTCAAAGAAAGCGCGTACTCCTTCCTTAAAGGCCGGCAACACTCCTGTGATTCCTCTGGTGTTGCAAGAGATTGTGGGCGGCGGTGATCACTTAACACCAGGTGACCCGTACGTTCGATTGTCCTCCTATTCCATTATAAAAAAACGTGCAAGGCAAACTGGTATGCAAGTGCGCCATCAAAATGCATGTGTATTCCGGCCTTAAGATTACTAAGCCAATCATTGAGGCCCTCAATTTCGTTTCGTGTCAGATTGAACCCTCGATAGGAACCGCTGCTACCTGTGTCTGAACTGATCTTCTGTGAATAAAATGCTTATTTATATTATTATTAACTTATTAATAATATTATTCAGCTTGGTATTATTTTAATTTTTCAGTAACGAAGTAAAATTTCTTTGGGAAGTAAAAATTATTTTCCGTTTTTCTAGAGTGGAATACCTAGCGAAATCAAAGCATCTTCAGCAGCAGTTGGATGATTTGCGATGTGAATTCTCCGTGTTAAGAGTTGAGCAGCCGGGCGCTACGCTAGACCGGCTGCACGAAGCGCAGACCAGGGCGGGCGACGACAAGTACAGCACGCTGAGGAGACTCAAGCAGGGCTCCACCAAGACTCGCGTCGCGTTCTATGAGGAGTTATGAGGTAGGTGGGTGGTACAACAGAGACGACGGTAGACCGGCTGCACGAAGCGCAGACCAGGGCGGGCGACGACAAGTACAGCACGCTGAGGAGACTCAAGCAGGGCTCCACCAAGACTCGCGTCGCGTTCTATGAGGAGTTATGAGGTAGGTGGGTGGTACAACAGAGACGACGGTAGACCGGCTGCACGAAGCGCAGACCAGGGCGGGCGACGACAAGTACAGCACGCTGAGGAGACTCAAGCAGGGCTCCACCAAGACTCGCGTCGCGTTCTATGAGGAGTTATGAGGTAGGTGGGTGGTACAACAGAGACGACGGTAGACCGGCTGCACGAAGCGCAGACCAGGGCGGGCGACGACAAGTACAGCACGCTGAGGAGACTCAAGCAGGGCTCCACCAAGACTCGCGTCGCGTTCTATGAGGAGTTATGAGGTAGGTGGGTGGTACAACAGAGACGACGGTAGACCGGCTGCACGAAGCGCAGACCAGGGCGGGCGACGACAAGTACAGCACGCTGAGGAGACTCAAGCAGGGCTCCACCAAGACTCGCGTCGCGTTCTATGAGGAGTTATGAGGTAGGTGGGTGGTACAACAGAGACGACGGTAGACCGGCTGCACGAAGCGCAGACCAGGGCGGGCGACGACAAGTACAGCACGCTGAGGAGACTCAAGCAGGGCTCCACCAAGACTCGCGTCGCGTTCTATGAGGAGTTATGAGGTAGGTGGGTGGTACAACAGAGACGACGGTAGACCGGCTGCACGAAGCGCAGACCAGGGCGGGCGACGACAAGTACAGCACGCTGAGGAGACTCAAGCAGGGCTCCACCAAGACTCGCGTCGCGTTCTATGAGGAGTTATGAGGTAGGTGGGTGGTACAACAGAGACGACGGTAGACCGGCTGCACGAAGCGCAGACCAGGGCGGGCGACGACAAGTACAGCACGCTGAGGAGACTCAAGCAGGGCTCCACCAAGACTCGCGTCGCGTTCTATGAGGAGTTATGAGGTAGGTGGGTGGTACAACAGAGACGACGGTAGACCGGCTGCACGAAGCGCAGACCAGGGCGGGCGACGACAAGTACAGCACGCTGAGGAGACTCAAGCAGGGCTCCACCAAGACTCGCGTCGCGTTCTATGAGGAGTTATGAGGTAGGTGGGTGGTACAACAGAGACGACGGTAGACCGGCTGCACGAAGCGCAGACCAGGGCGGGCGACGACAAGTACAGCACGCTGAGGAGACTCAAGCAGGGCTCCACCAAGACTCGCGTCGCGTTCTATGAGGAGTTATGAGGTAGGTGGGTGGTACAACAGAGACGACGGTAGACCGGCTGCACGAAGCGCAGACCAGGGCGGGCGACGACAAGTACAGCACGCTGAGGAGACTCAAGCAGGGCTCCACCAAGACTCGCGTCGCGTTCTATGAGGAGTTATGAGGTAGGTGGGTGGTACAACAGAGACGACGGTAGACCGGCTGCACGAAGCGCAGACCAGGGCGGGCGACGACAAGTACAGCACGCTGAGGAGACTCAAGCAGGGCTCCACCAAGACTCGCGTCGCGTTCTATGAGGAGTTATGAGGTAGGTGGGTGGTACAACAGAGACGACGGTAGACCGGCTGCACGAAGCGCAGACCAGGGCGGGCGACGACAAGTACAGCACGCTGAGGAGACTCAAGCAGGGCTCCACCAAGACTCGCGTCGCGTTCTATGAGGAGTTATGAGGTAGGTGGGTGGTACAACAGAGACGACGGTAGACCGGCTGCACGAAGCGCAGACCAGGGCGGGCGACGACAAGTACAGCACGCTGAGGAGACTCAAGCAGGGCTCCACCAAGACTCGCGTCGCGTTCTATGAGGAGTTATGAGGTAGGTGGGTGGTACAACAGAGACGACGGTAGACCGGCTGCACGAAGCGCAGACCAGGGCGGGCGACGACAAGTACAGCACGCTGAGGAGACTCAAGCAGGGCTCCACCAAGACTCGCGTCGCGTTCTATGAGGAGTTATGAGGTAGGTGGGTGGTACAACAGAGACGACGGTAGACCGGCTGCACGAAGCGCAGACCAGGGCGGGCGACGACAAGTACAGCACGCTGAGGAGACTCAAGCAGGGCTCCACCAAGACTCGCGTCGCGTTCTATGAGGAGTTATGAGGTAGGTGGGTGGTACAACAGAGACGACGGTAGACCGGCTGCACGAAGCGCAGACCAGGGCGGGCGACGACAAGTACAGCACGCTGAGGAGACTCAAGCAGGGCTCCACCAAGACTCGCGTCGCGTTCTATGAGGAGTTATGAGGTAGGTGGGTGGTACAACAGAGACGACGGTAGACCGGCTGCACGAAGCGCAGACCAGGGCGGGCGACGACAAGTACAGCACGCTGAGGAGACTCAAGCAGGGCTCCACCAAGACTCGCGTCGCGTTCTATGAGGAGTATCGAGACAAAATTCTTTCGGTGAGGTTATATCCAAGCTAGAATGCAGGAATCAAGTTAAAAAAGCTCTTCGGAACACTTCCCGTAATAAATACAGTACAAAACGCACAATGAAGCCACATCGCTACGCGGCGCCTAGTGACCTAGCCCTTAACAGAGGAATATATCATATTTTTTCTTTTGTTTCGTAACTATGTTTGTTAGTTTGAGTCCTGTAGTTGGTTTCTTCCGGCACCGGTTGATGATTTCCCGAGGGAGATCACGGGCTTTGGGTTCAAGCAATATTGGTCGACATTGACTTGACACTGTGCCCAGCGAAGCTAGTGTTCCCCTTGCACTGTCTCAGGAAGCCACTGTTATTTTAATATTGCCAAAAGAATGGTTTTTCAGTTATCATTACTGAACACATTTATGAGAATTAAAAAAAGTGTGTGTGTGCGTATGTATGCACGCAAGAAGTAATACTTCTTTGGCGTAACAAAGCAGAAATCCTTAAAATTATTTATTCCTCCTGCTATTCTACGTTTGTAGAAAGAACAATATTCTAAAAAACTTGCAAATATGGCTTTGACAATTAATTATTAAAAAACGAATACCGCCGTATGGGCTTGAATCCTTTGCCTGCCCTAGTAATGGACTAAGAAACAAAAAAAAAACGAATGTCGCATACCTCGAAAATTTTTCTCATAATTTTTTCATAACGTGCCAAAGAAGTATAACTTCAAAAATACATTTTTTTTTAAATTATTCAACGATAATAAAAAATGATTGGCTGATTTTGATTGAAATTTTATTTTATTTTTAAGTGTCTTATCTAGTCGACGCCCAAGAAAACCAAAATAATATATAACTAAATCTTGTTTCAGGTATTATTTATCAATGACTGAAAATGAATGTTCGAGAATGTCGATAACAGCATGCCACGCCACAACATGCCTTCTATCAAAGACTTAAGGTTCACTGTGGTTGCGCGCTGTCCAGGTTTTGGTCAGTTCGCTAGGTCAATATAGAATGTTCCTTATATTTTTGTAGTCAATAATATTTTTAATTATGTTGATGTGCATATTATTGCCGACGGACATGAACGATGCACGAACGACGGCGAATGAAAGAGGAGGAGAGAGTGAGAGAGAAGAGAGATATTTTGTAACTGCTTTTTTTAAATCTTTATAATATAAAGCTCTATTTTGGCGTAGTTTCGAAAGGTAGGTTTATCGTCATCACTGTCAGACGGGAGCATCCAAGTTCGCTATTTGTATCACTTTGGATGCTCGAATGATCATTTTCAGATACTCTCTAAAAATGCTCATTTTGTGATTGATTTTATTTTCATTTTCATCTTTATATGGATTTTAATGTTCAATTAACAATATTGGCAAATTATTTATACGGTCGCGGTGAGAGCAAGTGTATCGAAACGTTTGTAAGGTCAATGTAACATCATACTAAATCATATAATTAATTTGTCAAATAAAACATGTACAATTTTTATGAACGATTCCGTCCGAGCGCTCTTCCAACTGAGCCAACCGTTCGAGTGACGTATGGTTCGTAAATCTTGGTAGTTCTTGTTCAACTCTCAGGGGTTGTGGCTCCATCTACAGGATCTACTTTACAGTTAATATCTTGCTAAACTCCAATATTCGCATAGTAGGAAATTGGCTTGAGATGTCGCTCTTTTAAATCTAAACAAATTTAATTTAATTAATCCCAAAAGTGAGCGATTTCACTTTAAAAATAACAAATTGTTAAGAAATTTGTCGATCTGAAATGTGGTAAGGTTTTTTTCTCCAATTAATTTATGTAATCTTATGTTTTGTTAAATTCTTTTGTCGATCGCCGTTCGGAAGTAAGTTGATTGTCAAAAATTGATAACAATTTAAATCTCTGGATTCTAGATGGGTCCAAAGTCTAGAGCCTTTACCGATAATATTCGTAATTCATCTGGGCTTCATGGATACAATGCGGTTCCCCTGAATACCTTTAAAACTGTCGATGCTTGAATATAATTTTTTTATGACAATAACGGACGAGACGATCAAGACGTTTAACTAATTAATACGCCATGTCCTTTACAATGCATTAAATTCTTGAAAAGCCCAATTATTCTGAGCGGCACTATTACAACTGCGCTCGTCACCTTGAGACTAGTTTTTTTCACTAGTTACGGCGTCCTTCAGACCGAAACACAATAATGCTTCCACATTACTGTTTCACGGCAGAAATAGTCGCCGTTATGGTATTCATAATCTAGACAGCATCCTGTGCAAAGGAGCCTGCCATTAGTAAACCATTTTCCAACGCTTATTTTAAGTAAGTGTCTGTAGGGGATGGTCTCCTTTATAATACACCGTTTTTCCGCGCTATCTTTAGTGGCTAACAAGCTGCATCGTAAGCTGGCTGCAACAATCTTGTGACAATAGGGAGAACGCCATGACGGCATTGTCAATACTCCTGCAAAGATACCTGACCACACGGCTGATAAGCATATGATATACAATGATATATTTAATACAATATACTAACTTAAACATACATAAATTCATATAAACATACATAAATACATTTAAACATCCATGACTCGGAAAAAAATATCCATATTCATCATATAAATGCTTGCACCTACCGGGATTCGAACCCGGGACCTCTAGCTTAGTAGGTAGGATCGCTAACCACTCCGCTATACAGGTCGTCGCAAATCACTGAGTCCGATACCCAAAACCCCCGGAACTGTTAATGTAGATCACATTGTTTTGAAAAAACCGCTTAATTAGGTGTGATGTCTCCATTGGCTTCAAAATAACCGTTAAAGCAGTTCTTATTGCTTGCCGTATGATATATCTTATAATTGTCTTTTTATCAAGAGATAAAAAGACAAAACGGCTTAGACCTTTCCATTCTTTGGGTACAATTTAAAGATGTGACTCGTCACCATCATCAATTTGTTTTGAATCAGACATAATCTCTATAAAAAATATGTAATCGTTATTGTTTTAGAAATGTTATCCTCCGATATATTGTAGCACTCGCAGATGTCACGTAAACAGGTCATTCCATTTTAACAAGTTTTAAAGTCCACAGACCACATGCGGTCTGTTGAGGGAAAGTAATATCAGTCCACAGACCATAGGTCTGTTCGTCTATACAATATTAAGGCTTTTTATTGCTATGGACGTAGATAGAATGGCCTTTATTTGCCGTACACTTGACAGGACATATCCTAGAAAACACAAAAAGTGCTGGGACATGGAGAAGAGAGTACAATTTTCTGAAAAAATACGTTTTGTTTATATTTTTTTATTTTAGACTGTATTTTTAAGATCCGCTTTTTGAATGAATGCTGCGACGCTTAGCTTTTTAATCTACTTGTCTATTGGTAAAAGCTTTGACGCAACATTTATTACAAGCGCCCTCCTGTGTGCCAATAATAAAACTTTTCATAAATGGCGGATGCTTTTAACTGTCAGTGTACAAAAAGATAGAAATAAAATATGTGTATTTTATGTATTATGAACATAGTTTATTGGTATTATCCAGAACAATGTAATATATATATAGAAACCTATTTGTTAACGCGAGTTATGCGTGATTTTTTTTTCAATTTAAGATTTAATTGTTTAGTTAATATTTTTTATATTATATAATAATAAATACTTGTATGAGTATACGCTTGGCTCCATGTAAACGCATAATTTTTATACAAACTAGGTTATTTATAACTTCTGTATGTTTGATGTGGTGGGTGTATTTATTTATTTGCAGTTGTTTCAAATCATTATATTATTCATTTCAATTTGTTCCTCCTTTCCGTGATATGGACGAGATCTTGACCTAGAGATGATAATAGATATTTAATAATTTTACGGCCTTACAAATAAACATGTTATAAGGATATTTATTGAAGTAGGCGTTACTTTGCGGAAATCCATAATTATCCAGATGTTTTGTGTTTTCTTTAGTGTTAATTGCGCCAATATTTGAGAGTCTCGTGCCAGCGTGGCGAGTCAACATGAATTAACACTAAGGAAAATTCAAAACATTTGGATGTTATACGGAACCAACCTGAGAATGACCCAGGAATAGGCAAATTTACTATATAATTTATTATTTTACAAATAGGTATTGGTTTATTCGGGCGTATAACATTTCCCGCGTTTGTTTACAAGGCTACTTGACATTCGCAATACTTCAGAATTATAATTGTATTGACAGTGTTGTCATTGATATAGTCAACATTTTGCATATACTGGGTTTATTCTAAGGTATAACATTATACCGAGTTTATTCTAAGGTATAACGTTATACCGAGTTTATTCTCTAGGTATAACTTTATACTAAGTTTATTCTCTGGTATAACTTTACATCAAGTTTATTTGTAGGGCCGTTAATGTTTATTTCTGCCGGCGGCGGGGCCCCATGTATTTATAAATGCCATAAGTAATACGGCAGGACTTTTATTCAAAAGAGCAAAGCCGTTGTGTTTTGTCTATGAATTTCTATGAACAGAACATAACTGGCAGTCATATAGTAGCCATGGTAACTTACATTTCGATACCTCAGTTCGAAAGTGTAACAAGTTTGAAATTCAGTCATTTTGAGATGAGTATGAGAAATTGTTTTATAAACGATAACCCAGCATTACCACAGAGAAAGAAACAAGTCGATAACTACATCCAGTTTAGTTATCACTTCCAATATTTCTTCATAAGTCTTGAATACTTTCGTTACAAACGATAACATCTCGCTTTTTTTTGTAACCCTTTTCTGAATTGTGACTCTTTGGAACTGAGGCATCGATTTTATTATTTATATATCAATTTTGGAGTACCTGATAATTTTAAAGAGCGTTGCCTTGTTTGTTGGTGGCGATAATATAAATATATTATTACCAAAATAGATGTACGAAGTTTCGGTTCACGGATCGTACATTTTCCTATTACGAAAGTGTTTCGGATCCGGAAGTTCGCGATTAGACATTTTGTCTTTCGTTTACCTTATTCCCAAATTCTCTTGACATTTACTTTTTCGTTGTTTGAGATTAATAAGGTCGTAACTACAACTTCAGTTTTTATGGTTATGTCTATGGTTCCGAAACGAAATCTATTCACTATTCTAATCCGAAGTACTTTGATAACAGGAGTTCGTCGTTCTTTCGTTTTGGACGAAAATTCGGCTTTCGATTTTGGTAATAGACCTCCTGTATCGAAACATCGTGGTATTTTCTTTTTTATTTCAATTTTAATACTTACGACGAATCGTAATCGACATCAACGAGAATATAATTTACATTCGTGGTTAATTCAAATGTTATTTATTAATGTATTGGGATTGCAAAGTATACTTAGGTATAATATTTTTTTATATATTCGATCAATGTTCAAGTAAATGTGCCTTCTCAAATGTTATTTAGAATATTAGTTATTGTAAATAAATATTTATATATTTTTAGTAACATATTGTTTTATTCATTTTCCCTTAGTAAATTCCGTAAATGTGTTTAAAGGGATAAAGGCATTTATTTTCTTAAAATTGATTTAGAATTATTTTTTATGTCACTTCAAACACTCGCCACCACCACCTCGGAAACAAATGGCGCTCTGAGAGAGAACACACTGTTATTGATATAAAATTATCATAATCTAGTCTCAGGCTGTCCGATCATATAGATATTCAGCTTTACAAAAGTGTATAAATTTACCCTTAAATCTAGTACATGTATCTTATGAAGCCTACTAGAATTAAGTATTCCCTTAGTTCTAGTGTTATAATAATGAAAATCACTATAAAGAGCAAAAAGGTGACGCTTGTTGTGGTTGTATATTAAATTTTCATATATGTACTGACAATGAACAGTCATAGTATTTATTGGAACGAAGTTCCTTACGGCAGGCTTGGAGGGGATAGGGATTTTGCTGCGCGACCGAACTGAAAAAAATGTGATAGTAAAACCGTAAGAAAAAATCCGTGGAAAAAAGTGCGTGGAATAAAACCGTTAAATGAGACGTGCGCAGGCGCGACAGTCGCATACACAAGCGAGTAGTGTATAATACCTAATTGAGCACGATTTTTTTTTGCAATTTGTGTCGATTCTACATTAGCCGAAGGAACTGCGTTCCTACCTGGTGTCCCACGACACCACATCATTATAATTTTATTTCTTTAAGACACTTTCTATATCCAAGCTGATATACTGGATGGCCGAGAAGTTGACGTCCAAAGCTGAAATTTGAATTTGGCTTATTTGATTGGCCAATGGTCTGGGAAGTTTTTAAAAATTGTTAGAAGCCATAGGTTCCCCATTTTTTTTTGATACCTTGAACATTTTCATGAATTTAGCTGGAGCAGTTATCTTGAACTTACGACTCAATTCTAAACTAGTTCCGCATTGTCTAAACTATTCATAGTTTCTTATGTGGTTATTGCAACTGTAGTTAATAATTATCAACAAATAAAATTGTTAAAAAAATTAGAAATAAATACCTAAACAAAAAATTTTTATCTCTTAAACTACGCAAAATCGTAGAACATACATAGGGGTGATTCGGATACTCATCACCATGAGGCTTTCAAATTTTAGTTTTGGACGTCAACTTCTTGGCCACCTGTATAGCACGAACATCTCTCTTTTGCAGCTCACATCAGTCATGTCAGCAGCATGACCCCACAGCAAAATACCGTAGGTCATGATGCTGTGAAAATGATTCAAGTACAGTAATCTAGCGGTAGCAACATTCGTATTCTCTAATCTTTCTAACGGCGTATGCAACAGAGCTGCTAGTTGGGTAATATGGACCCCACTGGAGCTTTTTATCTACTGTGATACCCAAGAAGACCGTAGTGTCCACAAGTTCCATTCTCTGCTCATTTGTTATTTTATACCTCCGCTTTGTTTAGTGTAATGAACCGTATTTTTTTTTACTTTTTAAGTAGAGATTATTCGTCTCAATGCAACACTATATTTGAGAGTGCATTGTTCACCTCGCTATCAAAAAAATCTCATGGCTATCATCTACCACAAACGGTGCCGTAATAAACAAGAAAGGAATAGCAGCCTGCGGGTTTACCCGAAGACATTTTGCCGTTTACGTCGACTATCAAAAGTCTTTCGCGTAAATGAATTAAAACAATAACATTTTACTTATTTATTAAACATTTATACGTATGTAATACAAAAAACAGTCCCACTTTAAGCACTTATTCATATTTAAAACATTACAACAAAAAATAATTAAACTTCTATCTATTTACATGTTGAATTGTCCCGTCACATAATATAGGTGTAACAATATATGTCTCTCAAATCAAATCAAAAACACTTTATTCATGCAGGTCAAGGAAATTCCACTTATGAATGTCAAAAGTTTTATTTTTACATTACAACCACTTCGGAAAAGGTTCAATTTTAATGAGAAGAAGTCGTAAGAAACGCATTGCCACTCTTTTAAAGCAACATTTACAGCCTCATAATTTTACAAATTATTACAATAAAAAGATATCCAACAAAAACTCAAACGTCAAATACTTTATGCCTTACCTACACGAGTAAGTAAAAAAAAAGTAAATGTAAATTAATAAGTAAAAATTCCATAGTTATTGAGTACAATCAATCTACGTACACAGTAAATAAATAAAGGTATTTATTGTGCGAGCATTTTATTAGCGATCATAAAAAATATAATAACTTTAATTTTCATGGAGCAGAATTACTGGTAACAGTCGCCACAAGTAGCGCCTGTTCGGTATATAAATATTATATATTTTTTGTAATATATTATAAAGAAATAAAATTTGATAAACAAAATTTTATGAACGATGCGGGATTCGAATCCACGACCTCCGGCGTTCCGTGCCGGTGCTCTAACCAAATGAGCTAACCGTTCGAGTACCGCCTCGTTATAAAATTCTGTTTGCTTTGTTCAACTCTCACCCGAGAGTCGCATCCCGCAATCCTGCATCGTTCATAAAATTTTGTTTATCAAATTTTATTTGTGTATTAATCCTAGAAGTGAGGGTTATCACTTTAAAAACGTAACATATTTAGATATATTATAAATTAAAAAAACACTTTCATAATGTGCTCTCTTTATTGACAAGACAGCTATCGTAATTGTTGCGTTATCTTGAAAAGTAGGTAAGTACGTAATGAAGTTGTTCATCATTAAAATTAAACCTTTTCTATATATAATATCTATAGATATAAAAATTTTATTCTCGATTAACTTCGAAAGTACCTACCGATTCGATATTGAATGAAAATTCCTTATGTGAGTGCAAATTGGTCCGAATTGAGAGAGTGAAAAGTTTTTATCTTATACATACAAATTTCATATAATATAACAAATAAGGTTTAAGTCATAAATTTATAAAATAAATTATATTATTATGTTAAATCAAAATTTATATTATTTTATATAAATAATTTTTGAGCTGTCTGACTGGAAACTAAAGTTTGTTTCATATGAAATATAAGCAGGTGATTTAAAATCAATTTCAATACAGTTGTTAAAAACATGACTTACCTAGTTTCAGAGGCTGTAATTGGACGTAATTCCAAAAAACGTTCCAGGCCACAACCATCACATTTTAAGAAATTCGTGTTTAAAGTTTAATAAATATAAGTGTATTCCATACATGTGAGTTGGGCTACTAAGACATGATGTCATTTAAAGAGTGACAATAGGACTGCCATTTTTTGTCATTTTTAATATGAATCATGTGACCAGTTTTGTGTTCTTAACTCAATTTCGACATGGTTGTGGTTTGGAACGTTTTTCTGGAATTACTTCCAATTATGATTCGAAATTTAAATCTTTTATACAGGCTCCTTCTTCTAAGTATATACGTCCGTCTTAGCACTGAATTCGCAAATTCTTTTAAATGGTTACTTGTTATATTAATAATTATTTTCACATCAACATTTGTCAAAAATCGAATAGACAGTTTTACGCGTACGACCCCTTGCCTAGTTTCATTGTAAAAAAAAGTCCTGTCGCAAGAACGCGCCATTTCCTAAAATAATGTTGAATATGAATTATATTATGTTTACGTTTTCTAATATAACAACTGTATTGAAAATCGTCGTGTGATATACGAATGTGTACGTCATCAAACTCGTTACATTAATTATATATCCAGTTATATGTATAAATGACTTATAATGACTGGTGATCATATTTAATGTGACTAAGATTCAAAGTTTTTTTTACTCCAGTGCATAGTATTAAATTCAGCAATAGACCCAACTAAAACTGTTAAGTATACTGAATTACAGCATAATATATTATAGTTATTTATGTAACTGTTGTGTAATAAGGGGTATTAAAACACGAATGCGGGTAGTATCACATGAGTGTTTTTATACCTAATTATTAACAGTTGCATACAAGACTTTATCTACACCGAGAATATGAATCCTCTAAAAGATTCTGAAACAGTTAGCTTACTGCTAACATTAAAACACCAGTCCTAGTAGTAACCTGATATCATTCATTACTGATTATATACAAATAAACTAAGTATTAATGAAACAATTAATTATTTTAGTAGTAATTTATATTTTGTATAGTGCAATAATTAAAATTCACTCGAATATAATGTTCTTTTGCAGCGTTTAAAATGAATCGCTCATTTTTTGTAAACAAAACAATAAAAATATCGAAGAAAAATGGCGGGGATTCGATTAACTTCTTTTTTTTTGCGGCGCGCGACGGTTCTGGTAGTTTGGAACGCGCGTAAACGAAATGTTCTTTTTTTGAAATTCATACAGATACCACGCATCGAGCAATAAGAATGTGGCTGTCTGTTGAAACTCTTTGCGCATGAAGGGATCGCAAAAAAAACATAGGAGTGTTATTATGAAATTCAGTATAACATTACAACACTCGTTTGGATGATGTAATGGTTATTAGAATATTGGGTGTTTTAATGTTGGCAATAAGCTAACTGATAGATAAAAACATAAAAACAATTGTGTGGTTTGTAATAACAACAAATATATTACCTTTGGAATTATATATTCTGCAATGTCCTGATAACATTTGGTTATCACAATTTTAAATTATATATTTAATATAATATTCAATGCTTGTAAAGCAAAAACAATGACAAAATTATTATGATGCAAATATTTTATGGAATTACTATTAAAGTTGATACAGAAAACGATGCAAAACAGTTATCTGAAAATAGAACTAAAAGAGAGTTACTATAAGTCACATTCAGATAACAGACAATACAAACATCTTATAAATTCAATGTTGTGCTGTTAGATTAAGGATTGGTCTCTGCTGCGCTCCAACTGGATACCGCAGTCGCAAATTGCGGCAACTAATACTACGGCCAAGTGGCTGTACCTGAGCCAGTCTCGAACTTTGTGTGAAATTGACGTGCCACATCTTAAACTTTGCTAATACATAGTTGAAACTAAAATGCCATTGTTTTGTAGTTGATTGTGTAGTAAAACTTTGTAAAAATAATACTACAAGAAATAAGAAAGACACTGGGATCACATATCATCAGCAAGTATTTTTTTTATTAATTTCAATGTAAAATAACACGAAGTGTATGTTACAAAATTTGAAAGGTGCCATTGAGTGTCAAGTTGCCATGCACACAAGCATCTAATAGTTGCCATTATAAAATAGCTATTACTCTTAGGTAGTGCGGTATCTAGTTGGAGTGCAGAGGAGACCAATCCTTAATCTAGGGTTGTGCTCCTGTCAACTGTAATTTTAAGGCTGTGTTGCACCAACAAACTTTAGCAAGAAAAAATGTATTAAAGTACCGGTTGCAAAAAATTTGTTGCTCCATTTGACGGTTGTTAGATAATGTCATAACTTTAAGTGTTAACCACACCCATCCAATCTTTGCCGGTTAAAGCTATTGCTAATGTCAAAAGTTTCAAATAAATTCAATATTGACTTGATATTTCATTTTTTAACTTAAACTATTTTTTATTATTATTATTATAATGCACTAGCAGATCATTGATCTAATGTGTGCATATCACTGCACCTAGTTTTTTTAAAATGTTCATCAAGTCTATTTTTAAAGCTGTTTACTGATTTTGCACTAATCACAGATTCTGGTAAACTATGCCAAGGAATATGATGGTGCAACACATTCCCTAGTCTTATGTTAAATTCAGTGTTGCTGTTAACATTAATTTTGACTTAAACCTTATAATTATAACAGCTAATATGATGCAACACAGCTTAAATATATAAACAATATAAAGCATTATAAAATAAATGTGATGCGTCAGAGTCTCACTATATATATTAGTGTTAATCACAATACTGAAACAGCTCATAATTTATTACTCCTAAATATCACAATCAAGCTTTATTGTACAGCCTCTTATAACTTATACTTGTGCTACTGTCACAGAACTCATTCATAATAATCCGGCATAAGAATAAGTGGAACACAACGATGAGAAGAATTATTGACACCCAGAACAGAGGATTCAGTCCACCCAGTGAGTGGCCATGCTTATGCAAGGCTATCACATGTGACTCATGTGCTGGTGCCTCCACAACCTCATGTACATGAATAGCATGTTTCAAGTCCTCCATATGTTGCTTATCGGCAGTTATGTACAGAATGGCGGTTAATGGTTCAGTTAGTTTTACAGGAAAGTATTTTCTATATGGTCCCAATTGAACAGCACTATCTAAACAACCTGCATCACATGCATAATAGGTTTTATCTGAACGATCTAATGCAACAAATATTGCTGCCTTATTGTCTTCTTGCAAGATAATACTAATATTCACATGAGTCATGTTTCCATAGTTGACTCGACGAAATAGAAAGTCTCTGTGAAGTTTAGAAGGGTGAATATTGTATTCTAGGTGTTGATTGCTAAATCTTAGGCTACCAAAACTAAGTATCATAGCTTGATTCACACCGCTAGCTCCTGCTCGTAATAAATTATGGCATCCTTGCTTTTCCAGAGTCAATAACCAGATGCTTGCAACATTATTCAAGCTTTCTAATGAGTTTAGTGGCTTCCATAGGTTAAGTGCATCCAATGTAGAGTATCCTCCATAACAGCCCTCAGAATATGTGAGGGTCCGGAGAATTTCTGATTTAGTATTGATCTTAATATGTTCTTCATGTTCATAGCTCCGCACTTGAGACAGTATAGCATAAATAGTTGCATTAATTTGATCACCGTTAATTGCACCAGATGCTTTAGAATCTGATATGTAAAATCCAGTATAGAATAACCCCTGCCACACTCTAGCATGATTGTCTCTGAGGTTTCTGACAGCTGCTCTATCACCTGTCAAAGCAATAACTTTTTCCATTTCTTCAATTGCTTTCTTCTCCACAACATCTTTTTGTTTTGCATAGGCTGTTTTTTTTATAGGCTTACTGTACTGAACTGTTGTTAATATCATTATATCTAACCCGTCTTTGGCTTCTACTTGAATAGTATTGCCAATCTTTCTGGACACAATGGACACAGCAATGACATCTTCACTATCAGGTACAGACATCATCCCGGTAATTACATCATATTCTTTTGAATCTACACCTTGATGAAGCTTAATTGTTTGTTTAACTGCTGTTGGCCAATCAGATAGCCTAGGTGTAGTCAACTGCAATGTCTTTGCAGCATTCAATGGATTACTAATTAAAATTTCTTGCACAAAAAGTGATGGTATAGTCCTATGGGCATAATACTGGTATGAAACCCTAATACCAGAGCTACTGCATTGAAACCTATGTACAATTCCTCTTGTATATTCCACTAATGTAGATTCCTTCATATCATAATCGTCAATGATATACAGCGGATGATAAAAGATGGGTAGAGATAAGGTTCGACCATATTTTATATTTAAATGTGAATCATGTTCTAATGCCATACCAATTAAACCATTTCCAATATAAGGCACAAAATTATGGCTTATAGATGACAACGTAGCTGCAGACTCTAGTCTTAGGTAAGCATCATAATCATTTACAGACTCTTGAAATGGATTTATAAAATTCCGGTGGCATGCATTTTGACTAGTCAGTAAAGAGCCTTCTGGACTCCACAGCGAGTTCATCACGGTTGGTCCGAGGTATAGGATTAAAAATATTAACACGAGTACAATAACTAGCAACTTTTTTCGAGTTATTGGACCGTCTGTGAGCCTATGAATACGCCGCATGATTTCGCCGACTCTTCGGCTCATTTCGTTCGAATTTGACACTCTTTCCATTCCAAATATATATGAAATTATGATTTAATACACTGTGCATTCAGGTCCAGTCAATAGTAAACATTTTAGATTAAATATAAGAAAAAATAAATTCATATACCTATGTATTTAATATTCTATAATGTTTTTATTTAGACCAGTCGAGAGTCACCAACACAAGCACAACTCAATAGCTCACAAGTCACGTCTGACATCACATCACATGACTGATGACAATTGACAACGTCAACACCACAGAATAATAATACTTTTAACTTCTAATAATTATTATTATTTAAGTCATGACTCAACACTGTAGGTAGACTTACTTTAAACTATTACTACCTATTAAAACTACTTTATAGTATAGACTATTCACGTTAGAGTAGTAAATTCTTTATTTGAATACAATATTCATAGATACTTCTTTGCAAAGCCAGAAGGTAGGGCTAAGATTTTCCTAGGGTTGAAAGATTAAGTTTAGTAGTATGTATCGATGTACCTATTTATTATGTCTGACCTAAATAACTTGTCGTTCTCACTCTTTGCCTCAGGTGGAAATGACGTCCGTCACTATACACTAATATGAATGACCCTATCACAGTAGACATATGTATCAGTACGGAAACTAAGCCTTGTTGCTAAAATACTTACCTATATGTGCGTGCACTCCATTGAAGCAATAGTGTTGTCAAGTTATTTTTTTAACCGACTTTAAAAAAGGAGTTTTGGAACGAAGTTCCATAGGGGGCGTTGCAGAGCGTAAAAAAGTAAAAAGCGTAAGATTTCTATGTATAGTGTATGTATGATAGCTATACAGTGTATAATGCAATATTATAGCCTACACACTACATAATGACTGTTTTTGTTTATGTTTTTAAATAACATTTTATTGAATGTTTTTCTTGGAAATATTTTTTTTAAATGTTTTTTTTTTAATTTTCGTTCAAATATTTTATTTGTAATATTGACGGGAAGCTTTGAAATATGTGTTTTTAAACTTTGTCTGTTGAAGTTTCACTTCTACTACAGTCTTAAGAAACTCTTCCCTGCCGTCATCCCACGAACATGTCTAGATGGGGCCATTATTGTTTTCGTGAGTGTCAATAACGAATATGACATCTATTTTGAGATCCACGATGTCACGGACTGACTGACGGACTGACATACACCACTTACACAATCACAAACACACTCCACAAACAGACACAAACACAAACATACATGCACACAAACATTTACACTACGTACATACATACAAATACACATACATACAATCATAAACACATACTTACATACATTACACAAAACAGCACCACACTCGCCGGCGAGTGTGTTCTTACCACCTTTTCATCTTTCATCTTCATTTTCATTCTCTCTCCTTCCCACAAGCACACAGCCGGTCTGAGGTTCGAGTCTCCTTAGGAGACGCCCCGCGACTGTTGTTGCGTAGTTTTTGCGGCCTCCACGGCCCACATCCTACTTCGCTGTGAAAGCCAGGGCTGCTAACAGCACAGAGGAGGTTTTAGTCGGTATGGGGTGTCCGCTGGCGCGGACACTCGAGTCCGACATATTACGCCCCGTTCCGGGGCGTAAATACGTAACCGTATTTCCTCCTCTCAAAAAAAAAAAAAAGATCCACGATGGCGGATGTGATTTTTACAATAAAATCAAATTAGGTATCACTGTCGAGTTTTTCAGGAGTGTCGAGATCTTCGGGAGTGTAATTACAAATATGACACCCATTTCAAGATCCAAGATAGCGCATGTGACATTTTCAATTAAATCAATATGGGTATCATTTTAGAGATTTTCGGGAGTGCCGGTGAAACACACAATTTTATTTCAGTCTTCGTTTCTTTTAAGTCCAGCATTATCGGCTTCAACACCCTCGAGAATCATGAAAACAACACCCATGATAAACAAGTTGATAATTACATGTAGCTCCAATTTGGATTTACATTTTGACAGCACTATCAGTCCAACATCCTCAAAAACTATGAAAATGACACTCATGACGAAAAAATTGTCAAATTCATGCGGCTGACATCTTGGATTAATATTTTTACAGCACTATCCATTTCAGCACCCTCGAAAACCATGAAAACGGCACGCGTGACGAACAACTTGATAAATTTTTGCAGCCGCCATCTTGAATTTTCATTTTGACAACACTCACGAAAACCATGACAAAACAAATGTAGGTACTTAAATACCTTTGTCCAAATTAGATAAATATAAAAGAAACATCCTAGAAAACTATTAAACCACACTCATAATAAATATTTCAGCCGCCATCTTAGGGTAAATTGTGAATTATGTTCACGAATTTATTACAATCGATCTTACAGACTTATTATTCGAATACCTACTAATTATAATAATAATATAACAATAAATCATTCTTATATATGCATACTTGTACTACTTTATAGTTTAAAAAACGAAAAATAGATGGATCCGAGTTTAAAATAGCCGTATACCAGGAAATACGCTGGCTTTAATAACATGAGACTCGACTCGTATTGACCGCGATAACTGCTTAGGGGCCTCGTCGATAGGCATGTTTGTGTGAGTGTGTCATTTCGAACGTTTGTAGGGTAGTTTCCGTTCTGGTACATATGTCTACTGTGACGCTATGCTGGGCTATGTTTTTGTAGAGTTTTACTTTACCGCGGAAATCCGTCACTTTTAGGGTATTCTTAAAATTTATAATAGTTACACATTGTTTTCCGGCAATATAAGGTATCAACTTGACAAATTTTAGTAAATGGTGCATAAGTTGTTGTGTACTAAGCTATATTAGAAACTATAGTTTTTTATATTTCCTACGGGAACTCGTTAATTTCCCAGGTTGAAGGGTATCCAAGACTAACCAGCAATATAATTATTAATATGCCAACTTTTATTCAATTGGGTGCATCAGTTGTTGTGTTTTAAGCTATATAATAAACTATAGTTTTTTTATATTTGCCACGGGAACTCGTTAATTTTCCAGGATGAAAGGTATCCAAGATGTTGACCGGCAATATAATTATCAACATGCCAAATTTATTAAATTATGTGCATAAGTTATTGTGCACTAAGCAATATAAGTTACTTTAGTTTATTAACTATCCCACGGGATCTCTTTAATTTTCTGGAATGAAAAGTATTTAAAGTGTTGACCGGCAATTTAAGGTATCAACATGATAAATTTTAATAAATTAGGTGCATAAGTTGTCGTGTACTACGCCGTATAAGTTACTATAGTTTTTAACTAACTCACGGGAACCCTTTAATTTTCCTGGATGTAAAGTATCTAAGACTAGCTGACCCGGCAAACGTTGTTTTGCCATATAAAGTATAATTCACGCGATAGTTTTATAAGTAATAAAATATTGCCTATATTATAGCCTGTACATCATTTTGTTCTATTGTCAATAGTTTTTGCAGCGCACGCAAAAACTATAGCCTTCCTCGATAAATGGACTACCCAACACTGAAAGAATCATTCAAATCAGACCAGTAGTACCAGAGATTAGCGCGTTCAAACAAACAAACAAACACTGCAGCTTTATAATATTAGTATAGATATTGACCAGCAATATAAGGTTGATAACATGCCAAAATTTATTAAATTATGTGCTGAAGTTGTTGTGTACTGCGCTATAAAAGTAAGTAGGGGTTTTGAAATGTCTCACGGGAACTCAAATTTTCCGGGATGAAAGTATCTAAGATGTTGTTCGGGGATATAAGGTATCATCATGCAAAATTTCAATTAAATCGGTCCAATAGTTTCAGGGATTAGCCCGTACAAACAGACAAAGCGATACAGAGACAAAAAAAAATCCAAAAAAGTGTCCAAGTATTGAGCCTTCTGGCACACCTAAATTAGCTGCTGATCCTGGGGAACGCTTTCCATCATTCACGTCGACTCTTTGGACTCTATCACTCAAATAGGAAGAGAGAAAATCTAAAACAACATCCCTAATACCATAGCGGTGTAGTTTTCTGATCAATGTGTCATGGTGTACACAGTCAAATGTCCTGGACAAATCACAGAAAACGCCCAGAGCATCGTGCGATTCTTCCCAAGCATCAAAAATGTGTGATATCAACTCGACACCAGCGTCAATGGTTGAACTACCCCTAGTAAAACCGAACTGTTTATAATGCAATAAATTATGCGAATTAAAGTGCCTTAACAATTGATTTAAAATTATTTTTTCGAAAATTTTACTAAACGTTGGTAAGACAGAGATAAGTCTAAAATTACCAGGGTCAGAACAACTACCTGATTTGAAAAGTGGAGTTATTTTACTGTGTTTCATTAAATCAGGAAACGCACCACAGTCGATACATTCATTGAAAATTAATGCAAGTTCGGGTGCAATCATATCAATTATTGGTTTAATTTTGCTATTTCGTACCACGTGATTAGAGCTATCTAATTTAGGTTGACGTCAAATCAACTGATTGAATCGCAATGATGTCAATAGAATGTCAAAAATTATATCAATTGAATCGTAAACTGATTTTGTTCGTTCATTCATTCGTACCATGAGGTAATATTTCAACCTAAACTTGATACCTTATGTGTCAAAGCGAGCGATTCGAAAAAAGTTGCTACTTCCTTAGAGGAAAGTGAATCGTGTTGTTAACAACTTTTAAAAAATAGTGAAAACATACAGAAAAGGAAAATTTTATCGATAAAAGATGAGATGAGAATACTTTATTGGACTTTTTTGTAAAACAAAATACTGAAAATAAATACCAAAAATTAAAATATTAAGGACGAGGCAGTAAGGGCCCGGGCTATAGCCTGTTCGGAAGAACGAATTAAGAAAATGCACTCTGTGGTCCTGTCAAATCAAACATCAATGGAGGCGCGTTCATAACTCGTTATTTTTTCGAAAACACCTAAGCAAACACTTAATTTGTATGTATTTTTAGTATTTTCTACGCAAAAAACCGCTAAAATCATATCATTTAGGTTTCGAAACGCAACGCATATGGTTCGAGTAAGAGAGACAAACTTATGCAACAACTGTAGAGCGTCATCTCTTTCTCACACCGCGGACCACAGACAAGTTAATTTCATTAATTCTTCTTAAGCTATCCAAACGCACTTCATGGTACTAATTCCAGTTTAGGTACCTAAACTGAAATGCATCGGAATCGCATCGCTTATTAAAAGTTGATGGTAGGCCCTCTGAGCTGCATACAGTTAGATTGACATTTTACAATACATTGTTGTAATATTTGTACCCTCTTAAGCTGACTGTGACGTATTGCTATGAAGTATGAAGCCTCTTTTATCGCAATCTAAAATAGTATTTTCTAATAGGATAGGATAGAAATACAGTAAACATCCCGATAACATATCCTTATAATGCGGTGTCATATTACTCGTTTTCAATCCGCCATATCCCGTATAAGGCGGGGATTTCCCTCATAGATATTTCGTAATGTGAAATTTATAATGATTTGTACAGTTCATAGATTTACACGTGTGTAAAAGTACGCGAAAGTAATAAACTAAGCGAAATTACAAAATTAAATTATTTTATTAAATTTTTGTATTAAATACTATAATAAAATAGTAAAACTAGGCAAAAAATTGGAAATACTTGTTACGACTTGTGATTAGTTATTATTACGAATTAAGAGGTCGTAAAAACGCTTTATACGGGAATAGCCCTATAACGCGGAACCACTCTACCGCGTTATATGGCCTGTATATTTATTTACCACAGGGAATGACAATAACATAAAATACTGCAACACATGGTAAATGGCACGAAGCTACATCAGTTCGTAATAAAAGTGAGGACAGTAGATACTTACATCAATGTTTTAACCTTTAGATAGGCTGTGACAGGGAACGCGTCGAAAAAAATAGCGGCGAATGTATTAAGCTTTTATGTTAGTGGCTATCTAATTGTTGAAAATCGCTCATTTTCCATGTGCTCAGTTTTCGTGAATTAATCGCGCGCGCGAGCGCGTATCTATGCGTATTATTTTACGTGTAGCAAAAGGTGATGAAATATAGTTAGGGTTATTTTAGTGAGTTTATCTGAAAGCTAGTGAAGCAATGTATTATAATAAGTCCAAATTATTTGATTTGTAGCTTTATTTTTTTTACACAGACCTTTATTTCGGCAAAAGTTGAAAAACAGTTATATTTTGGAATAAACGAGGATTTTCAAGGAAAGGTTTCAAAAAAATTTGAAAGGAAAGCTGGTTATTGGGCATTGGGCGGAACAATCCTTTGCCGTTGTAACATTAATCACAGAACTGGTATAAAGTCAAATAAAACCATCAATTATATTATATTTTAAAAATATTTATTAAATTTATTACATCACACCATTATGATCACGTATTATTATTAAACCTAAAGCACCATTATATTGACATAAATTTTATAAATATAAATAGCGAAAAAGAAAATAATATAAGTTTGTAAGTTTAAGACTAAGTTTCACAAGGCGAGATTCGGAATGCTATAAATTCCAGAAAGGTAGGAATAATTTACATTAAAAAATAAATAAACATACATACATACATTTTATATAGAATATTTTTTACACACTAAAATCATGCACAAAAATGCATGTTTGTAATATTGCAATTCATTGCTTATTAACCTCAATATCTATAATGAAAAACTGAGATTAAAATAAATATTTTAATTATTATAGTAAGTTGAAACAATTTCTTATTTTGGATAAGTAATGTTTACTATTTAATAACACTTGGAAACATAAATTATACATGTATATTATATCTTAGATTAAGGATTGCCCTCCGCTGCACTCCAATTAGATACCGCACTACCTAAGAACAATTAGCTTTTTTATTACGGCAACTATTAGATGCTTGGGTGCGCGGCATCTTGACACTCAATGGCATCTTGACACTCAATGGCATCTTTCAAATTTTGTAACATACCTACGCTTTGTGTTATTTTACATTGAAGTAAATAAAATTCAAAATACTTACTGATGATATGTGAACACAGTGTCTTTCTTATTTCTTGTAGTTTTATTTTTACAAAGTTTTACTCCGCAACCCGGCATTTAAGGTTCAATTATTAGCAAAGTTTAACAGAACATGTGTGTCACAAATTGTTTGAGATAGTCAGTATTAGTTTCCGCACTTTGTGACCACGCTTGCGGTATCTAGTTTGTAGCGCAGCGGAGACCAAACCGTAATGTAATATATTAAAATAGACTTTTCTACAAACGAAAATATATATAAATGGAATGAGATAAAATGCCTACATAACATTTCGAAAAAACGGAACTTTTTTAATATAGCATTATTAATATCATTAGAGTTTAGACAATTAAAGGAATGTAAAATAATACAAACGCAAGAAGTTATTCAGTCGTTATACTAATTATTATTCATTTATTATTGTTTGAATTTCTTTCAAAAATATATTCTTAAATATTTGAAGCGATCTACATCAACATTTATTAAAAAATTCCAAAAATATCACAAGAATTATAAGTAGGCCCTGCATTGTTTGATAAAATTAATACTTTTTTCAAATACCTTTTTTAATAGTTATTTTACTAAAAAAACGTGTTATACTTACCTACTCATATTTGTATTGTTATTTTTTTCAACATTAATTGACAGAAGCCACTGTACACCCTCATTAATAATAATTTTATTTATTTAGATTTTAGAGCATTGTTAACGAGATCATCAGCCCAAATTAAAATACAACAAAATGAGAATATTAAAATCATTTTTGAATAAACTTGATTACAAAAAAAGGTTTATGGAAGAAAATCGGGTCGGCCTCCATTTTATATGCAGTAAGCACCAAGAGTATGGATTTGATAAAAGTATATTATATTGCAGTAATTAAAGAATTTTTGAAGTTATACTTCTATAGGTGCGTTACGAAAAAATGATGAGAGTGAAATTTTAAGATGCGCGCGCATCACTGTAACAAAAGTAATAGGGTGAAGTTGGTTCCTATAATTTTCTGTAGTTTGCAGCATTCGTTTTTTTTGGTTTTTTCCTCCAATATTAGGATAGGCAAAGGGTTCAAGCCCGTACCGCCGTATTCGTTATTTAGTAATAAACTATCAAAGCCACCGTTGCAAGATTTTTACAAAATTGTTCTTTCTACAAACGTTCACGAGGAATAAATCATTTTGCTTTGTTAGGCCAAAGAAGTACAACTTCTTGTGTGCATACATAAGTACACACACACTTTTATTTTATGAAATTAACGCACGAGAGGAGCAGGATGTACAGCTGGATAGACTCAGGATTCTTGAAAAAACCAAAAATTCGGCACTACAATTGCGCTCGTCACCTTGAGACATAAGACATAAATAATGCCATTAGCCAACATAACGACGATATAATAAAAAGGAATAGTTAGTTGTACAGTTTGTAAATGTTGTTATTTTTGCGTAACTGACAAGAGTTGTATAGGTTATTCTTGATCCATCGGTTTCCATTCTGCATCAGATCTGAGAATCACGACTTCTTCTTCAGAGTCAGTATCCGAGGGTGGTATGTCTTCATCATCGTAGTAAGGCTTTCTCACTATATCTGTGATTGAAAATATTATTTTAATTATTTTATTTATGGATCTAATATATTGATAATAATTCGTATTGTATTTTTTTGAGGAAGAAAACGGGCAAGTGCCTGAACTGCAAGACCAGAGGTGATAGAGCAGAGTGCACCACAAGAAAATACTCTATGGTCGTCAACCATTCCCACTTCAAAAAGCCGTGTCGTTTCGTTAAGGGAACACTACAGGCGACAGTTTATTCCACAACGTAGCTGTACGAGGTGAGAATTTTCTTGAAAATCCGCTAGACCATAGATAAGAGTAATAATAATATACTGACATAGATAGGTAACTCGGCACTTTTATTACCCGTTATCTGGACGCCGGATAGTGAAACTTTTCCTACGTGTGTACTGAGTATTACAGTCTACATGAATGCGCGTGTGTAAAGGTGTATTTATCTAAATAATAGTACAAAAATGCATTGTTTTTTCTATTTACTATTTTGTTGCATAATTTACTTCATTTAAAATAACACTTAATGAAGTACCTATTACTAAAAGTTCTCTGTGAGTTAATCCACGTAACATAGAGTATAAGTATTTCAAAATGTGAAAAGCACAAGTAAGCAGTAGCTGCTCTCAAGCAGAAGCCATTTGCAATAAATAAAATATTGTTTTTTAACAGTTATAAGAACTGTCAAACTCCGTTTCTACATCGGCATACAGATGGCGTTAGTTTCAGAGAAAACATGAATGTTCCAAGTTACCATGGCATGCGGTAGGTACAACAGCGCGGTGCGGTGTAGACTGACCAGCCTAGCGAAACTCTAAGAAAAAAGTGATTCACTCGATTGTATGAAACGTGCAGTAATTGATTGACTGACAGATGACGGCTATAATCTTGTAAAAAACGGACATAGCCGAAATCCACTACGTTCTCAGCAACTGTTCGCTTTCAAACTTAGCCGGATTATACTTCATCGCCATATTGTAATTACTATCTCATACTTATGTCAAATCTCACTGCACGTTTCATACGAAACTAAATTTAAATTTTCACTAAGGCAGCCTCTTAGCACGTAGTATTTACATCCTCTCTGAGACTGACCTAATGTAGGTATAAATTATAATGAGTTGTTCTTAATTTTTCGTAAAACACTGCCATTGCAGTATTTTGTGTTTTGGTTTGTAAATGTAATTTCCATGAATAACGTCACCCGTCACTGTAAGATGATACATACTGAACCGGTCTTTAATCCAGCTTGATAACGTCACCCGTCACTGTGAGGTGATAAATACTGAACCGGTCTTTAATCCAGCTCGATAACGTCACCCGTCACTGTGAGGTGAACCATACTGAACCGGTCTTTAATTCAGCTCGATAACGTCACCCGTCACTGTGTTATGATCAATACTGAACCGGTCTTTAATCCAGCTCGATAACGTCACCCGTCACTGTCAGGTGATCCATACTGAACCGGTCTTTAATCCAGCTCGATAACGTCACCCGTCACTGTGAGGTGATCCATACTGAACCGGTCTTTAATTCAGCTCGACCGCGGGCATCATTTTAAGGTTCTATTTATGTTTTAACGTGCAGTACTTATAGATATAGTATATTACCGTAAGCGCTCGGGTCACAGAGCGGACGCTTGTCGTCTGCGGGCAACTGCGTGAATAGATAGTCTCGACGCGCGGCGCCCCCTGCCGCGCCGCGACCGAAGCACCACGCGGCTCCCATTACGACGCAGACACCGATCACACCTGGTAACATTTCACGGTACATTTATACATATCGTAGAAGTGAAGTAAAAATCGAATGAAAACAACGGGCACCAAGAACTCAGTGGGCCTTTAACATTTAAATTGTAGCACAAGAAATATATGAGTGGCGATCAAGTCAATCAGGTTACAGTAGACTCCACCACATAAATGTTTTAGCTAATTCTTTTGAATTTCGCAACACGCATTTTGTTCATTTCCTGGGATCCTGTTGTATAGATTATTTTAACCGGTGCTTCCCTGGGACATAAAAAAATGGGGAAATCCCAGGCCCAAGGGTGTCGTAAGAGGCGACTAAGGGCATTTACCAGTGGGAGGCTTCTTTGCACAGGATGCCGGCTATATTATGGTTACCACGATGGCGCCTTTTCCTGTTTCGGTCTGAAGGGCGCCGTAGCTAGTGAAATTACTGTGCAAATGACACATAGCATCTTATGTCTCAAGATGACGAGCGCAACTGTGATACCGCTCAGAATTTTTCGGATTTTTAAGACTCCTGAGCGGCAGTGCATTAAATGGACAGGACGTATCAATTACTGTCAGCTGAACGTACGACTGGTCTCGTCCCTTATAGTCATAAAAAAAGGAAGATTGAAATACTTACCACGACAATTCAAAGTTCAAACATATGTCTTTCTAAGGGTCAAATAGAGATATTTCGGCCAGACAGAGACAGTTCTGACTCTCTTACTCATTGCACTCTATATCTGACGCCTTAACAGTAAATCCCCGATCTGATCAAACTTAAAGTTAGTCCGTGTGCGTTCGTATGATAGTTACACATAAATAATACGTTCTACAAACATATTATTATAGTTTCTGTTTTCTTTTTTTGAGGACAAACAAAATTATGATATAATTTTTATTTAAAGTATCCTACACCTCCAAAAGTATTTAAAAATCCATATAATCCATATCCTAAACAATAAATTACCGGCAACCATTACGAAGACTAATCTCGACATGCCGAGCACGGCGTCATCTCTCTCCAATTTCAACAGAATATTCGGAGTCACGTTATCACTGCTGCTTATCTGTAAACAAACCAATATAAATGTACATTTAATCTTCTCCTGGATATATCTGCATATGATATGGACACTAGTAATTAACCACTAACGCGCATAAAACGATAAAATTAGAATTAGCAGCCTATATAAATTAGAATTAGGGCATAAAAAGAATAGGGGAGTCCCAGGCCCATGGGTGTCGAAAGAGGCGATTAAGGGATTTTTAGACGTGGGAGAGTCACGCAGCCGTCTTTTGACGTCAGCACAATCGGGCCAGACTCGTCCGGGTTAATTACCACACTCGCACAGAATACCGGCGTGAAGTAGCGGCCTAGTGCCGCTATGTTTCGTATAGGTTAGTGTCGAGGACCGGAGGCCATTCCCCCCCCCCCCTTCCCCAACAAAGATTATGAAAGCGGTCCCTAAAGAGATAGTACCCCAGGAGGGTACCGGCTCTACCAGAGTCGGAGAATCCCTCCCCGAGCACTCTAGCTCGGGCTGTCCTTCGTATTCTGGGGAGGGCACAGTACCGCGCATGACCAAGGACAAACGAGGCAGTAACACCACGGCACCCCGCTCCACACTCAACGTGGACTTTTGCAATATCAGGGGAATTCACTCCAACTTAAACGCCGTCCACCGCCACCTTGAGACGGCGAAGCCGGCCTTGTGTTTCCTTACGGAGACGCAGATATCTGATACGTCATATTTAACGTACCCCGGGTACAAAATTGAGCACAATTTTTTGCCTCATGCCGGGGTATGTGTGTACATTAGGGAGGATAACTGCTGTCGCCGTCTCGGCAATTTTGAGGGTAGGGACATGTCCACTCTCTGGCTCCGCGTAGATTTAGAGGACGCATATGGTAACGCAGAAACCGATCATCTCATGGGCTGCGTTCAAGCGGCAATTGACGACGTGCTTGCACAGATCCCCTCCGCTGAAATTGTAGTCTTGGGTGATTTCAACGGGCACAATGCCGAATGGCTTGGATCACGTACCACAGACTACGCAGGGCGATCTGTGCAAAATTTTGCATTGGCGTACGGTCTCTCCCAATTGGTTGCGTCGCCAACGCGGCTCCCGGATTTGGATAGCCACATCCCACCAGCGACCCGCCGCGTTTGGCACTGCAAGTCAGCAGATTGGGATAGGATGCGTTCCTTTTTTGCATCCTACCCTTGGAGCAGGGTTTCTTTCCCTTCGGATGATCCTAGTGCCTGCGCCGTTGCAGTAGCCGATGTGATACTACAGGGCATGGATATTTTTATACCAAGCTCTATAGTACCGATCGGTGGCAGATCACAGCCCTGGTTCGATGCGTCAGTTAAAGCAGCATCTGACTGCAAAAAACAGGCGTATCGAACTTGGGTTGCGGCGCTGGGCACAAAGGATCCGAACTGTTCTTAAGAGGAAATACAACCGTGCTTCCAGATTTTTTAAGAGGCAAATCGCCCGTGCAAAGTCAAAACACGTCGTCAAAATCGGCGAGCAGCTTTCCAGTTCGACCGGAACACGCAAGTTCTGGTCGTTGTCGAAAGCTGCTCTTGGTAACTTCAGCCAGCCGTCCATGCCGCCATTGCACATGAGGAATGACACCCTGGGCCATACGGCAAAAGAGAAACCCGATCTCCTGTGCGCTCTTTTCGCCTCCAACTCGACTCTTGACGACAACGGAAAAACACCGCCGACCATCCCGCGGTGTCAGAGCTCTATGCCTGAAGTACAGTTCAGACAGAAAACTGTTAGGCGAGCTCTGTTTTCGTTGGACGTCAGGAAGTCGAGCGGGCCGGATGGCATTTCTCCAATCGTGCTTAGAACGTGTGCCCCTGAGTTGACGCCGGTGCTAACGCGTTTATTCCGGCACTCTTATTCCAAAGGCGTAGTCCCTGACTCATGGAAGTCAGCCCTTGTCCATCCGATCCAAAAAAAAGGAGACAGTTCGGATCCGGCAAACTACAGGCCTATTGCTATTGCCTCCCTGCTCTACAAAATCATGGAGAGCATAATTAGCCGTCAGCTCTTGGTATACCTAGAGGGTCACCAGTTGATCAACGACCGACAATACGGCTTTCGCCATGGTCGGTCGGCAGGTGATCTTCTGGTATACCTAACACATAGATGGGCTGCGGCTATTGAAAGCAAGGGGGAAGGCCTGGCAGTTAGCCTGGATATAGCGAAGGCCTTTGATCGTGTATGGCACAAGGCACTCCTCTTAAAACTTCCATCATTTGGGCTTCCCGAGAGCTTGTGCAAGTGGACCTCCAGCTTCCTCACTGGGCGCAGCATACAGGTCGTTGTCGACGGACATTGCTCGAACCCGCAGCCCGTGAAAGCTGGAGTGCCCCAAGGCTGAGTGCTATCTCCTACGCTGTTTCTTCTGCATATCAACGATATGTTGGACACCTCCAACATTCATTGCTATGCAGATAACAGCACTGGTGATGCCGTATACACGGGCCATGCACGTCTCTCTCGGGAAATCGTCGACCAGTGCCGGGAGAAACTTGTGTCTTCTATCGAGTCCTCTCTTGAGAAGGTCGCGGAATGGGGTAAATTGAACCTTGTCCAATTTAACCCCCAGAAGACTCAAGTTTGCGCGTTTACCACTAAAAAAACCCCATTTGTCGCATCACCGCTCTTCGACAACACTTCCCTAAAAGCCTCACCTAGTATCGGAATACTGGGTCTTGAAATCTCGAGCGATTGCCAATTCCGTGGCCATCTGGAGGGCAAAGCCAAATTGTCTTCAAAGAAACTGGGCGTCATTAATAGAGCACGACAATACTTCAAGCCGGCCCACATTCTAGCGCTGTACAAAGCGCAGGTCCGGCCACACATGGAGTATTGCTGTCATCTCTGGTCTGGCGCACCCCAGTATCATCTCGATCCATTTGACCGCGTGCAACGCAGAGCAGCTCGAATTGTCGGGGACCCAGTACTCTGTGAACGGCTGGATCACTTGGCGTTGCGTAGAGACGTCGCTTCATTGTGTGTCTTCTACCGCATTTATCACGGGGAGTGTTCCGAAGAGCTGTTTTACCTAATTCCTGGCGCCGAAACCCACCTTCGCACGACACGCCACAAGTTAGGATATCATCCTCACCATCTGGATGTGTGGCGGTCCTCCACAGTGCGGTTTACAAGGAGCTTTCTTCCACGTACTACAAAGCTGTGGAATGAACTTCCTTGTGCGGTGTTTCCGGGACGATACGACATGGGTACCTTCAAAAAAAGCGCGTACAACTTCCTTAAAGGCCGGCAACGCCCCTGTGATTCCTCTGGTGTTGCAAGAGAGTGTGGGCGGCGGTGATCACTTAACAACAGGTGACGTACGCTCGTTTGTCCTCCTATTCCATAAAAAAAAAACAATTATGCTCAATGTTGTAACCGTGGTTTGTTAAATATGCTGTATCGCTCGGTCGCGATGACATGCGCGGTTCTGTGGCCTCCCCAGAGTACAATTGGCAGCCCGAGCGAGAATGCTCGGGGAGGGATTCTCCGACTCTCGCAGATCCGGAAATAAGAATCAAAGAATCCTTTTTTGTTATTTTCTTAACTTCCATTACACACTATCCATAAGTGTTTTATTACAACATCTATTTATATATAGAATATTTTATTTATTTTTCATTCAATAATTATAAAAGGAAACTGGCGATCCGAACCGGCTTCGTAAGTTCGGGACAGTAGACCATCGTCCATCAGTGTCGTATCAGCCTGTTACGTCGAGCACATGGCTTGTATGTTCAAACTACTTGAAGTGTTGTTTCAAATGAAATGTCTCAGTTCTCATTCTGAGATGAAAGAAAAATGGTGAGAAGATAAAAATAATATGAAGCTATGTAAAGTAGTTAAAAGATTAATAATTAATTACCTTGACATGTTTACTGGTGGAGACATATCCATCACTTTCAGCTACAATTCTAACTTCCCGGCCCATGTAAGTGATGGGCAGACTAACCACAAACCTGCCATTTTCGTCGCTGCTGTTGTGGAATAATATCCGCTTAGACTCCAGGGGGTATACGCTTATTATTGCGTTTAGCGGAAGACTGTCATGGTCCAGCGATAGACCTGAAATTGTAATATATCATGGTGTACAATTTTGGTCCAAGCATTGATCCTTGCGGTGTCCCAGAATTTGTATTGAAAATATATTATATGAAAGGCATTATGCGAATCGTTTTATTTGATATCTAAAAATTTTTCCCGAATAGTGGTAATAGTGAACTTGTTTCAAGGAACAAGGCTGAATAAGTCACTTTAAACAGTCATACGTGAAAATTAACATACCTGTAACATACGCCAGATCAGGATTGTTGCCAATGTTTAGAGGTTCAAGTTGCCCGCGGACATGTTCGGCATTGACTCGCTTCAAAATAATATCCTTCTGTTTTATTTGGCCCTCCAAAATACGCCACGTCAATGTCTGTACAACATAAACTTATAATTAATAAAAAAATACTTATTTTATGTATTTGTTCTATAATTATTGTTGTTGTATCTATTGCTTCTTCACTTCTTACTGTTTCCATCACAATATATTTTGTAATAAGTCTTTTATTACCCCTTATTTATATACGCTCAAACGTCTCAGGTAGTCCGGTCAATATAGACCAAAAAATGAGAGTGAAGGTATATAAAATCCCAAAAAGCTGAAAATCAGTAAAATTGTTCAAAACATAACTATAAATATGTAATATTTAAAAGTTCCCCATAATTCCCGTGTATGGAAAAAGAAAATTTTTCAATGTCAAAGGTAAAAAAATGAGTTTTTCGCGAATTTCAGCAAAACGGTAAGTTTTATCATAAAAGTACCTTAGACAAAAATTGTAGATCATAAAATTATCTATAAAAAAGGTATGAACTCTTTTTTTCCTACGAGCCACCGTTTCTGTGATAGGTACAACGATTCAAAAAGATTTATGTTTTGAACAAATTTACTGATTTTCAGCTTGTTGGGACTTTATGCACCTTCGAATGTCTAATTTGACTGGACTACAGAACAGAGCAAGTCGATTCTCAATGGGCTCTCGTTGGAATTATGCTGGGCTTTCTTGTATTCAAATTTCAAAGAATTTTAAAATCCTCTTTAGTGTAAGCGGTACTGCTGTGTATAGTTAATTTGTTTAGATAAATGTTTGTGTGCTGTAAATAAACCCCGAAACCTCGCCCATATTTCGGGCTTCCTACCGAATAAAAACCTTTGCCCTGTGCTTCCCCGGGGCGTAAAAAGAATCGGGTAATCCCAGGCCTAAGGGTGTCGTAAGAGGCGACTACGGGCTTTTTGAAAGTGGGAGAGTCACGCTGCCATCTTATGACGTCAGCACATTCGGGCCAGACTCGTCCGGGTTACTTACCACACTCGCACAGAATACCGGCGTGAAGTAGCGCCCTAGAGCTGCTATTTTTATGTCTTATTACCTACCGCCCCAATATTGCCCATATTAAACATAACAAATTCAAACAAATCCCGTAAGTGTAATACTTAAGTGTGACCAGGCGATAATTATGTAACTATTACAGATATCAAAAAACTGATATCGAAAGTACATTAACCAAATCAGTAAACTGACATCAATAACTTTTTTTTAAATCAAACTTTGTTAGGTTTATAAACAATTTTACAACCTTTAATATCAGTACTAAGCTAAAATAACCATTTAAAATAAATAAACTAAAACCTAACTTAAACCTTTACTAATCTCATAATAAAAGCGTTTAATATAAATTTTGTATATTTCTCACTGACCTCTACTATATACCACTGGACTGACGGCTGTCAAAGTGCTTTTGTGGCAGTTTGATATTCGACATTTTGGCGCTGTTGGCCGTGTAGCGAGGGTCTGCGGTACTAAAACTATTGAAGACAACCTCAGCAAACATAGATAGATGGTGGGAAAATATTTACAAAAAAATTGTGTACTTTATTAGGTTGATTCTTGAAGTATAAATAACACGGAAAACGAACGAAATTAATTCAAAACGCAAAATACTTCAGAGTATTGTACGTTCCTTTGCAGCCATTTATTATACGTCAAAATTTGTTCTCTGGACGCTCACGAGTGGCGCTTCAAATAGGCACAAAAAATTTGCTGTCAAACATATGGTACAGCCTATCGAGTGGTATTTATACAGGTCAGTGATACTTCTCGTTAAATTTATAAAATGTTAATTATAATTATTAAAATTAAAATTTTACTTCATGTTAATTTTACTGATTAGATAACGTACTTTTTTAAAGTTTCTTGATCTGTAATAGCTACGAATCTATCTGTCATTTGTTGGTGAAAAATTAATTCGAAAGGTTTTGCGATAGTAATTTAGACATAATAAGGGTTTAAGTATTTCCATGGCTATAGTAGTACCTGTTCATGGTAGGGTTCGCACCGCACGATTACACGATAGTCGCCAGGCGGCAGCATTAGGTGATAATGTGCCAGATTACTGGTGACGTGGTAGGGCCTGGGCATGCCTGAAATTGTCAACGTCGCAGCCCTGACTGGACCACCGTGCTCATTCTTTATGTATCCTTTTACACCTGCAAGATATATAAAAATGAATTGCTGTTCGTTATTCTCGCTAAAACTCAAGAAAGGCTGGGCCGGTTTGGCAAATTTTGGTTTTGAATTATTTGTGGAAGTCCAGAGAAGGTTTAAAAGGTAAATAAATATAAAAATTTTCGGAATTTAATAAAAACAACAATTTTGTTCCTTTGATGTGTCCCCCGCCGTTCAGAAATCAAATTGAAAGAATAGTTTAAAATGAATAACTAATTAGATTATTCTTAATATCGTATTATAATAATTCTTCGTATCTTTCTAACTTTCTCAGGAGGTAAAATACAAAGTTAATTTTAGCTACCTATAGTTGGTAGATTAACTACAGCTATTAACTAGTATACAATACAATTTTCTTAGTGTTATGTTACAATTAGTAGTTCTAAAGTATAGGTCAATTATGGTGAAAATAAAAATTACAAAAAATACTCGGAAATTACTTCTGAAACATAGAAATTATACTATCGCTACAATAAAAACAAAATAAGAAATGAAAGTACAAATTATAAATTTAACTTATTAATTAAAATAATGGAGACGAACAAAAAGAAAAACTACTTATTTAACAAATGCAGATTGAGTTTAGTTCAGAGACCAGCTATATGTTTAACAACACTTTCTTTGAACCTGACCAGCCCACTACCGAAATTTGAAATTATTTGAAATGATTTATTTGTATGAATCGTGGTAACATAAATGTTAACAATTATTTGGTGTACAGCACAATTCGCCAATATATCGGCATACAAATATTTGATGATTTTGTCAGTATTGGAATTTTTATATTTATACGTCACTAATAAACATTTCACAGTTTTAATTCAATAATATAGTAGGTACCTCTCAAAAAATTATATTTATATACTATTATTTTTGGCTAAAGTATTCTTTTAAACTATAAAAACATTTATCTATTAGCCATAATTTTAAATTTTTATATATTAATATTTTAGGCATCTCTCTAATATTCTTTGGAAGGTGGTTGAAGACCCTAATACCATAACATTTGCGTTATTTTGATGAAGCGCTGTTCTACAGTATGGCATCAGAAGGCGAGTTGGATCTCTTAATCCTAATATGGAATAGTCCTTTGCTGGTTTAAAAAGAATATATCAAGTTCTGAATTCTAAAACAGTTGCTTATTGCCAAAATAAAAACACCCAATGTCCTTATAACCACCATCCAAACAAGTGTTGTAATGAAATTCAGTACAATATCATCCGTTTTCATAATAACACTCCTGTGGATGATATTATGATTACAAGGACTGGCTTTTTTAATGTTAGCCATAAGCTAACTGTTTCAGATTCTTTTATAGAGGATTCATATTATGGGTGTAGATAAAGTCTCAAGCCCACATTCGTGTTTTAATACCCCTTATTACATAACAGTTGCATAAATAACTATTACGCCACTGACACACTTTATAGGGATGGGATATTCACATATTTCCATTTGTGGCATTTAATGGCATAAATTTTGGGAGTCAACGACCACAATCAGTTCAAGGGGACTTGGTTCTTTACAGAATCAAGTATCTAAATCGTTTTCATAGAATTTATTTTATATAATGTAACTAATGAGAGGCTCCTTTGCGCAGGATGCGGTCTCTCACGGTTGTCTGCCAAGCAGTAGTATGCATCCACTATTTGTCAATTAGTCTGAAGGGAGCGGTTGGAGCTAGTGAGTTAACAATTTATGCCTGAAGATGTCAAACGTAATCGGAAAGTACAAGTATTTATTTTGTTACTTACCCGTATTAGCCATTTCGACAAAATTCATTATTCCTGGCAAATTTTCTCTCCATACCCAAGCAATATTTTCCTTCGAAGGCATCTTACAGCAACTCATCCCAGCCGATATTATGGGCACATTGAATCTTTCGAACAGCAAATCGATCAAGTTTCCATGCACCACGTTATGCTTCGAATTGCATTCGTACCTATTGCTCGCGATTCTGTTAGCCTGGTACTTTTGTGCGAATTTATCATAAATGTTTTTCGACAATTCTGGGAAAAGGACGTCATCATTTCCCGATCCGAGCTCTAGGATTACATCAAACTTTTCACTTTTCAACAGCTCCAGAAATGCTTTCTCTCGTGTGTAGTTAGAAAGAGGATTCATTTTATTTTCCTTAGTCAAAAATGTATACACGCTGTCCCCAAATTCTTCTTCTAATGGTTCAACATCGCATTTTTCGGTGCCATTATACCATTTCAATATCTTTTCGTAGAGAGGATCTAAGTTTGGTATGAAATGGAGTACGGCGTTCTGGAGAATTCTTCGATGAATTGGTTCGCCGATTTGGTACGCCGTGGATATATGTCGCGCAAAATTCAGTAACATTTCTTGCCCAAGTGGTTGCGAACTGTATAAATTGCTTATAAGAGCTATGTGGAATTTGGTTTCTTCTGGTGCACCGGCCTGAAACACCCAGTTTAGTTAAGTTAAAGTTTTTTGTTGTTTTTTTTTTATGAAAATAAGGGACGAGACGTGCAGGAAGTTCAGCTGATGGTAATTGATACGCCCTACCCATTACAATGCAGTGCCGCTCAGGATTCTTGAAACACCCAAAAATTCTGAGCGGCCCTACAATTGCGCTCGTCACCTTGAGACATAAAATGTTAAGTATCATTTGCCCGTTAATTTCACTTATTTCACTACGGCTTCAGACCGAAACACAGTAATGTTTATTACATTACTGCTTCACGGCAGAAATAGGCGCCGTTGTGGTACCCATATTCTAGTCGGCTTGCACAGCAAAGGAGCCTCCCACTGATGCATACGCTTTTGCAAAATAGTCCCAGGAAATGTATACAAAAAAGTGCGAAATTAAAAAAAGTTTAAAAACGTCTGTGTGGTAAACATGTGTCAATAACACAAATTACTTTCTAAATGTTATAAAAGTCTTGCGCCCGCTCTTCTCCGGTCTGAGGCATTTATTTTAGAATTTTTAGACTTGACGTTCAATAAGTGATTTTAAAACAATTGAATAAAAATATTTGAATTTGTACATGTATTCTAGAGATTTCCTTAAAAGTTATTTTATGTAAGTTGTAATACGATGTCAGATATTCTTTAAGTTATGGATATGAAATAAGAAAAAAAAATGTAGGATATACCTATTATATGTCACAAAAATAAACAGTGTCGAGTTTCAAATTACAGCTGATAAAAATTACAATTAAAGTGTACTTACGAATCTTAGCAGAAATTTATTAATGAGACGCAGTAAAATATTAGAAGACTTTATTACTACCTTATTCATAATGGTCCGCTAACTTTAAGCAGCCGCTAAGGAGTGTTTTTTTTCTCATTCTGTCTTAGGTCAATAGAAGGAGAAAGAGTGAGAATTAGGAATGCTTTCAGTTAGCAGACTATTATGAATAAGGGGGTAAGTCAATTGTTTTCTTCTGTTTTACTATAGCCGTGGAACTGTGTTACTAATTGAATAACCTACGTTATGCTGTCAAACAGCGTCTGATAAAAATGTGAAATTTATTCATTTGGGTTAATAAACAATAAATGACATAATGTGATGTATACACATCCATACCGATAACCACAATTTACTACAATTACAAAGGAGGTTATGTACAAGGTGATTCAGACCTAAAAATGTGCATATGAACTAGGCGCCAAGGGGGAGGGAGGGGGTCGACGAAGTGTGACACGTTTTTTTTTTCAAAATATAATATTTTATATCTAAATATTACAACACTAAATTTAAACTACATACCTACGGAACTTGCAAACATATTTTTTTTAGGATTTACTAATTTTCATGCCTTTGTTTTATCTAATGTTGATATTTATGTAAAATAATTTAAATGAAATGAAAAATAAATGTATTGAATTCATTAACTTCTAAATGTAGAATTGCGAAATATCGGTAGACATCTCTATAGGTAGAGGGTGGTCTCACAAATGTGGCAAACTGTGACATTAACGGGAAAGGGGGTCACAAAATCATGAAATTCATGTGACGTAAATAAATCAGCAAGTAGTAGAAATGCTTACATCATCAGTGATCTTGAGCTCGTGTAGCGTGGATGTGGTCAGACTGTCTCCGGCGCGGAACTCGGCGATGCTCGGGAACTTATTCTCAAGCTCGGCAAGTTCTGCGTACATCTCTAGCGGCGTGTGGTACCGTGTGTTGACTATGTTCTCGAGAACTCTAACAGATAATTCATAATATTTTAGTATTATTAATATACTAGCTGATACCCGTGACTTGACACATGACTGAGTAGGTAGTTGCAAAAGTGACAGCTGTCATAGAGGTGAGACTATGACACATAGGTAAATGACAGCTACAGATGCGTTACGTTAATACAGTCTTCTCCTCTTCTAGTATCTTACACAAATTTGATTTGTAACCAATATTTAAGAACGATGCTGGACTCGAACCCGCGACTTTCTTTCCAACTGTCTGCATTTTGCTATTACCTCAGAGTTGAACAAGATATATCAAAATTATGACCCATACGTACTCGAACGGTTGGCTCAGTTGGAAAGAGCGCTCGAACAAAAGCCGAGAATTCGCGGGTTCGAGTCCCGCACCGTTCATAAATTTTGGTTCCAAATTTAATTGGTATAATTTTTTCCAGAAGTAAGGGTTATCAAATTAAAAATAACAAATTATTCTAGTACCTTCTTATTTAGATTTCTATGATTACAAAATATTACCTAATAATTGTACGCTCTCTACACAAACCCGAGGAGATACTAAATTAAAACCCACCACATAAGAAAGAAACACATAGAATGGAGGCATATATAGCTTTTATAGGACATTAGTGAAGAGACAGTTAGAGCAAAGAACAAGACAGTAAGTGCATAGTACATTTATTAGTACAAGCAAAAGTTAAAAAAGAGGTTTTATAAAAATAATGCGTAACAATGTATAAAAGCAATCAGTCAATTTAGCGGACGGAATTTTATTACAATATGAATAATTTTACAACACAATTAACAATGATTAAACTATATTAGTTACTAGCTGACCCGGCCAACGTTGTCTTGCCATATCAATTATTTTTAGAGTTCTTGGACATTAGACATAGCCGAAGTTACTTCTTATTACATCAGCTACCTGCCAATAAAAATTCCGTCAAAATGGGTACAGCCATTTCAGCGATTAGTCTGAACAAACAGACAGACAGGTGGACAAAAATTGTAAATAATGTTATGTGTACCATATATATATTCCATATATATGTAGTAAAAAGCGGTTATTTCAATATTACAAACAGACACTCAAATTTTATTTATATGTATAGATGAAAAAAGTGTTTTATATATTGGTCCCTACGCTCGAGTATATATTATGATATTTATGTGGTATGATAAGGGACACGAGAGTGTCAAGATCACTGCATACTGTATTGATTTTTTTATGGCAGTAAGGGACAAGACGAGCAGGACATTCAGCTGATGGTAATTGACTGTTAGATAGTGACTTGTAAACGCCCTGACAATTACAATGCAGTGCTAGGATTCTTGAGAAATCCAAAAGTTCTGAGCGGCACCACAACTGCGCTCGTCACCTTGAGACATAAGATGTCAAGTCTCATTTGCCCAGTAATTTCACTAGCTACGTCGCCCTTCACCGACCAATACAATAATGTTTAGACATTACTGCCTCACAGCAGAAATAGGCGCCATTGTGGTACCCATAATCTAGTCGGCATCATATGCAAAGGAGGACTTTTGTCAACATATTTACATGAAAATAAAATTAAGGCAAGAAAAATGGTTACAGAAGTTTTGGCTTTCTAAATGACTTTTTAAAGTAATATGTTTATACCAGCGCATAGCGACCTATAATATCGAAAATACAATAATATAATAATTAGATATTAAAATATAACTTATTTACATAAATAAATTTATTACATAAACAAGGAGTTACAATTGTTTATATTAAATTAAGTTATTAAATAGTTTGCATCTTTTTAATTTATCTCTATAAAACTCTTTGTTAGTAGCAACTTAAAAATTAACAATATCAACTGGAAAAATGAATAATATTTTGTCTTCGTACATATACATGCTATGAAAGGTACCAAGGCAACATAATCCGCATGATATAAAACACAACTACATTCATTAGTGCACGCGTGCTTAAGATTTAGGATTATTAGCGTAAGAGCGATGTAATAAAATGCACCTTGCGGAAAAGAGTGACAATAGTTATTTATGCAACTGTTGTGTAATAAGGGGTATTAAAACATGAATGTGGGTTAAGCCTCGAGTGATAATAGTATCACATGAGTGTTTTAATACCTATTTATCAACAGTTGCATACAAGACTATATCTACACCCATAATATGAATCCTCTATAAAAGATTCTGAAACAGCTTACTGCTAACATTAAAAAAGCCAGTCCTAGTAACCATAATATCATCCAAAGGAGTATTATTATGAAAACGGATGATATATTGTTGTACCGAATTTCATTACAACACTCGTTTGGATGATGTAATGGTTATTAGGACAATGGGTGTTATAATGTTGGCAATAAGCTAACTGTTTTAGAATGTTTGAGAGAGGATTTAAAGCATGGGTTTTGATAAAATCTTATATTGTGATACAAGGGTGGAAAGTAGGTTAATGAAACAAGTCCGAGACAAACGCGTGGGTTTTTAATGACGCCAATTTGCAAATAACCTATATACCCGTGTATCACACGCTTTTCAATACAGTTGCTAAAATATTATGTCTATACATAAATAGTTATTAATTATAAAATATGAGATACCTACAATAATAATTAAATTGTTGTGAAAATCCTTTTTTACAATGTCAACCAAGAGTCGGAATACCAGAAAAAAGATGACAAAATTTTGTTATAAGTAAATGATAAAAGAGTTCAATAATTTTCATCCAAACGTCATGTTTGTTTAATTATAGTCGAATTACACAAAATTAATTTGAAAACAAAATTTATGAACAATTCGGGACTCGAACCTGCGACCTCTCACGTTCCGCGCGAGCGCTCTTCTACTGAGCCAACCGTTCGAGTGACTTATAAAGTAGATCCTGGAGATGAAGCCACAACCTGAGAGTTGAACAAGACATGCAAGATTTATCAAAGATACGTCACTCGAACGGTTGGTTCAGTGGAAGATCGCTCGCACGGAACACGAGAGGAAATCCCAGAAATGAGGGTTATCACTTTAGAAAATAACAATTAATTGTTTATTAAAGTTATGACAAGAAATTACAAGTTATGGGCAACCTCTCCTTATACTTTTAATTTAATATATTTATAAAGTGCGGTTGAGAATCTGAAAAAATAAGCTAATTCAAGTTCTCTGACGAGTATGCAAGACGATGAAATAATATGAGTGCGACAAGTACAGACAGTAAGAGGTGACAGTGACAAACGCACTGTCATACCGGGGGCCGGGGAGGTGTTGACTTACCGGAAGTCGTACGCGGAGGACCAGTGTTGAGGATCGTCAGGCATCAGCGTGAAGTTCAGGCTTACGGAACCGTTGGCAGGAACAGTGACTTGTTCTGTCACGCTTTCATACCTAGCAACAGTGTTAATTTACTTATTATTGCACCAACACAGTTTACACTGATACATGCAAAATATATAAACAAGGCTACAAGTTGAGTGTTACTTCAATTATAGGCGCAAATAACATTCTTATGTAAGAAACAAATAAAAACATTAAAGAGTATGTTATGTTTTATAAATTAAATCACAATTAAATTAAATTACAATACATACACAATTAAATTATTAATTTATTAATAATAATATAATAATTAATTCATTTTTATTTAAGTAACCTAAACAACTAAACTAAACTAAAGTTTATATTACGTTAGCCCCGATTTCACCAATGAATGAAATGGAATTTAAGTAAAACTCAGATTTACGTAAACGAGTTCAAATGCCAGTCTTGATCTAGATTAAGCACAAAGCGATCACCTACCAACAATACATTTTGAGCGTGTTGACGTAAGCTGAGTTAACAAAAACAATAATGAATGTATCAAATACCAAATGTCAAAACAGTCATCGATAAATATGAACAAAATCAAAATTGTTAAATGTCAATGTTTGTATTACGATGACGACAGTGACAGCTCTTGAACGCGATCTAATATATTGAACGTCCAAAATTCGACAGTCAGCATTTAAACGCGTTTAGGCTATAATTTAGTTTGTGTTTGTTAGTTAAAACACGAATGTGTGTTTATTAAAACACGAGGCGATGCCGAGTGTGATAAAAGTATTACATGAGTATTTTAATATCTAATTAACAACAGTTGTATACAAGACTTGATCCTAAGAACATCAACCAAATGAGTGTTGTAATGAAATTCAGTACAACATTACAACACTCGTTTGAATGATGTAATGGTTACTAGGACTGGCTTTTTTAATGTTGGCAAATAAGCTAACTGTTTCAGAATCTTTCTTTTCTTTCTAATCGCGTTCTAATTCAATGGTGCAATCGGGTCTTAGTCGTCAACGGAGCCGGGAGCTCAATACACGGTAGATAAACTTGCCCAATAAATCAAATCAAAATCACTTTATTCATGTACGTATGTACAAAACTCTTTTAAATGCAGATTTACATTTTCATTGTTTTACAAATCATTTCAATTACAATATAATATGTAAAGTGATGCAACAAACATACTCAAACGTCAAATAGCCAATGCCTTAAACGAGGAAGTCAAAAAAATAAATGTAAATTAATATAAAACAAAAAAAAATACATGAGTGCTTAGATGATTTTTATGTCTAGATCTCTATCTAGAGACTCTTCTCTTGCTGATAGACAACCGATAAAAATAGGCCAGGAATATTAGTTAAGTGTGCGTGACAAGCCACGTCTTACACTCGCGATTGGTATGACACTTTATGTTAGTGTTTGATGATTTGCTCAAAATAGAGGTTAATTCTAAACCAATTTTTTTTAACTTTTCACTAGTGTCGTAGTAGTCTATCCAGGCAAATAAATTATCAAAGGATGAGTGTAGACTTCGTATGGACTCCAAAAAAGACTCGTACAAAAAAATTTCAGGCAATGTTCAGTCATCAGCCGGAAGACGTCCACTGCTGGACAAAGGCCACCCCCATACATCTCCACGAGGATCGGTCCTGCGCTGCCCTCATCCAACGAATTCCGGCGATCTTGACCAAAGATCGTCGGTCCATCTTGTGGGGGGCCTACCAACACTGCGTCTTCCAGTACGTGGTCGCCATCATGGTGGTGATCATTTATACATCTAAATAGACTACGACAGTTGTGAAAAAGTAAAAAATTTGAGTTTGGAATTAACCTCTATTTTGAGCAATGCATGCACACTAACACAAAGTGTCATACAAATCGCGGTAAGACGTAGCTTGTCACGCACACTAAAGTATTAAACCTGGCCTGTTCTTATCGAATAAATAAATACAGAAATATGTCTAATACAACTTATCTCCAGGCAGATCAGGATATCTTTTTTACATTGCATTGAATAATATTGCGGTTCCTCACCCATCCTTGGAAGCGGTCACATTGTAACGGCCCGGCATCAGAAGCCGCCAGTAGTCTCCATCCGCTGCTGACTTCACACTGTGCGATATTCCTCCGACGCTGATGGTGGCGTTAGACAGCGCGTGTCCTATGTGACTGTGCACAAATCCACGTACACCAATGTGAACCTGAAAATAGTTATTGAAGTTATACTTCTTTAGGCGCGTTATGTTAAAATGATTAGAGTGAAATTCTAAGATGCGCGCGCATCACTGTAACACAAAAGTAACAGGGTGTAGTTGTTTCCTAAAATTTTCTGACGTTTGCGACATTCGTTATTTTATTTCATTAGGATAGGTAAAGGGTTCAAGCCCGTACAGCCGTATTCTTTATTTAATAATTAATTGTGAAAGCTACCGTTGCAAGTTTTTTACAATATTGTTCTTTCTACAAACGTGGAATAAATAATTTTAATGATTTTTGCTTTGTTAGGCCAAAGAAGTATAAATTCTTTCGTGCATACACACACACTTTTTTATTTATAAGAATCGACTTACAAAATATTATAAGCAAGGCGTTATTATTTCAAATCAATTCAATATCACTTTATTCATTAAGGTCAAAGAAATGACTCTTATGTATGTGAAAAGTTATACACCTTTCACCTTCCTTAAAAGCCGGCAACGCTCCTGTAATTCGTCTGGTCATCACTTAACACCAGGTTAACCCGTACGCTCGTTTGTCTTCCTTTTCCATAACTAAATAAAATGTAAAATAATAATACAAAAACACATGAGTTATCTAGTACAGAAGATGCAACAATCCCATACACTGTAAACAAATACAGGCATTATGTGAGCACTATATTAATGATTATAAAGATATATAACTATAGGGATATATATAACTACTAGCTGCCCGAACAGACGTAGTTCTGTAGATAATAAAAAAAAATACTGTTTTATAGCAATTTGCCAATAATATTTCAAAACATCAAGAATAATTTCGTAAATGCTCCCTGTTGTTATAATGAAATTGTTTCACAGCGGAACTGTCAAACCGTGCGTCACTAAATTCTCTCATAGAAAATATGTCCATACAAATAAATATTGAAAATAAAAATAATTATGGATCCCAAATCGAAATAAAAACTATCCTATCTCTCAAGTTGGACCAAACTGCGCTCCATGAAGTAATTCCCATTAAAATCCGTTCATTATTTTAAGAGTCCATCGCGGACAAACAACGTGTCACGTAATTTATATAAATTAAGATAACTATATAAGATAACTTGAATTTTAGCAACATGAAGTCGTTTTAGATGACAAGATCATCCAGCCATCCCGAAGCACAGATATTTGGCGACAGAAATAGGCGCAGTGGCAGTACTGTCCCGTACGAACACTGCACATACTTTAGCTGCTACATAAAAATACATCACCTGCTCAATGAAGGCCAGGAGTGCATCCCGGTTGTCTTCCCAGTAGGTGGGCAGGTCGGACGCCGGTGGGAACTTGTAGCAGCCCAGCTCTAGAGTCAACTCCATATCGTTGGTGTGCAAGTAATTCCAGTCCTGCATACCTCCGGCTAACACGTACCTGATAAGGAATATGCACGTATCTTAGATATTTTTTATTCTATACTAGCTGATACCCGCGACTTCGTCCGCGTACACACATGACTAAGCACGTATTACTTATAAAAATGTTTATTTCTTATGATAAAACTTAAGATTTATCGTTGATTAAAATTTTTCAAATTTTATTTGAGATAAAATTTAGTTTGTATTTTAACTACTAAGAAAGTTGAAAAGAAATGAAAATTCTAATTAGTTATTCATTTTAAAATATTCATTCAATTTGATTTCTGAACGACGGGGGACGACACATCAAAGGATAAACAAAATTGTTGTTTTTATTTAATTCCGAGCATTTTCACATTTATTCACATTTTAAACCTTCTCTGGACTTCCACAAATAATTCAAGACCAAAATCAGCTAAATCGGTCCAGCCGTTCTCGAGTTTTAGCGAGACTAACGAACAGCAATTCATTTTTATATATTATTTTTATATAATTTATTTTTATATAAAGATAATATTTTACTTAATTAAAAAAAGTTTTAAAAACGAACACCGAGATTAAACGCATAATCTAACCGCGCTTGGTATGAACGTAATAGTTTAAAACAACAAACCGAAAGAATTAAGTTGCACGCCGTACGCATTCGTTTTTTCGAATTACTTTTCCATTCGCAAGCATTTCTTACAAATAATAAATAAGGATAGATAGGTTATTGAAAACGGCCGTAAATAGCTTTTAAAGAAATAGAAAATCCCACACTTGTTTAACTTTTTAAATTATTTTAATCAAAATTATTGATGCAAGCATTATTTTGAAGTTATAACAAAACTATATATGCGAAAACTTTGGATTCCTTTTTAAAGCACGTTGCGTCCGGACAGGTATGTGAAAGTTTACATAAATGCTAAAATGAATCACTCTTTGATTAACGCGACTATTACACATTGAAATAAAACTTTTTAAAGGATTAAAAACGCGTGAAATTGTAACTGTAATTTTTACATAAGGTATTTTCGAAAAAGTTATATTTTTATAATTAATTATTTAACCCGACATTTCGTGACCCTTGCACAAAACGATTTCAGGGGGACTGCGGTTGACAGGAGTCGAGATAGTATTTGTCATTGAGAAGTTTAGCGCCATTTCTTACCTCGGAGGTGGTATTTGCTGAAGACAGATGGTTTTTGGCAAAATTTACTGACGGTGTCCTCTTCTCTTTTGGTATGTGTAGTTTTGGGTTTTCACTTGGAGAGCATTGCGTCCTTGAGGTATTATAATATAATTTTAGCCCGTCTTCTCTATTGAAATTTGGATGTTTTTTAATTACAACGGTACAGTGTGGAATAAGTTTTTTTGTGCGGTGTTTCCGGGACGAAACGACATGGGTACCTTCAAAAAAAGCGCGTACACCGTCCTTAAAGGCCGGCAACGCTCCTATGATTCCTCTGGTGTTGCAAGAAAATGTGGGCGGCGGTGATCACTTAACTTCAGATGACCCGTACGCTCGTTTGTCCTCCTTTTCCATAAAACGTTTTTTTATAATAAAAAGCACGACGACGAGACGAGCAGGACTTTCAGCTGATGGTAATTAATACGCCCTGCCCATTACAATGTAGTGGCGCTCAGGATTCTAGAAAAACCCAAAAATTCTGAGCGGCACTATCTCATTTGCCCAGTAATTTCACTAGCTACGGCGCCCTTCAGACCGAAACATAGTAATGTTTACACCATACTGCTTCCCGGCAGAAATAGGCTTGTGGTACCCATAATCAGCCGGCATCCGGTGCAAAGGAGCCTCCCACTTGTAAACGTTAACTGGTAAACTGGTGAAACATGGCGATTGCACGTTTCTGCCTTGTGATTCCCATCACTAGACTACTCTCCTAATTGACTACAGTCCTTATCAATTCTTTATTTATTTATTTTGATTAAAACGGTTACAATACCAATTACATTAATCAATTACATTGCTATTGCTAGACACTATTATTCGAGGACTCACAAAGTTGGAGCAGCAACTGTACCAACACCTCAAGTTAGTAAATAGATCACAATCAGGGCGGACTTCTACGACGCGATTAATAATTTCAAGACTCGCGGCACGGGCGCCGCAGTGCGTGCTACCGTGCGACACGCGGGTACCGCCAGAAGACGGTGACGATAATAATTGTCAGGTGTATACAATCGAATCAGCTCATTATGAATATCAGGGGCATCTATTAAGCCCCGGCTAACTTTAAGCAAGGTAGTTGCTTGGTTGAGAGCCAGTCTGGTTTTAGAGTGTTGTATCCGAGGCAACCGATGAAGATACGCCGTCGCGTACAGGTACGGGTAGTATCCACTTTCAGAAAACGCAAAAATGCTTTTTGTACTTTCTCCAGCCTAAGGTTACTTCAAAGTGATTCCATACGCACGAGCTCGCTTCAAACTTACTACGCACAAGGTTTTTAACATTTACAGGTTTGATCATCTACAATATTAACTATCAATAAATTCATTCATAGTACGGTAATATTCTTACCACTTAGCGCCGTTCGTTATTCCCTCGGGGAACTTTTCATTGCTGTGCCGGCAGGGTTGACCCAAGTGCATTTTGTGGTGGGCCTGAAATAAAACAACAGAGTCTGTATTTTTTAAAGTCATAACTCTCACTTCTGCGATTAACTACGTAAATTTGTTTATAAATTTAATTTGTGTTATTCATCCCAGGGCAGGCCACATATCAAGGGCTAGTAACGAAAGATGGAGCAGTATAGGAACAAACTGGTACCCAATAGATGCCAAAAGAAGAAGAGGTAGACTTGGTACTAGATGGAGATACGATCTAGTAAATTACGAAGGAGTGATGTGGTCCCACACAGCAAACAATAAGGACGAATGGAAGAAGGGGGTGGCCTTTGCCCGGCAGTGGGAGGATATATAAAATATTGTAAACTAATTAACTAATTAATCCCAGAAGTGAGGGTTATCACTTTGAAAAATAACAGATTGTTTAGAATTGAAAGAGCGACATCTCAAGTCGATTTCCTAATATGCAAATATTATTAGTTGAGCAGATTATCAACTGTAAAGTAGATCCTGTAGATGAAGCCGCAACCTGAGAGTTGAACAAGACATATCAAGATTTATGAACGTGATGTCACTCGAACGGTTGGTTCATTGGAAGAGATTTCGCACGGAACGCGAGAGATCGCGGGTTCGCGTCGCGCATCGTTCATAAATTTAATTTGTGTAACAGTTAAGAGTTTGAATAATGAAATAAAACTAATCAAGAGAAAGGTTCCCTCTAAATAAAAGCCTACAAATTCGTTAATGAAGTTACAATAAGTACAATTTGTAGCTCATTCGAGGAATCTGGATAAATCTCATGATGAGGTAATTTCTGAACATCCAAATGAAATAATACATTTTTCTCGTTCATTATGAGGGGCGTTCAATAAATAGTGAGAATTAGGTGCAATCTCTTTGGAACCAAAAGAAATGGCTGGTAAGTCTGGACTTCTTAAAAAAATTTAAAAATAATAATTAGAATATCTTTTCCCATCAGATTGGCGTTAAAAATTTCAGTCTCTCACTCCAACCCTTCAGAAATTTAGAGAGACCCGTTCGCAGAACAGATCCACTCTGGAATAGTAATTTTAACAGGCATCTTTTTAATATAGGCGTCACAAACAGCCCCCTATGCAGAGGCTGGAGTCGGCTTCTACTGGAGTGCCGAGAGGTGGCAAATTACAGGGCGAAGCACCTGGGATCACCAGGCGCCCTTCGGGAAGTCTTCAGAAACGTTAAAAAGTTGCGTGACTTCTTGGAGGAGCTTGGCTGGTTGGAGTAGTCTCTACCATCTTCACACGCAAAATAGGCGCATATAACATCGAGTTGCGGAAACCGACTGCGTGAAGAAGAAGAGGTCGACCATGGAGATACTATTACTGGCTTTTTATAAGCACAACAAACAAAAACTGCGTAACGAAAAATGCTGCCTTCGTAATAAATGCACTTCCACCGAATTTACCCGAACTAGCCCTCAAATATGATCATATTTAAGACTTAAATTAAAGGCGCAGAGTATTTGACCAGGGTAGTACCGCGGTATGCTACGCCTTAGGTAGATTTTATGCATTTTAAAACCCATAGCGTGGTAGCCCATCCGCTGGTTCCGTCATTTTTCCCGTAAAAAACTTACATCAGAATACACATGCGCCAGATGAACGAACACAGGGTTGTCGGGTGTGAGGTTTTCGGCGCCATCTTGCATGAGGGCGTTGCCGTCGTATGGATAGTTAGCGACCAGGGAGCCACCGTGCAGGTTCGCAGACAGCACAAACGGAATGGATTTAGACCAGCTCATCACTGCTTCTGTCTCCGGTTCAGGTTTTGTGTTATCCTGTAATTATAAAAAAATACAGACGAATTGAGAACCTCCTCCTTTTTGGAAGTTGGTTAAAAATCCGATACACTCAAACGTGTCTACGGTGTGGGGGGGACTTATAAGAAGAAAGCTCTAAGAAGACCACGACTGTAATATCGTTGGCACAGAATACCATTTTTCTTTACGTATATTTTCAGAGACCAAAAAATAAATTCAAATATACCGTAAGGTATTGTTATTTTAATACTAATGTGTTTAATGACATTAGGTTTATGAATTGAAAATTTCAAAGTCATAGTTCTTTATTTGCTACAAGGTTAAGTTTTATATTTATCTTTTGTTACAAAAATAAATGGAAAAAGTATAGACTTTTTTTCAATACCAGTAGCTATGGGGCTGCTGATTAGCGCTGCACAGCATTTTTAAATAACGACCATCAATATATTATGTACCTATTTTTGTAAATATTTTCCTTTTGGTGGTTTTTTCCAAAGCTCTGCAATTCTCTGTTTCTGTGTTATTTTGTGTGTGTTTGTTTTTGCTATTAATAAAGTTTTTATTTTTTCATTACAATTACTAATTAGTACACATTTATTATAATTCAAGCAAAAAGTATTGAGTAAAAAGGTTTCTTAGTCAGTTAAAATGACAGTGACATTGACATGACACTGGCATGTGTCTTGGAACTCCCGCGCTCAACACTGCAAATCGCCCCAAATGCAAAATCTGTAGGCGGCTGGTTTTTATGTTTGACTGATGTCAACGGACAGCTCTTAGATTTCGTAATGGGATTGTACACTGGTCGGAAACCGTACAAAAATTAATATTAGGTACCTCTGTGGGACCGAACTGGTCCGGAAAGTTCCTGTTGAGATCCACATCATGTGCATTCGCTCTTCCGTGAACGCTGCCGTAGTCACCTGCAAGATTGTAATTTGATTAAATATTATATATTAAACTATTCGCAGACCACGGTCCTATACATCTCTCGTGGGCGAAGGACCATCTCATTTGTTTTAATTATATTTAAGGCAAAACAACGGGCCCACACCAACCCCCGGGCAGCGAGTTATTCACAAAAATACACCTAGATCCTTGATAAAACAATATCCTCACGTAAAATTATAATTGGTATTAAGGTCATCTTTTAAGTGGATGATTATTGAAATTAATAATAATATGTATTTGGGATCGTATAGGCTTGTCACCTTAATGGATAAAGTTGAAGAAAAAGTTGTTGAAAAAATTTCTGACTTATGAAATACCTCCTATCATAAAGAAAGTGCGCTCTTCATAAAAACAAATTAATTTGGTGTAGCCTTCCTTTAATAATAACTCAGGTGGCGCCTGAGATATTTATGGGATAAAATGAAAGTGAAGTCTATCAAATATTAAATTAAATACACAAACAGGAAAAGAAATAACATTTGGGATTATAAAACTTAATTGGATCTAAAAGTGATTGCCTGAAAAAAATTTTCATAGGCTAACATAACGCAGATAATTAAAGATTGTTACCAGTAAATAAGAAACTTTATTTCCTCTGAAATATACGTACTCTTATACGGTATATGGACGCATCCACCCATACCTAAATTCGAATTGGGTTCTACGGGAACTTTAAAAAATATATCCGAATTTTTGTATACCTACAGGTATAATCTGGAGCCATTATGGGTAATTGCCAACGAAGCTTAAAACAAAAGCTATGGAGACCTGTTTAATGCCATGCCTCACTTACGCTTGTCAGACATGGCCTCTAACCTATAGAAACTTAGAAAAAATTAAAGTTTGTCAGAGAGTAATTGAGGGAAGTTATATGGGGCTAAGAAAAAGAGACAAAATTAAATATGTTACAATAAGAAATAAAACCAAAACAAAAGATGTAGTCTTATCTGTTCTACGTTTAAAATAGAAATAGGCTGGACTGGATGAGAGATGGAGCGATGACAAGGTAGAAACAGCAGGAAAAATGTGGACAAGAATTTCAAGAGACAGGAACAAGTGGAAATCAATGGAGGAGGCTTTTACCGCTAAAGGCGGTCCTTATGTCGAAAATAATAACTAATTATACTAACAAAATTGGTATTTTTATTTAAAATAGTGAAATACTAACACATATTAACAAATACAATTTATAAGTAAATATCTAAATGTATAGATGTAAGTAAATAAAGCTATAAATAAAAATAACAGGTATAATTTGGAGTAAGGCCCGAGTTCGAATCAGAAAAAATATTAAGATAAAACGTGGACGAAGTACACAGAACAAATTATTTATGTAACGCAATCAAAACCCTCTTCCTAATCTTAACTAATTTATCTTATACAAATAATACTGAAAATAAAATTTTATGAACGATGCGGGATTGGAAACCGCGACCTCTCGCGTCCCGTGCGAGGGCTCTGTCCAACTGAGCCAACCGTTTGAGTGACGTTTCGTTTAAAGAATCTTGTATGCTTTGTTCAACTCTCAGGTTGTGACTTCATCTTCAGGATCTACTTAATAGTCGATAAGCTGCTCATCCCCAATGTTTGCATTATAGGAAATTGACTTGAGATGTCGCTTTTGCTAATCTAAACAATTTGTTATGTTTTTAAAGTAATAAAAAATTTTTTTCAACGTCAATCGACCTTTTTATTAATTTTCAAATATTTTTAAATACCATAATCCCTAGACACTTTTTATGTGTAAAATCTCGGGAAGCTAAAACAACAATGGTACGTGGACAATATATTGTCATCAATTAAATACTTACGAATTCTTGATCGCTCGTAGCCGTCAGGGTTCATGGACGGCATTATATGGATGCGGGTGGTGTTGACGATACTCTGCACGCGGTGGTCACCGCTGGAGTACTGCTGGCATAGATACTTAGCGAGGAGCAAAAGCAACTCCCTTCCGATGACCTCATTCCCATGCATATTTGCCACGTATTTGAACTCGGGTTTTCCTGTAAGTATAAGTCAATTTATTCGTTTATATTCTCATCATTTTGAGACGACCAACTATCCGACTACCGCTTTTAGACATAATCAGAAAAAGAAGTCGAGAGAATACCATCTACACTGGTTTATTTTTTTCTGCAATAGGATGACGAAAGAGCTTGATGAGAGATAATTCCATTTCAGCCGGAAGACATCCACTGCTGGACAAAGGTCTCCTCCATGGATCGACATGACGATCGGTCCTGCGCTGCCCTCATCCATCCTATTGTCGGTGATTCGTTCCACTTATGAGACATTGATTTGCTCATTGGGGTTTATTTGAATCATTGATGACGGGCCGAGTGTGAGGGCCTCTCGGTTCCTTTTGTTAAAAGGTGCGGCTGCTTTAGCTGTTTTTCCAATTGTGCATAGACCGTTGGTGTTGTGCGTATGTACGGGAGTGCCACTGGATAAAAGAATATAAACGATGTTTGGCGAAGGAGTATCCACTAATATTTCCACTTTTCTGAGCGCTGAACGAGCAGAAATATGAGGAATATTATTGTGAAATAAAATAAAATATCTTTATTAATTTATTAACAATTTGTACACTTATGAAAGTTAATTTTGATGACATCGATTCAAGATACTACCAGGAGCCCTTGTTCTGAGAAGAACCGGCAAGAAACTCAGCAAATATTTATTCTCTCCCAGTTTTCACAGTATCCATACATTTTTTTCGTCTATATATTCCTGAACTTTATAGTACGCTTTTTTCATTAAAATTTCCTTAATATGAAGCTTTTTATCGGAAGTTCAGTAACATGGTGTGGGAGTTTATTATACCTATAGATTTCCCCATAAATTAGAGACCAGTTTTATGAAGTTGGAATAGCATAGTGACCAACCTTAATGAGTCAGGCCGATACTCGTTAGCTTTACCTTTCAAAGGTTATGCTGAGGAGTTAGATAATTCAATGGAAAATGCACAAATGCGTTTTTTTCGCTAGAAACTTCAATTCATCGCCGGTGTTTCAGTCTGCCAAAATGATATTTTATTAAAGGCGCTACTTTTCAGTCGTTTCCACAGGCATAAAAGGCAACAGTTTTGTAATTCCTCACCATGGTGTAGTGCGTAATGACAAGATAAGATCTGCTGCAAAGAATTTTGACCTAATCACCCAGCTAAAGTAAAATAGTCCGTACCTACATACATATAGGGCAATAACCATAACAATTATCGTAAATGGTATGTAAGATTCAATTGAAGTTTTATATCAAGAGCTTACCTCAATTAAGGATTCCAGTATTTGAGAGCTTGAAATAGCAAAACACATTATATAAACTTGAATGGAAAGTATCATTAAAAAAGATATGAACTTGACTGATCACACAATCAACTTTCACGCGACCCGATTTTGTCTTCAGTAGCGTTCTTACCATCATCGCTAGTACAGTCGCTTAGTAAGGCATACAAAATTTTTTCTAAAAATAGAACGCGATCAATAAATTGCCATGTGGATTTTGTAGCATAGATAGTATCGCCGGAAAAGGAAGTCAAGAAATTATTGGGTTCATCCGATTAACCTTAGAGACATTACTAGACCTTATTTTCAGAGCTACTAGTGATGAAAACAGGACGTCAATGTACTCTTTTAATAATTTTCATAACAGTTTGAAAAACCATTCACAGCGTTTCTTCAGGTTGTGAGATAAAACGACATGATTGTACCTGGGCGACTGACCGCCGGTGCGTATGGAAGCTTAGTACATGTTCGATACATCACTGTGGGTCCGGCCGCCGGCTAACCGATATCCGGCCACCGGGCACATAGTGGTGAATCCGGTGAGCACTCGACGACCACATTCCCGGTAATTTATGCCGGTACATGTGAAAGCTATTGAACTTGGCCATACACTTCACCGCCGGATACCCGGCAACCGGGACGTATGTAAAGGCACTAAGGGTCGGGCCACACCAAATAATTCTAAATATTAATGTACTAGAAGCATTGACGTACTGTTAATAACTAGACTCCCCATCGCGTAATAAAAAGTCGTCAAAAATGTCCGAGCGGCGTCATGTATAGGTATACATTAAATTATACCGAAAACAATAAAACATTCCCTCAAAATAACACTTTATTTCGTGGCACTAATGTTCAATGTCTATTGTATACGTCAGTTGCGTGCATTGCTTTTTCCAGCGGCCATAACCTAATATAATACGATTCACACACTTTGATAGAAGCCCGACGAGATAGTCCTAGTCCTGTAATCGTTTAACACCACTCACACACATCACAAATCAAACACCTACAATAACACTACACATAAATAGTCACACACTTACATACACTCACACATACTAACATACATATATCACCGCACTCGCCGGCGAGTGCGAAGTCTCTTCAAACCTAGAGTCCACTGGACTAACAGATATATTAGATCGTTAGTGATCTTCTCTCCATCCAGCCTACTGTGCAGGCGGTCCGAGGTTCGAGTCTTCTTCCGAGACGCCCCGCGCCTGTGAGCTACATTTTCGGCCTCCAAGGCCCCCGCCCGGCTTCGCTGTAAAAGCCTTCAGGGCTATCAGCACAGAGGAGGTTTTTAGTCGGTAGGGAGTGTTTACACCCGAGCCCGATATATGGGCCCCGTTTCGGGGTCTTCAATACGTAAATGTATTTTACTCCTCTCGAAAAAAAAAAGCATTCCTTTTCTAGCAAGGTAAGCACTGTAGATCTACCCACTAGGTTTTGAGATCTAAATACTGGAGTTGTTTGTGTTTCGCATGTAGTTTCCGTACCATATGGTCAACCTAATATTTTATTATACAAGTATACCTTAAACTGGTTTTTTATTTTATCTCAATAGCCTAAGCATACGTGTTTATTTAAAACCCAATAGGTTCCTATTTTAAACACATATCACAAAGCAACTTTTTATCACAGTAATATTTTACACGGGTCACGGATGGCAGAATGAACTATAATAAAAATAAAATACTAATTATTAATCAGTCACTCATGTAATCCTGGAATGTGCTGGGGTGGCCAACCAAGGGGCACAAACCTTAGTAAATACATTGTCGCTCCAGGAAGTCTGCGAACACCCCAGGAGTGTTCTGAACTTCTGGAAGGAGCGGGGCTGGTTGGAATGCCTGGCCAACACTGCACGCAAAATGGACCCAATTACGCGGTCTAATTGCGGAAACAGGAGCCCTTTACCAATACCAATACCTATTTACTCTAATGAAAAAACCGAAATAGCCATAAACTAACGAGTGAGACAGATGTTGGGTTAGGACTCGGGAGTAATCGGTTTGCCTCGCTACAATTCGTTACTAGGCGTGCCTAACTAGCGCTCCATACGTTGCTAAATATCGTATAACTGTGACCAATACTTTTTTAAATAAGATCTATGAAATACTCGTTGCGTCGTATAGGCATTTTTGGGACTGCCTACCGCATGAATGTAGTATGTATCTAGCGTAAGGAAATATTGACTGAGTCGGTGTTCAATAGAAATTTGTTTATAGAATAACGGAATCAAATTAAACTTAATTAGCTTTATTATTTAATATTTTGCTTAATATTATCCTTTCATAACGAGGTGGGCAATGCCTAAAGGCATATATGGAATGGTATAAGAAGCTTATTGACTATGGTGCGAAAGAAACGCCCCTCTCTTTCACAAAGTGATTATTTAGCAAAATGAGTAACAACGTCAAGTAAGTTAAATAATTTCGTTAATTTAAAGGGGCACCTACCTAAAATAAGACAGTCCATCCTTTTTAAGTTTGGATATGCTGGTCAGTTTTTCACTGAACAATTTGTATTGCGTGGCGTTGTCTTCAAAGCGCGGTCGAAACACAATTGAACGAAAGCTCTGCCTTATAGACGCGTAGGCAGACTTTTGAGAGTATTTAGAGAGAGACAACCAGCGAGCTAGCAGTGATTTAGTACTAACAGACCGGCGGATTTGAAACAACGAATGGTCTATTTCAGTATTTTGCTGTAGAACTCTTCCACAGCCTTGTATTTCACATACCAACCAAAATATTACACTATTTTATCATTAAGACTGTTATTTGTAGTGCCATAATTAGCACAATACAGTCATAAAACAGTAGCGTAACTCAGAGATCTCCTTGAAATTTATACCTACGTTTAGGCGCAGCGCTAGGGTTGGTACATACAAAAAAAATTGTCGTCGCGGACGGCGCGGTGCAGCTAATTTAACTCGGACAGCGACCAGTCTCGGCAGCGTACGGCCTGGCACTCAATAGGTTTGTCTTCCCAAGATTGTTTAGCGGCCGTGTAAATCGTGTGTATGTGTGGGTGCGTCAATTCGGGCGCTCTAGTATGAAGTACTGTTCTATTTTAATTTATAGTGCTATTGCTGTACAAGTTCTTCAACATGCGGAAGTTGCATCGTCAAACGTACGTAGCAATATATTGCATGTATGTATAATATATAGATGCCAATTCTCCCAAAGAATTAGGACTTTTATCATTTCTATTCCCTTCTAATTTGTTACAAGTATCATACTCCTTGGTAATGCAAAATTCTGACATGTTGCGTCCTCTCATCTCTTTTTTTATGACAATAAGGGTCGAGACGAGTAGGAGGTTCAGCTGATGGTCATTGATAAGGTCTGCCCATTACAATGCAGTGCCGCTCAGGATTCTTGGAAAACCCAAAAATTCTGAACGCCACTACAATTGCGCTGGTCACCATGAGACATGATATGTTAAGTCTAATTTGCCCAGTAATTTAACTAGCTATGGCGCCCTTTAGAACAAAACACAATAATGCTTATACATTACTGCTTCACGGCAGAAATCGGCGCCGTTGTGGTACCCATAATCTTGCCGGAAAAACCTAAGCTCTTGTGCTTTCCATAATTAAATATCCGTTATAACTAATTAAATGGCCGGCTAATATGTCTTCCTATCACCATAATTTTATTCATAACTTTTAACTATTCATCCTAAAACTTTTTTTAAACTTACTCTTCTAATTAGATACCTACCCGGAATGTGCTTTCCAGGATTCTGAGCCACTTCTAACACATACAGCTCCCGGCCTTCCACAGTCTTCCCGATACTGCTCAGCCGCGTCACGTTAGGGTACTGCTCCGCGAGGTCCTTGAGGAATCTCTCCATCATGGTGTAGTTGTGGTGTACGAAGTCTGGTGGGGAGAGACCGTCTATTGCATGACGTGTGCTTCTCTTGTGCGCTGTAGATTTGCCATTGTATGCGAATAACCACGTGCTTTATGACGTCATCATAAATTGAATTAAACGTTTAGATTAAAAATATAATTATCTTCTAGGTTCAAGCTATCAGAATTATTAGTGTTAACATGGAAGAACCATATTAGAATAATAAGGTCCTTGATAGCAGGAATGTTAATACCGTTAAAGAAGACTAATATTATTACAACTACGATCTAATATCCGAGATAGAGGAATTATTAGTACAAATAAAAATTTATGGACAAAGAAATCGGAAATATTAGTGGAACAAATTATCGTCCAAATTATTTACAATAATAATTAATTAAAACAGGAAATTATACTCAAATACACCGGAAGTTATACAAAGAAAACTACATGATCTTATTAAAGTGTATATTTAATAATATTTACAATAAAATAATTTAAACGTTAGATGATTTGTTTTAATACTGTTCACAATAAAGATATCACAATTTAAAAAGTAGTCAAAAAGGGGAAAACAGAACAGGCAAATCTACAGAACATAAAAGAAGTGAAATAAACAGAGGACATGTCAGACTTTTTAAACCCAACACCACACAAAATAATTTTATTTACATGGCTGTTTTACGGCCGTTCCCAATGTACTATCTACACATAGAGATTAATTACTACCTTCTACTGTCAGTAATTATCTGTCAATAATCTGAAGCTGTCCCAATATACCCGATAAGTCATTCTTACCGCCTTGTATTGGGATGCGTGAATTGCAATTTCCATACAAACTATATTGCTGGTAAGCTATATGTCGTCCCATTGACAGACAGCGTGTACGGATAAAGTGAGTTACCGTCGATAAGTTTAATGGGACAGAAAAGTCAACGTTAGTAACGATTTTTATCTGAAGTAAGAGATAGACTGAATATTGGGAACGACCGTTAGTTGATAGAAAACTATTATAGTATCTTATATTCGTATAGTTTCTTGTTACTTCTTCTCATTTGCTCAAACCTTTCCGAAGTAGCGGTAGATTCAATAAGAAAAAATATTTTTTTTTGACATTCATAAGTGTCATTTCCGTGACCTACATGAATAAAGTGATTTTGATTTGATTTTTTTCAATAAACATTTAAATTGATAATAATTTATAAACTTGTTATTTTGATATTGAATATAGGTTTTTTTTCAACATGAAATTAATTAAATCATCCAAAAGATATTAAACTAATTCTAATTAAAATTTTAAAACGATAAATTCATTTATTCTATCACAGTATGGATGCTTTGACAGTCACTTGAAAACGGCTGAATTGATCTGAATGAAATTTGATACACAGATGAGGAGCTGAATAAAAGGGGAATAAAAGGAGATAAGCACAGAATATAATGATAAGAGAGATTGTAAGGAAGGGTCGTGCGAGTCGTTAGACAAAGCAAGGGCAGTATTTAGTCAAAAGTGGAGATCTCCACCCGACCCGGTGGGAGACAGTCTTTTTTATGTCAGTCAGGGACGAGACGAGCAGGACGTTCAGCTGATGGTTATTGATACACCCTGCCCATTACAATGCAGTTCAAATTCAAATTCAAATATTTTTATTCAAAATAGGATGTGACATCACTTATTGAAAGTCAAAAAACAACCACCCATTCCAAAATGAATGCCTCAGGCCTGAGAAGAATGGGCGCAACAAACTCAGAATTCAACCGCTCAGGATTCTTGAAAAAATCTAATTCTGTGGCACTACACTTGCGCTCGTCACCTATAACACTAAATACTAAGTCGTCATTTGCCCAGTAATTTCACTAGCTACGGAGCCCTTCAGACCGAAACACAGTAATGCTTACACATTACTGCTGCACGGCAGAAATAGGCGACGATGTCGTTACCCATAATCTAGCCGGCAACCTGTGGAAAGGAGCCTCCCACTGGTATGAAGATGATATGTCGTCCGTCAATCGATTTTGAATCTGCATATCAATATGACAATCTTAATTTCTAAATCCATAGAGTACAGCTTGTCTGTCACATTTAGGGTTGCGAGGCGTCCGGATAAAGCCTTTAGGACATTTTGATTGCGTGTCCGGTTTTTGTTAAACTATTTACATTTATTTAAAATTTTTGATAAATGATTATTAAGTATAATAAAGAACTTAGACTGGTTTGGCATTCGATTTTATTTATATTTCATTAGAAGTTACCAAGATCCATGGTAATATAAAAAATAAGTAGAACCAATTAATACTGAGACACAAAATCCTCAATAAAGTAGGGTGTCCGGCCATTTTACCAATTTTGCCACACTGTCCGGCTATAAGGGTTAACCACCTGGTAACCCTACAGATTCATATCAATACTAAGCTATTAATGTAGCAACACGTCATACGATAACGACTAAAGATAATATGCATGATAATTTAAAAAAAATTGAGTTTAGAACTACCCTCTATAAGAGCAATTCACGCACACTATCACAAAGTGTCATACAAATCGCGAGTGTCAGACGTAGCATGTCACGCACATTATACTAATATTCCTGGCCTGTTTTTATCTGTTGTCTAACAGCAAGAGACTCTATCTATCTAGGCGTATAAATTATCTAGGGTTGGTGACGAAGAAAAAGCTTTTGACATACAAAAGTGTCATTTCCTTGATCTAAATAAAAAATGTCATTTTGATAAGATTTGATTTGATCAAATAATTACACTTTTGAATGCCAAAGTTATACATTTGCCATTTACCACCAAATTAGGAAAGTTAAGCTTTAATAAGAAGAAGTAGCGACAAACCTTTTGCCCCTCTTTTATTAATACAATCCCGCGACCTTATAAGCCATAGACGCCCATAAATAGCAGACACTTTCAGATCGCGTATTATAGTAGTGTCTGTAACTTACTTGGCTCCTAACACGTATATAAGTATAATTCAAATAAGTCAGTTACTGATCACAACATATCGTAAACAAAAGCTACTGGTTACTGTGGGTATGAGGTCTCCCAATCATTGTCGTTTATCAGTCGTCTACGGCTTATAAGGTTGATATTTTCGTCGGTGGAAGATTTCCCATCGTCTTTAATACAATAAACTCCAAAATTTTTCTATATAACATTAAATAATCATATTATATTTATTTTTCATTTTATACAAATGCTAATAAATTAATAATAGATACTTAAGCTTATTAAATTATCTTCATAAATACACACGACCAATCAATAAATTAATTAATGACCCTAACCCTAAGCGGGTCACACACTAATGAAGCATTTTTTCACAATCGGCATAACAGACAGCCCTTAGTGCAGAAGAATTCTAGCTGAGGACGAAAACACATCATTCGCGTAATCCTGGAATGAGCACAAAAGGCCAACCAACGGGCAAAAACTTTAGTAAATACGACGTCGCTTCGAGAAGTCTGTGAACACCCCAGGAGTGTTCTGAGCTTCTGGAAAAAGGCCAACCAACGGGCAAAAACTTTAGTAAATACGACGTCGCTTCGAAAAGTCTGTGAACACCCCAGGAGTGTTCAGAGCTGCTGGAAAAAGGCCAACCAACGGGCAAAAACTTTGGTAACTACGACATCGCTTCCAGAAGTCGTGCACACCCCAGGGGTGTTCTGAGCTTCTCGAAAGAACTGGGTTGGTTGGAGTGACTGGCGAACACTGCATGCAAAATGGACCCAACTAATTGGTTTAATTGCATCAACAGGACCCCGAATGAGTTTACAATTTGTACATATGGCTATTTACAGTTAAGGACTGTACGATGTTCTGGTTGCCGTACAGATTAATTTATATTTCGTTCATAAATTAAACTAGACTTGAGAACAATAATTAGTTTATTGAACTTAGTCTAAATGGTTATAATGGTAAATGGTTCTTAGCACACGCGAACCGTTTGATGATCGAACGTGAACTGGGGGAAAATGTGGAAACACGGCACGCGCTAGCGCAACCGCTAACAGGGCGCAACGTGATGTGCGATGTTCCACTCGTACATGGACTGTTTTAAATCTATTCGTAGTTTTTTTAATACTTGAATTATTGAAATTAATTCATAATTTAGCAGCATTTTTATAGCAAGCCCTCTCTTGGACAATTTGAAACAAAATTGCTAGAGCGAGACGAACATTTTACCTTTACCTGAATATGTAAACAATAGACCCAAGAAAGGCCAAAAAAGAGATTTGTGTAAAAAATAAGCTTAAGTCTAAATAAAAGAAAAAAGAATCTAGAGCAGTCGCTGTAAACTATTATTAGAAGTAGAGATATCCAAACTGGCGGCAAATCAAATTTATAACATAAAAATCAGCTTATATTGTTAATAATATTTTGTTAAAATTTTATTTTAAATTTTTTAACTTGTCGCCACGGTGCAAACAGAATTTCGGATATTGATTATTATTACTACACTCTACTACAACACAAAATCCCATTTGACATTTTATTTATTAAAGCAATATCTTATTATTTAAGCAACAAAATTTTATGAACGATGCGGGACTCGAACCCACGACCTATCGCGTCCCGTGCGAGTGCTCTACCAACTGAGCTAACCGTTCGAGTGACGTATCATAATAAAACCTTGTATGCTTTGTTCAACTCTCAGGTTGTGGCTTCATCTACAAGATCTATTTTACAGTTGATAACCTGCTCAACCCCAATACTTGCATATTAGGAAATTGACTTGAGATGTCGCTCTTGCAAATCTAAACAATTTGTTATGTTTTTAAAGTGAAAAAAAAATTATTTGTATATTAATCCCAGAAGAGTCACTTTAATAACATAACAAATTGTCTAGTATACACAATTTTAAATTTGTTAGTAAGCACTGAGGTCAATGTCCGAAATTCTCTACACTCCGCGGCCGTAACTTACATAGCGGGAATTTAATTCAATGTTAGTAAGTACGAGATACAGCTCAAGCCTCGATCATCAAGACGAGTATAATGTTAATGATAAGCGACCATTGTGTGAGCGAGACGGCCGCGTTGTCATGGTAACGCGACCACTTACCGTCGGTCAGTGACCGTGGCCGGCGGTGCACGGTGAAGTTGACCACAGAAGGCTGACCGTCGACTACTTTCACTGTTTGTATCGGTGGTGAAGAATACCTAAAATAGTAACATATCGTATTTATGAATGCTTTATTTATTACTAGCTGACCCAGTAAACGTTGTATTATATAAAGTAAAAAAAAAATGAAGAATTGAAAATTTTGGGGTATAAAAAATAGATGACGACCGATTCTCAGACCTAACAAATATTAAATCGTACATAATATCTACCAACTATAGGTAGCTAAAATTAAGTTTGTTTTACTTGCTGAGAAAGATAGAAAGATATGAAGATTCTAATTAGTTATTCATTTTAAACTATTCTTTTAATTTGATTTCTGAACGACGCGGGACGCATTAAATTCCGACCATTTTCATATTTATTCACCTTTAAAACCTTCTCTAGACTTCCACAAATAATTCACGACCAAAATTAGCCAAATCGGTCCAGCCGTTCACGAGTTTTAGCGAGACTAACGAACAGCAATTCATTTTTATATATATATAGATAATTGATCAAGGGGTCAATTTCAACATTACACCGCACGCCACACACCACAAATTCGAATACGATCTGCACCTGATCTTGCATCTGTAAGTTCGGCGTACTATACAATCCCCAACGGATTCTCTTCAATGTATAACTGTGGAATGAACTATCTTTGTGTTCTTAAAGTCAATGTAAGCACAATTTTCTCGTTAGTCGTGTGTCAACTGTCACTGTCCGAATCAAACATGAACTGAATAAATGTTTTACATTGCTGCGTATTGACCAAGAATATTTTAAGCAACTGGAGTAAATGCGGCAATGTACAGATATAGCCAGAGGTGGTTTAAACTGTTATAATTTTTCAATGAATTATACTGTTGTGTTATATTTTTCTAACTGTTGTTGTAAACTGTTATAATATATATTAGATGTTATAAATTTTAATCGAAATTATTTACGCTGATAGTTGTTGTTCCGGTTTGATGTTATTTAGTGTTATAATATAACATATTAGAACAGGAATAATTACTTTAACACTAAGTAGGTACTAGGTAGATGGTATTTTTTTTGTGCTTTTTAGAAAGCTTTTTTTTACCTGTGTACCTACACAGAACAATCTTATCGACTAATGAGTTAAAGAAACTATTAACTAAACGTATATTTACACTATCCACAAAACTATTATTTTTACACTAACACTTGTCTATTTACATAAAAAAATAAAAACAACTCAAGACGATCAAGAATTATATATATAATACGCATATCCATTTAATTTTCAATTCATACTATAGTTTTTACAAACATTTTACTTTCAAAATGATAATAATAAATCGAAACACAACTAGCAGTTTGTCAATTTAAAAACTCGCAAATAATGATTCTCATTGGAAATATAATGAATTAAAGTGATGTTTTATCCAAAATGTTATTTATCTTCGTCTCATCGCAAGTAGAAATAGCTCTAATGTTTATAGCGAGAGTGTTTACAATACTTTTCAATCTAAAACAACAGTGTTATAATTTTACAATTTAAATAATTTTATATTTGTTCGTCGCAAGTAAAAATAGCTTTTATTGTGATATACGAAGTGTTCACATTACTTTGAAGACTAAGCACTTACTAAAGCGAATTAGAAAAAGTGCCATCTGTTAAAAATATCAAATTTACAAATTTTTAATTTCATTAAAGAAACGCACCACTTTCCGCTCGTGTGCATAGATGGCGCTGTAATTAAATTTCAAACGAATTATAACAGGAAATAATTTATATTATAACAGTCTAGTGGCAAATTTTATAATGTGTTATACTGTTGGAAAAATATATTGTAATATATAATGTATTGTGTGTTATAGCGCCCACCTCTGGATATAGCTGTGGGAGCTACAATTTGTCGCATGTTCTATATTTCGGCTTGTTGTTATACGACGTGGTATGTCTATATGTCTAGAACAGTGATCGGCAAAGTGCGGCTCCAGAGCATTTGGCTTTTTGGCTTTTCAAGAGCGGCTCCGGCGCAATAGTAGCTTTGAAATACAATTGCTGCATTCAAAAAACAAGGTGATATGGCGCTCTAAATTCGAACGTCTTTATATTGAATTGGAGTTATTGGAGACTGCTGGAGTCTGCTTTGAATGACTTGGGGAAGGAAGATATGATAATTTTACTGACTCTTACCATCAGCTGAAAAAGCTTTGCTCAAATGAAGTGTAAACTGAGAAGTCGTCGTATTGATGAGAACTTGGAATCATGCTTAACATACAAACCTGACTTACACATACTTTCCAAGGAGATGTAAGCACATTTAGTTTTATTTAGCGTACTACTTATTTAGTGAAAAAAAATTACTATACAAGCAAATGTGGCTCCCAATTTTTTTTTAATTGTGCAATGTTCATAATTGGCTCTTTCGCTATATGGTTTGTTTGTTTTACTCATATTCAACGTAAGAAATAATTTGTATCTTTAACATTTATTAATATTTAAAGTACTTTGCGTTTTTTGTACTAACATTATCTTTAATAATACAACAGAGCTGTACATACCTGTAAGAAACCTATTCTGTTCATAATGTTCGTTTTATATTTTTCTTATTTTTGTTTAGTTTAGAATAGCTTGTTGGTGCGTCTATAATAAATAAATAAATAAATTGGCTAATAAGTTTGCCGACCACCGGATTGGAAATAAAAAAATACTGTTCGCGAGGATTGTCAGTCAAAGTCAGGAGACAGTAATAATTGTGGAGGTTTACCCCGCAGCGACTACGGTAATGTTGTACTCCCCAGGCAGCACCAGTCTCCAATATGCTCCATATCTAGTTGTCTTCACTGCATGGTTAATACCTTCTACTGTCACTCTAGCTCCCTGCAATGAAAAAAGACTTTTGTTGAAGTAGGCGTTACTTTACGGAAATCCATAATTGGACGTAGTTCCTGAAAAACGTTCCAAGCCACAACGATCACATTTTAGGGAATTCGTGTTTAAAGTTTAATTAATATTAGTATAGTACAAACATGTGGGTTGGACTACTAAGTCATGATGTCATTTAAAGAGTGACAGTAGGGCTGCCATTTTTTGTCAGTCAATATGAATCACGTGACCATTTTGTGTTCTTAACTGAATTTCGTCATTATTGTGGTTTGGGACGTTCTTCTGGAAATACGTGCATTATCCAAATGTTTTAAGTTTTCTTTAGTATTAATTCCGCCAATATTTGTCTTTAAACAATTCGGCACGTGTTTAGCCTTTACATGAGGCATCCTCAGGACATGTTGATTCGCCAAACTCTGGCACGAGACGTCCAAATACTCTATGTGCATATTATATATTAGATGTCACACGCATACTATTATTTATTTCGGAAATAACGTTAATAGTCCGGTCAATTTAGACATTCGAAGTTACATAAAGCCCCAACAAGCTAAAAATCAGTGAAATTGTTCAAAACATAATTATAAACAATGTTTAAAAGTTCCCCATCATTCCCGTGTATGGATTTTTTTTTTATTCAAGGTCAAAGGTCAAAAAAATGAGTTTTTCGCGATTTTCAGCAAAACGGTAAGTTATATCATAAAAGTAGCTCGGACAAAAATTGTAGATAATAAAATTATCTATAAAATATGTATCAATACTTTTTTTCTTACGAGCCACCGTTTCTGAGATATAACGATTCAAAAAGTTATTTATTTTATATTATTATTTTTCCATACACGGGAATGATGGGGAACTTTTAAACATTGTTTATAATTATGTTTTGAACAATTTCACTGATTTTCAGCTTGTTGGGAATTTATGTAATTTCACTCTCAATTTTTGGTCTAAATTGACCGGACTATAACGTTGGTTTCTGGCATTTTATTTATGGCAGTAAGGGGTGAGATAAGAAAACTTTACTCAGAAAGCAAAGTCAAGAACAACCTGGAAATTGTTGGAGGGGCCTTAAAATGTGAATATATTTATACATTTCTATTTTTTTATGAAAATAAGAGACGTGACGTGCAGGACGTTCAGTTGATGGTAATTAATACGCCCTGCCCATTTCAATGCCGCTCAGGATTCTTGAAAAGCCCCAAAAATTCTGAGTAGCACTACTACTCCGCTCGTCACCTTGAGACAAGATGTTAAGTCTCATTTGCCCAATAATTTCACTAGCTACGGCGCCCTTCAGACCGAAACACAATAATACTTACACATTATCGTTGTACCTACTTTTAATTAAGATAATATGTAAATAGTAACACTTATTAATATTTATCTTATTCGTATATGTTAAATTATGTATCGGGTTGGTGAGCCTTAATAAATAAATTACTACTTCACGACAGACATAGGCGCCGTTGTGGTATCCATAATCTAGACAGCATCCTGAGCATAGGAGCCTCACACTGGTATTTTCCAGCCGCGCGCTCCGTACCTAACTCTTTTGTAATCATCTGTCGAATACAGTACTATTCCCGAACCGATACCACTCAGGCACTTTCAAGCTTGGATGGCCATGAGTACTTGGATGTTATTTTCCATGGGGTGAACCACTTTGCTGCCCCTGTAATATACATTTACGGCCTTACAAACTTGGTATACAGTTATACCTTCGGGGCAAACGGGCAAGAGGCTCACGGGATGGGGAGAGGTGAGGCAACCGCCCATGGAAATCCGCAATAATATAATATATATAATTCTGTAATTTTCCGAATGTCACGCAGCCATGAAGATAAACGCGGGAAACGTTATTACGTATACGTACGAAAAAGACAATCACAAGCAAAATGTCTATTTGTAAAGATTTTGCATATTCTTGGTTTGTACTTAGGTATTTAACCTTTGGCTGATAAACGATTTTTAAAATTATTTTAAGATTGCAACACATAGAAACTGTATATATATTAGAAAATTAATTGAATTACGCGGTACTTTGCGGAAATGATTTAAATTAATAATTTATTTTAAGACAAATGATTTAAGTTTTCTTTAGTGTTAATTCCGCCAATATTTGTTTTTACAACAATTCGACACGTGTTTCGACTCAACACGAGGCATCCTCAGGACGTGTTGTCTAGCCAAAATCTGGCACGAGACTCATTCAAAGAAAAGTTAAATCATTTGTATAAGTATGTATATTTACTGTGTTAATGCCTCACCAAAATACGGTTTTTCCTTCTTGCAAATCTGCAGTCAGCTTATGTCTATAATATAGCGCTTGGTCATAGTTTAAAAATTCAACTTACTTTGACAGGATCACCATTCTCATCAACGACGAATCCCCTGATTCCTTGATAGGTTTGTTCCATATATGCAATCAATGCTTCGCGGTTAGTCTTCCAGAACCTGGGCAATTCCTTCGCGAACGGATACTTGCAGCACGACAACTCGAATGTTACCTCGAAGCAATTCGAATATAAGTAGTTGAAGTCTTGCATTCCACCTGAAATTAATTGGGGTAAAATTATAACTTTTAATTATTTTGCGTTAGTCTGATATACTGCGGTATAAGTCATGTATACTGAGGTATAAGTCTCGTATACTACGGTATAAGTCTCATACGAGTATACTGCGGTATCAGTCTCGTATACTACGGTATAAGTCTCATACGAGTATACTGCGGTATCAGTCTCGTATACTACGGAATAAGTGTCGTATACTGCGGTATAAGTCTCATATACTGCGGTATAAGTCGCCTACTTCAAAAAAAAGCCGGAACGGTGCAAAATATTTTACCTTGTGACACTAAGGGTCCTTTTTTATGAAAATAAGGGACGATACGATCAAGGCGTTCGGCTGATGGTATTAATAGGCTTTGCCTATTACAATGCAGTGCCGCTCAAAAACCCGGAAATTCTGGGCGGCACTACAACTGCGCTGGTCACCTTGAGACATAAGATGTCAAATCTCATGTGCCCAGTAATTACAATAGCTACGGTGCCCTGCAGACCGAAACACACTAATGTTTACACATTACTGCTTCATTACTGAAATAGGCACCGTTGTGGTACCCATGATCTAGCCGGCATCCGCTGCAAGGGAGCCTCCCACGGGAAAAGGCTCCTTTCATACTGCAGCGTATCGCCGGTCGCGTTCGGATAAGCTTCATAGTGGCTTTCATTGTGTCGCGTGCTGCCGGTTGCCTATTTGAACACGCTCGACCGGCCCAAATTTCTCCCGTTGTATAAAGAGAGGGATGTAAGACAGAGTTGTTGGGGGAAACGGTTGACACTATAGTCAAAGCATATATAATAGTTGCTATAGTGCACAACTCAAAATAACTGTTTTATTTTTTATTAGCTGAGTACATGACTGATAATAGTATGTGACGGTACACGTTCAGCCCAGTCGAGTGCACATGCGTTACTGTGAGATGGTATCTCGACGGGTGTTTTGTTTTACTCTTCAGGTGGGGCACCATCTATGGGATCTACTGTAGAGTTCTACCTGCTTAACCGTAATAAAGAGTAGTTGCGCTTGCAGATATTTGCTGTTTTGATATTGATATGGTTAACACTATGAACGCCTCAGTCCTGAGAAGAAAGAGCGCAAGAAACTCAGCGGGCTTCTTTTTTTATTATAAAATTTCAATACTATCAGATTTATAATTTAAATAGCCTAACAGCCGTCACTCCATTCTCTACCTGTGTCATTTGTGTTGAACCTTTACCACTTAGACGTCATTTAACAATTCTTTTGAATTACGTTATACATTTGATTTTCAAAATTTCTAGGATATTGTTATACAATTGTAAATGTCATTTTCAATAATTTCAGGGATCTCGTACAACTGGCACCCAAGGTTAATAATTCTGATCGTTTGTTTTAAAATGCTCTCTAACGGCCGTTCCCAATAGTCAGTCTATCTCTTACTTGAGATAAAAATCGTAACTATCGTTGACTTTTCTGTCCCAATAGACTTATCGACGGTAACTCACCTTATCCGTGTCCGCTGCCTGTCAATGGGACGACGTATAGCGTACCAGCGATATAAAGTTTGTATGGAAAATGCAATTCACGCGTCCCAATATAAGACGACAAGAATGACTTATCGGGTATATTGGGACAGCTTCAGACTATTGACAGTTAATTACTGACAGTAAAAGGTAGTAATTTATCTCTATCTGTAGATAGTATATTGGGAACGGCCGTAAGTTAACGATGTAAATGCTTGTGAGTATTACACACTACCTTTAACGGAATACCAGAAAGCGCCATTAATAATCCCATCCTTAAACGTCTCAGGCATACAAGAGTTTCCCTTCTTCATATCCTCGTTCCGCGACGCGTACACCGACGCCAAATGTTTAAACAAATCATTGTCAGGTGAGCGACTCTCTACGCAACAGTTGTCAGAAGCAGAAGCACTGTAAAGGAAGATATTAATAGTTATTTATGCAACTGTAGTGTAATAAGGGGTATTAAAACACGAATGTGGATTTATCACTCGAGGCAAAGCCGAGTGTGATAATAGTATCACATGAGTGTTTTAATACCTAGTTATCAACAGTTGCATACAAGACTTTATCTACACCCAGAATATGAATCCTCTAAAAGATTCTGGAACAGTTAGCTTACTGATAACATTAAAACACCAGTCCCAGTAGTAACCTAATATCATTAATTACAGATTACATACATATAAACTAAGTATTAATGAAACAATTATTTATTTTAGTAGTAATTTACATTTTTGTAAACAAAACAATAAAATTATCCAAGAAAAAATGGCGGGGATTCGAATAACCTTATTTTTTTAACGGCGCGCGACGTTCTGGTAGTGTGGAACGCGCGTAAACGAAAATGTTCTTTTTTTTAAATTCATACACATACCACGCATCGAGCAATAAGAATGTGGCTGTCTGTTGAAACTATTTGCGCATGAAGGGATCGAAAAAAAACACGAGTGTTGTTATGAAATTCAGTACAACATTACAACACTCCTTTGGATTATGTAATGGTTATTAGAACAGTGGGTGTTTTAATGTTGGCAATAAGCTAACTGTTTCAGAATCTTTAATAGAGGATTTAAAGCATTGGTGTAGATAAAATAATTTTACTAAATTAATGTCACTAAATTAATAATTTTTATATTGTCTTAAAGAGTTCGAGCGAATAATCGAGCACACTGATTCGCGGGCTGCTCAACGGCGGTTAAAAGAACTCTTTTTAAGCCGTACTGCAGATCGCTCTACTCGAGTAGCCTGTGGGCGACACACTTTTTTTAATAGGAATAGGAGGACAACCGAGCGTTCGGGTCACGTGGTGTTAAGAGATCACCGCCGCCCACATTCTCTTGCAACACCAGAGGTATTACAGGAGTGTTGCCGGCCTTTAAGGAAGGTGTCGTATCGTCCCGGAAACACCGCACAAGGAAGCTCATTCCACAGCTTTTTAGTACGTGGAAGAAAGCTCCTTGAAAAGTACACTGTGGAGGACCGGCACTCATCTAGATGGTGGGGATGATATCTTAATTTGTGACGTGCGTGCGAAGGTGGAATTCGGCGGCAGAATAAAAAATCGTACAGCGCCCTGCGAGTCCAGTATAACAACGCCTTCAGAGCACTGTTGGAGCTGACACGTTTTTGTAGCAGTCGATAGCTTTAGCGCCGTTCTACGCAAAAAAGCGACTTGTCTACTCCGCCGAATACGAGGCAGCAGTAACAGTTATCTGAAGGCGATAGCCGACAGCGGGGACTGTCCGTATGTTGGCCATATAATAAAAATAAATATGTCACTTCGTATATATAATTACTAACACATTTAGATAATAAATTTACTAACAATGGGTCGTAGTTATCTGAAATCTAGAAAATAAACGTTTTATTTATTATTTTAACCATTTATCATTGTTTTTTATTTATTTGACTACAACTAGATTGATCGTAACTGGCGAAATTAATCAATGACTATATCGTGGCAGTTTTCAAGGATTTTAATTATGAAAGTGCCGTTTTGGCGTACCCACTTGCGGCAAAATTAATACCTCGAGTCGTAGGGATAGCTGGCCACTACAGCTCCGCCGTGCAGATTAGCAGACAGCATAAACTCTTTGCTGAGCACCCATCTCATCAAGGCCGCGGTCTCCGGTTGCCGACCACTGAACAGGTACTCGTCATCATTGGACTTGCCCTTATCGAATTGGTCCGGAAAGTCGCGATTGAGATCCGCGCCTTTCGCATTGTTCCGGCCTTTATACTCTGATTCTGATTCACATGATCCTTCCTGAAATGTTTTAAAAAGATGCTAGGAACACTGTTATTTATAATGATATTACATATTAGGAGTGGAGCGACCGCACCCAGGCTTAGATTGAGCTGAGAATGTGGCCCGCTTTAGACACTGATTATATCATCATATCGTATCGTTGCGTTGCGTAGAGACGTCGCTTCATTGTGTGTCTTCTACCGCATTTATCACGGGGAGTGTTCCGAAGAGCTGTTTAACCTGATTCCTGCCGCCGAATTCCACCTTCGCACGACACGCCACAAGTTAGGATTTCATCTCCACCATCTGGATGTGTGGCGGTCCTCCACAGTGCGGTTTTCAAGGAGCTTTCTCCCTCGTACTACAAAGCTATGGAATGAGCTTCCTTGTGCGGTGTTTCCGGGACAATACGACATGGGTACCTTCAAAAAAAGTGCGTACACCTTCCTTAAAGGCCGGCAACGCTCTTGTGATTCCTCTGGTGTTGCAAGAGAATGTGGGCGGCGGTGATCACTTAACACCAGGTGACCCGTACGCTCGTTTGTCCTCCTATGTCATAAAAAAAAACATCATGAGCAGGAAGACGTCTACTGACGATCGGTCCTACGCTGCCCTCAATACTCATCCAATGTATTCTGGCGTTCTGGACCGTAGATCGTCGGTCCGTCTTGTAGGGAGCCACCAATACTGCGTCTTCCATTAAGTGGTCGCCATTCGAGGAGTTTTCTGCCCCACCGGCCGAATGTCTGTCGAACTATGTGCCCTGCCCACTGCCACTTCAGTTTCGAAATCATTTGGGCTATGTCAGTGACTTTGGTTCTCCTACGGATCCCCTAATCATTTGTGATTCGATCACGCAGGGAATCTCCAAGCATAGCCCCCTCAATTTCCCTCTGAGCGACCATGAGCTTTCCCATCAGGACCATAGTTAGTGACGACGTCTGTGTATATTCAAAATATCTATAATATATAAGGGAAAATATTTTGCCTTTATTATCCTCAAAATAGTCTTCTCAGTGACAATATCATAAATGGTCCAGACGCAACCGGAATAACACCACATTCGCATGACAAATTGATATGTTTCACTAAATGTAAGTTACGAAAAACTAGCACCCATCTCTCCAGTATATGATCACTATCTTTAAAGTGATGTACTCCAGGAAGATCAAATCTGCCAAAGTTGATGAATCACTCCCGGGCCCGCCATCATATTTGGGTGAGGGCAGAGCACCGCTTATTGCAGAGGCCTATCAAGGCAACAACTTGGCAGCATCCCCCACAAAGCTTAATGTGAACTCTTTCAACATCGGGGGAGTGCACACCAACTTGAACATTATCTACCAGTTATTCCTAACAGAAACGCAGATATATCAACTAAACAACACAGCGGATTTAACAAACCCCAGGCACTACATTAAACATGATTCTATGCCAGGTACTTGTGTTTGCTAGAGAAGATATTTATTGTTGCCATCTTAGTAATTTTAAGGGTAGTCTTCTAGCCCTATCTACTTGAAAACCATAAGGGTTGTAACCGTAGTACTTTGTTGAAAATTTGAAACTCCAAGCAGTCAGAATCCCTAGATTCATCTAGTATGCTGCTAAAAATTACATTTAATATGTGAAAATTTAATCATATTTCTTACAATAAAAATACAATTTTAGTGAGGTGGATGTTGTCTTGGTTTTGGCCAATTATTGTGGTGCTATTATTGAATGTCTAAAATCTAAAAATTTGTTAAAGTCAAAATGACCTCAACAACTGAGGAAGGTTAATATACAGTACTTATAGAAATTCCTATCTTGAGCTTATAAATATATAATAACTGATATCTTGAACCAAAACACAAATAGTGCATTGCAAAAGGTTAGCGATAAAACTGTAGATATCAGGTCAAAGACATTTCAGCTACATATATATATATTTTAAAAAGGAAATGATAATGATTTAGTGAGAGGGGCAGGCAAATATTGGTTTGGGAATATAGATTTACACATGCCATCTGGCTTCTTTCCCTGAAATCAACACCATACACACTCATCTGTTTTAAACTTTTGTACCTGCTTCTTTTTAGTGCATTTCCAAACTAAATGTGGAATGTTTTCCTAGCTAGTTGGACCTGCTTAATACATGACATTCCCTCGGAAATCTATTCCACATCCTCTCTGCACAACCATTTCCTTATATAAACATTCATTGTACCTATTTGACTAAATAGAATAAATTATAATACATACCTTACTGACTTCAAATCCATCAGGGTTTAATGAAGGCATTATATGAATATCGGTACTATTCACTAATTTGGTTATTCTTTCATCTTTGCCATAGTTAAGCAAAAGATACTGGGCTAAGTATATGACCAATTCACGACCAACTGACTCGTCTCCATGCATATTTGCGACATATTTAAAGGAAGGTCTGTCAGGATGTATTTCCTTAACCCCTTTAGTAATCTGTATCACTAAAAGTTGACGCCCTTCCACGGACTTTCCAATTGAATATACTTTTGCGAGATCTGTGTAGGAAGACTGTAGTTTATCGAATAATTTGACCAAGTCATTGTACTTTGCATAGGATGGATTAAGGACGAAAGTTTCATCGTTGTCTTCAATAGAACGTGCGACACAGTCATATATTAAAAGTGTAAACACAAAAAATAGGAATGTATAAGACGTCATGTTTGCCACGAAACAGATATTCGTTTCGAAACACAATAATTCAAAACAACAAGAAGCCGCTAAACACACACAGCATTGTTTTATAATTAATGTTGTGATACTAGAAATATTTCAATTTATTCAAAAACTTAAAAACTGCTCCACACCCGATCATTAAGCAACTCGTTAGACTAAAATGTAAATATTATATTGTTTGAACACAGTCCTCTTGGTTTTAAGTAATTACTGATTTCTCTGATTGCTGAATAGTGAAGACTATTTCACAGTTCACACCAGGTGAACTCTTACAATTATTAGGTACTCTTTATTGAATGAATAATCACACGATTGTTTCACAATTCACATGAAGGTACACAAGTAACAGCTGACGTTGACGATTTGTGATTTGACAAATGCTAGGGTAGTAGTATCAACTAGATTTGACAGGCGCGTACACCATAAAGGAACAAACAATTTGGCTTTTGTTCCGTACAATGAACTTTCTACATACTAATTTGTGATAACATAAAATTTACACATTATTTCAATTAATGTTTCGGAATTTTTATTTTGTATGCTACTGCTCTTATTCTACAATTATCTTTAGCAATTTTAACTAAAAACTGTACTTGTGTATGAATGGTTTCTTGATTCTTCTGATTTCCGTTCACCTACGGCTTTCGCAGCCTAAAATATAACGTCTTACAATGATTCTTAAGATCAGTTATAAGCATCAATCAATTACCTTAGTTTTAATCATACAAAATCAACAAATAAAAATTACGAACACAACCAACGTGTTGATTGCAATGAACTTGTATTGCTTATTCTATTTTATTCCTAAGAATTTTTGTATACTGTGATCTCATTCACGCACGGCGTTGTTGTCACGTCTAGATATTTACTTTGATCCTAAATCCTACATGATGCTGACTGTCCGAACGAACATTTTACGACGACATACGTGACGTTACAAACCGAGTTTTGTTCACACATGTTGTAATATATGGTATTATCTTTCTATAATCTTTACATAAGCAAAGAATATTTCATTATTTATAAATTAACATTTATAACTTAGTGTAGGGTCTCAGTGTTTCTCCGTCCAACCATCACGCATCTCCGAGATCCTTTCCTGGCCCCACTCTCGCCTGCACTGTCCTACGCAATGTACGTAGTAGGTTCCTGTTTTCAAAGTCATTGGTTAGTATTTTGTCTATAATTTTAGGCAGGAACAATCTGGCAAAATATTTTAGTTCAATTAAGAATTCTATATAGCCCGACTTATCTTAAAATTTAGTTGCTTTATAATAAAAACATCTCGAGAAAACTCCCTACTATGTATTGCTACTTCTTGGATAATAAGACTTCCGAAAGGATGTGATAGAAAAAAAGAAATAGCAGTGAACGCATTTAAACATATGCGTTCTCTGGGTAGTAGTTAGCACACAGCTATAACTAAGAATGAAAGAAGAAATGGAACGAATACGACCGCTCAATTATTCTTCAAAATCCCTATTTTGAAGTAGAATTAAAAGAAAAGAAAACGCAAAACGGTTAACAAAATACGTATCTACCTGTATGTCAAAACTGAAAATCACCAGAGATCAGATACCAATCCTGAAGAAAAGACGAACAACAAAAAGAGAATTAGAAAGACTAATATATCAGAGCTATGAAACCATCCTCACAACAACAAAGAAAGATTGTGGTAGACCAAAATACAATTCGCAAAATACCTTACCTTATTGCCTTGGTGTATGTAGGTACGGATGAAATCTAACAACCAAAAACGCCCCTCCTACATACATCTTCCCAGAACGGCCCGTCAACGCAAGAGCAGAGGACTGCAGCCCTCCAAAACTTAAGAAATACTATGTAGCTGCTTTTACGTTCAGAATAGAATAGAGGACAGACAATATACACGGTATATTACTTCGGAGTAACAAAAGGAATTTCATTTCTTATCAAAAAAAATTTTTTTCTCATCATTCATATCCCTAGCTGTGATTTTAAAAGTAAAATAGGTCAAGTCATCCATTTTATAATAATTATAGTTTGAACTATAAGTCCTCGTTAGAGTAATAATGTTATGTGGGCGCGAGCAGGCGGCGCGTACGTCCATTCTCGTTCACCTTTCTATCTTTACTCACGAACTCTTTCCCGCGCGGGAGCTGATCCACGCGATAAAGAGCGTATATGTGTAAAGGCGGCTAAAAACTGATTTTAGACATTGTTTTCAATGTTTATTCCGTCGAAATGTCTGTATCTCAATTCTCAGTTTGAGCACATAAGCGTGTGTTGTGCTGTGAACATCTATCTTCATTCTTTTATGTTACGGACTCTATAATTGTTGAAAATCGCACATGTTCCGCCCGAATTAAACGCGCGCGCGAGCGCGTATCTATGCGTATTATTTTAAGTGTAGCAAAAGATTGCTTAGAGATCGATGATTTCAGTGAATTTATCTGAAAGCTAATGAAACAATGTATTATAATAAGTGCAAATTATTTGATTTGCAGTTTTATTTTATTTTACACAGACCTTTCTTTCGACAAAAGTTGAAAAACAGTTATATTTTGGAATAAACGAGGATTTTCAAGGAAAACTTTTGGTTTTGTTTACAAGTGTTTATGGTTATATAATCAACTTTATTTCTTCTTTATTTTCACCAAACTGAAATTTACATGCTTTTTAGTAATAATTTGAGATATTGCTGCAGAACGACATCCACGAAATTGACGATGAACAGATATTGCACGCGTTAGTGACCATACATTCGTAACCCTTTTGTGAATAGATGTTCAGTATCTAGACTTTATATTTAGTTATATACAGAACGATACGAAATTTAATTTTATTTTATTTAATAATAATAGTTTGGTTAAATTCTCAAACCAAATACCATATGAAGCAAAATATTAAGTAAGGTAGGAATTTCACGACATAAATTCGAAGAATTTAATTTTTTATACTATGTCAAGATTAGGTATTTAAGTTTTCTGTTCAAAAAAACCTTCAATGAAATAGAACTGAAATAAGCTTCTCAGTAGGTAATGTATAATACATGTACATCATAGAACAAAAAGTTAAAAAAAATGTTGAAAACTACTTGCGCCGACAGAAACTGTGCGAGTGAAGAAGTGCGAAAGGGCGAGATTACTTGTGTATGATATACAATATAATTTCGAAAAAATAACTACTGAACTACATTGTACGATAATTTTCCAGGTAAAGTAAACATATTTCAACATATTCCAAACTAAATGAAATCCAGAATAATGAATTTGAGAGAGGTCGGGATTCTTTACATGACGAATTTCGTGAAGGGCGCCCTTCAACTGCCGTCCACGAAAATAATGTGGCTACTGTTAAGCGGCTAATTGAAGAAAACCCGCGGATTACCTATGAGACCATTCGAGGACTATTGGGGATTGGTATGAGCAAAATTCAGAAAATTTTACAGGAAGAATTAAAAGTTCGGGAACATTGTTGTCGTTGGATCCATCATGAACTAACAGCGGAGCAGAAGCGGGCTCGCGTGGAATGGTGCTCATAGATGCTAATGAAGTACGACGACGGACTTTCTAATGCTGTTTATGACATTGTCCAGGAGACAACGTGGATTTATTGTTTTGAACCCGAAAAAAACAGCAATCTTGTTAGTGGGTATTTGAAAATAAGAACAGGCCAGCAAAAGTGAGGCAGGCGAGAAACGTTGGAAAAAGAATGACAGCATTTTTTTTTCTCAGCTACGGGTCCCATCTGCACAATTCCACTTGAAGATCAAAAGAGTGCTTATGCCGAGTGGTTTTCTACCATTTGTTTACGCAGGGTGTTAAAAAAAGTTCGCGAAAGACGATCAAAAAGCCGCGTTTTCCTACATCATGACGCTTCTTCACACACGGCCAACAAAACTAAGTAATTTTAGCTTCCGAAAAAGTACAACTCGTCACCCATCCTCAACCTTTGATTTCTGTATTTCCCCAAAATCAAAGATTTGATGAGAGGTTTCACTTTTACCAATTCCGAAGAGGCAGTGATAGCTTTCAATCAGCACGTAGAAAACATGCCTTCAGATCTATGGTCCTCCTGTTTTAAAAAATGGTTTGATCACATGGTAAAATTTTTAAAATGTAAAGGAGAGTATTTTGAAAAGCAATAAACAATGTTTTGGTTATAAAATGTTGTTTTTTTAAGTTACGCAAAACTTTTTGTGTGGCCTACATAATATATAATATCCGCCATAATTTGATTTCTTTTCTTTTTATTAAAACATTTTTTTGTTTTTTTTTTAAAAAGAAGTTTACAAATTATAACTAATACTATATAATATATAGCTATATTATAGCTCTTTGGATAATTTATATAATAACTTGTAAATACATCATTCATTTTTCTTGTGTTGCACAGTGTAGGTAGGTACTACTAGTAACTATTTTATATTTAGTTAAATGGTTCAGTAAAATAAACATAATATTAAAAAATGGCATTTATTTAACTTAATACTTAATCACCATACAATAATTATTGTGCATGTTTATATACAAACAGGAACGTATCGACAAAATATGTTATTAATTATTAAAAATAAAAATCTCAACAACGAACAAATAAAATAATAATTATAAAATATTAGCAGCCACAAACAGGCCACTTAAATCCTTGTTTATATTAAAATGTAATGAAAAACCAATAATTTACACTTATGAAGTTATTTGGTAAACTAATAACTATCAAAGGGGATGTAAATACTACGTAATAAGAGTTGGGACTGCCTGAGTAAGAATTGAAATATAGTTTAGTATGAAACGTGCGGTGATTCGACATTAGTTTGAAATACTAGTTATTACAGTATGGCGATTGAAGACGGGGTATAATCCGGCTAAGTTTGAAAGCGAACAGTTGCTTAAAACGTAGTGGATTTCAAAGTCAAAATTCTTAATTTGCCAGAAACATTCACATGTAAAGTTGTTACAAATTCAACAGCAGGCACATGTTCCGTCTTGACAGATATGCAAATATTTTTGTGGTTTCGCTTCACAATATTACAAACCTAACAATAACTAATTACAGCTACAGCTACTAAAGCCATACCTAAATGGGTCATTTCATTACAATACACAATTACAATAATTAATGAAATGCTAAGAGATAATGTAGTAAAAATAATCACAAAAAAATATTATATTATTGGTAAAAATAATATTGGTGCCAGTTACCACTTCATTTGATAATATTCGTTTATTGAGTAAAAACAATTTTTCTTTAATAGTGTTAATTATTTAAATTTAAATCTATTTAAAACTGTCTCCTCTCTTTATTATTTTGGTAATCTATTAAATATTTCAGTTATCTCTGTGTTTTACAAGATCAATCTGTCGATGACTGCGCGTTTCATACAATCGAGTAATAATTATAACATTACAAAGCGTAGGTAGGTTCATAATTATTACAAAGAGTAGTGGGGTGTGGTAATACGTTTGAAAACATACAAGATGGTATGACTTCTATAACTTATCAATACTTAGTGCTGTCACCTTGTAACAATGTACGAAGCTTATATAACTTAAATGTCTAGATGTAGTGTCTTTCGCTGCTAGACAGCCAATAAAAACAGGCCAAGTTTATCACTTCAGTGTGCATGACAAGCCGTCTAAACAAACAAAAAACTGACAAAACGTCTTAGGCCCAGTATCCACCAAACCGGAGAGGAGTGGAGACGAGAGGAGATAAGCCGCGAAGCTGTCAGGTTATTTCCACCAGAGAGGAGAGGAGATGTGAGCTGTGTGAGCTCGAGATCAGTCAAGTGATGTCTACTAAATGCCCACCTACACGCATCTCTGACGCGCCGCTTGATCGTTGGACGCGGCAAAAAATTCTATAGAAAAATGAGACATCTCCTCTCCTCTCCGCTTGATCCATTTCCACCGAAGCAAAGCGGAGAGGATATATATAAATAACGAAAACTGATTGGTTATCAAAATACCATCTCCTCTTTGGTGGACAACAGACCGTAAACTCGTAAATTTTTATGTAACTTTGTGTTAGTGTGCGTGCATTGCTCAAAACAGACGTCAAACTCAAAATCATTTTTTTTTCGAAGTCTTCACAGCTGTCTATCTAGTAGTCTGTCTAGACATCTAGTATAAATGATTTAAGGTACGAAGTATAATGCTATGTAGACATATTGGTAATTTAATGCTAGCGCAGTCTTTATCACAACTATATTAAGTCAATGCTTTGTGCTAGGTTAGAGAGGCGTCTAAGATATAAGTATAAAATTAGACTAATATTTAGCTAAATATTGGACTAATATGTACTTTGGACTGAGCTGCTAATTGCCTGAGTAAAACTACTAACCAATACGATAGGCAGTACTTTAACATGGAAAATAGGAAAAATTTACGGAAAACGCAGAGCTCGAAATCTGTCTATATCTATTCCTTCTAAGACCTTTTTTACGAGTGGGAGGCTCCTTTGCACAGGATGCCGGCTAGATTATAGGTACCACGACGGAGCCTATTTCTGCCGTGAATCAGTAGTGGGTAAACATTAGTGTTTCGATCTGAAGGGCGCCGTAGCTAGTGAAATTACTGGGCTAATTAGACTTAACATCTTATGTCTCAAGGTGACGAGCGCAATTGTAGTGAGATCACTACTAGATCGCTCAGATTTTTTGGGTTTTTCAATAATCCTGAGCGGCACTGCATGGTAATGGGCGGGGCGTATCAATTACAATCAGCTGAACGTCATGTTAGTCTCGGCCTTTATTTTTATTAAAAAAAACACTTTGCTCAAACTTTACGTAGGTACATAAAACTTAGCTGAGTGCAAGTTTCGCATAATCTTTTCGTTTTTATAGTCATTTGACAGCTAAAATTATGCTGATCTTAAGCTTAGCTCAAGCTTTGACAGTAAAAAACAAGTTCGTGTATTATCACATCAGCCTTAAATTGATCGTAAATCAATGTAATGACTTTTTTGGAAATTAGTATAAAGTAATGCTAAGTTAACTTACGGCCGTTTTAAATAACCTATCTATCCTTAGTTTAACTTACTAGAGGTCGACAAATCTATCCTTTTACGCTTACTTACATTTCAATAACCTATTACCAGGTAGCATTGGACTATAACTATATTGGACATAACTATGGATAGATAAGATCTTGTCATTAAACGGTGACAGCAATGTATCCGTAAGTTAAACTAAGGATAGATTGAAAAAAAAAATTATAATTAGAACAACTGATTTTCAAATTAATTAATTATCCATGCTGCAATATTGAGGTGAAATGAGCAATGAGTGATAAAAGTTCGTCTGAAAATTCCCAAATATATAATTTTAAATTTGGAATACAAGGCACATAGATTCGTTAAAATACAAGGACGGGATAAGAATAATACTCATCAGTAAATAAATAATCAATAACTTACTTAGAATTAAGTTTTCGAACTACCTACATAATTACTTCCAAACGTACATTGTTCACTACAAAATATCTTACACACAACAAACAGGATGCAAATACTACGTAATCAGAGGCAGGACTGCCTAAGTAAAAATTGAAATTTAGTTTAGTATGAAACGTGCAGTCATTTGACATAAGTTTGAAATAGTAATTACAATATGACGAAGAAGTATAATCCGGCTAAGTTTGAAAGTGAACAGTTGCTTAAAACGTAGTGGACATCGGCTATCTCTGTTTTTTTACAAGATTATAGCTGTCATCTGTCAATCTATTTATGACTGCATGTTTCACACAATCGGTTTTTTCTACTATATATACTTATAAACATTGCTACTTATTGCTTTAGTTAATAAAGGAATAAATTGATTTTATGCATGGTTTATAATATTTATTGTTAAGTGTTATTATTGTTAAAGTTATTAAAAATTTCAAGACATGCATGAGACTAGAGACATAATATTATCAGAACAAATAACAGTTAACATAAATGATTCATCGGAACAAAGTGAGGATAAGTGCGGAAATGTCTATATTTGAAGAAATCTAGAATTAAACATTATATTGAATAGTAATTAATATTCAGTATTTTAATATCGTTTAATATTATTAAATGTAAAAGAATTGGTTTATTTATTTTTGTGCTGACTGTACACGTTCACTCACAAAAACGCAAAAACGTCTCGAGAGTAATTTACGTGTACATGCATAATTCATTATATTTCGCGATCATCATCCGACCAATGAGCGTTCAGTACCCCGCGCACGCTTACCTCAATTGGTTGACTCAACTGTTTGCATTGCACACTTATGAATAAAGAGTCTACTAGCTTATAAGGCTTATGGTTTCATCAATTTCAAGACAAAATCTAAATCTAGGAGAATCATACCCTATGCATATAAAACATGGCAGCATTTTTGACGCTTTAAGATATCGCAACTAAAACTATACATACATTACACATATATCATCCACTTATCTGACAAACATTGACAATATGTCCAGCGCACGAACCCAGTTACCCTTAGTAACCGTAAACATGTCATGCCGAGAACCAATCACGTAAATCACTTTGTGCGCATGACAAAATAACTGACATTCTAATATCGACCTAGATCGAATACCTATAACACTCCTTATTCTAAGCAGTGATAGTTTACTGTAATGTGACTTAATTGTGTGAATTTTTGGCGCTAATAATCAACAGTAGATTGTATTAAAAGACTGCTTCCATATTTTATATGCGTTCACTGCTCATGCATATGCCTGCAACGTACCTATCCCTATGCATATACCTGCAACGTACATTTCATCTATACATACACACACAATATTATGTAAATAAATACAAAAATAGGCACGTTAGAATGCAATAAGTTACAAAAATAAATTATGAACACAATTTCCGCGCAAAAACTATGCTGCGAATGAATTTTATATATATACTTAATGCTTAGATAATTTGTATGTCCAGATAGTCTCTTGCTGTTAAACAACCGATAAAAACAGGCCAGGAATATAAGTTTAGTGTGCGTGACAAGCTACGTCTTACACTCGCGATTTGTATGACACTTTGTGTTAGTGTGCGTGAATTACTCAAAATAGAAGTTAGTTCTAAACTCAATTTTGTCTGTCATAGTCTATCTAGAAGTATAAATGATCTAAGACTTAATGTTAGAAAAGATTGTTGTTTTACTACTATAATATGTAATATTTAAATAATATAATAATACAAAGTTAATTTAATACTTTCATTAAAATAGTAAATTGTAGTCATATCGTAGAGTGGTTTTAGTTTTTATAAGACTTTGTGGGAGTCTTATAGATGGCCCAACTAGTGTTTTAAATTTGAAGCATCGATAACTTTGACTTTGACAGGTAGAATGACATTAATTTTATGTTTGACATGTACAAAATGGGCTCTATATGCTGAAACAAAATTGGGAAATATTAAAAACTTACTTTACTTTTTCGAATGGGTAGTTTTTGACGTCCAATAAGTGATAGCATGTCCTATTTTGAATAGGAGCTCGGAGCTGTGATTTGAGCCCGAGGGATTATTTTCTGTGGGGAACCATTAACGATTAATGTTACAACCATCCAGAGATAATTGACGCGCTCAAACGTAAAATCGAAATTGCCATTGAAGAGATTCAAGCCGAAGCAATCGAAAATGTACTGAAAAAATTGGGTTAATCGGATGGGGTACTGCCGAGCCAGTCGTGATGGTCATATGAATGATATTATGTTCCATTCTTAAATGAAAAATTTCAACCTTTCCAATAAAATAATAGAAATTTGAAAAGATTTACAAGTGGGAGGCTTCTTTGCACAGGATGCCGGCTAGATTATGGGTACCACAATAGCGCCTATTTCTGCCGTGATGCATTAATTTGTAAGCATTACTGTGTTTTGGTCTGAAGGGCGCCATAGCTAGTGAAATTACTGGTCAAATCAGACTTAACATCTTATGTCTCAAGGTGACGAGCGCAGTTGTAGTGCTGCTCTGAATATTTGGGGTTTTTCAAGAATCCTGAGCGGCACTGCATTCTTATGAGCAGGGCGCATCAATTACCATCAGCTGACCGTCCTGCCCGTCTCGTCCCGTATTTCCATAAAAAAAAAGATAATCAAGTTTTTTACAGCCGATTCAAATTTAAAATACTAGATAGCCCACCTTTTAGTATATACTTTTCTTCTAGTCTTATTAAGAGATGCTGGTCAATCTCGTTTATAAATAGACAAAAATGTCTGTGTGGAATGCTTATACAAGTGTTTGTTTCCAAATAGAAAAATAATAATAATGTTTAGTTAAAGCTAAGGTCTATGCTTACGTTCGGTTCCATTTCAACGTACGGTAGGCACATACGTTTTAATTTTTATGCATAAATCTTTATTCAGTCAAAATACTTTCGGTAAACCTTAACAACATTAAAAAACCACCTAAACGACGAATTAAAGTTAATATAATAATCCACAATAAATCCCTGGATTTGTCACCAATACATATATGATATTTTATTTATGACCTCATTACGTCAAATCGCACATTTCGTTTACAACTTAAAAAGTTTTACGGACACGTTTTTAAGATTAAAAAAGCTCGCTTGACAAAAATGCATCCAAAAATCTGATGCAGTAAAAGTCTCGTACACTTCTAGTAGGCTTCACTCAAAAAATGTGACTCCCAGAATATATTGGCGAGTATACCGGCTATCATGAGAGAGAAGTAGAGTAGAACGGCCGCCCACCATAATCTTTTCTCCCATTTTCTCTTCTCCAGGTTACGCAATACTCCGATACCCACGAGGAGACCTGAAAGAAGTTAAAATAAGATACAACTATGTCATATTAATAACACTAGTGCAATGGAAAGAAAAGCCGGCCCCCATTCTAGCGCTCTACAAAGCGCAGAACTGGCCAGATAGGGAGTATGCTGTTATCTCTGGTCTGGCACGACCCAGTATCAGCTCGATCCATTTGACCGCGTGCAACGCAGAGCAGCTCGAATTGTCGGCGACCCAGTGCTCTGTGAACGGCTAGATCACATGGCGTTGCGTAGAGAGGTCACTTCATTGTGTGTCTTTTACCGAATTTATCACGGGCAGTGTTTCGAAGAGCTGTTTCACCTAATTCCTGCCACCAAATTCCACCTTCGCAAGACAAGCCACAAATTTTGATATCATCCCCACCATCTGGATGTGTGGCGGTCCTCCACAGTGCAGTTTTCAAGGAGCTTTCTTCCACGTACCACAAAGCTGTCGTATGAGCTTCCTTGTGCGGAGCTTCCAGGACGATACGACATGGGTAACTTCAAAAAAAATCGCGTACACCTTCCTTAAAGGCCCGCAATGCTCCTGTGATTCCTCTGGTGTTGCAAGAGAATGTGGGCGGCGATGATCACTCAACACCAGGACGTAACCCGTACGCTCGTTTGTCCTCCTTTTCCATAAAAAAAATCAAGAATATTAAACTGAAGGACAACTTAAAATCAGAAAACACGTGCAATAAAACGAATCTAATAGATGCCCTTCAGCATATGAAAAGACTGAAGTGGAAATGGGCTGGCCATGTGGCCAGGTTGGCAAAGTTGGTCACCAATTGTTCTGGGCCAAGAGGTAAGGGAGCCAGAGGACGTCCTAAAGAACGATGGGTTGATGAGATCATAAATCAAAATCGCGCCGATCTATGGCATACCGCGGTGCGGTGGAACTTGCCGATTTCGGAAGGTTGGGAGTTGTATAATGGCCGCCCAACTCACCAGCGACTGCTCCGCCCAGATGGGCCACGTATCCGATGTTCTGCTGCGTGTGCTTCCAGTAGCGATCATACACCGCGGTCCCGACATCCACGCCCGCCAGCAACACGAAAACCAGCAACTGAATTATGGCGAACTCCATTTCAGCCCAATTCTGAAAACCATTTCAATACTACTAAGAAAATCTTGAATGAGTAAAACAAACCAGATTTTACCAGTGGGAGGCGCCTTTGCACCGGATGCCGGCTAGATTATGGGTACAACAACGGCGCCTATTTCTGCCGTGAAGCAGTAATGTGTAAGCATTGCTGTGTTTCCGCCTGAAGGGCGCCGTAGCTAGTGAAATTATTGGGCAAATGAAACTTGACATCTTGTCTCAAGATGACGAGCGCAATTGTAGTGCCGCTCAGAATTTTTGGCTCAATAATCCTGAGCGGCACTGCATTGTAATGGTCTCGTTCCTAGCGATTTGATGAAATTTGCTACGCGAACATTTTTGGGGAGAAATAATTGATCAAACTTAGTCTCATCACTTACTCCGTCGTCTATCAGTTATCTCTATCGGCTCTCTTTATTAACCCAGATACAGTATACTAAATTATTGATAACAATAATAATAAGAACCTAGAATTAGATCGCAACTGATTTAGCCGTTTCGAATGGGTTCAGTTATTTTATTAAAATTCTTTGATATATCAAACCGTAAGCAACGTTAAGGCAGCTATTGTTCGGGATTTTCCATTCGGGCGTAACTAGATGCTTATAATCGTACAGAAATTCAACCGTTAAAACTCTATATCACTTTCTTGAAAATCTAATTATCCTAATCCCTTGGACATAAGATGGTAAGTCTATTGTAGCCCAAGAACTTGACCAGCTACAGGCTACTTTAGCCCTTTAAACTCGAAACACTAACGCCCGTTCCCAATATTCAGTCTATCTCTTACTTGAGATAAAAAATCGTAACTATCGTTGACTTTTCTATCCCAATAAACTTATCCGTAACTTACGGTAACTCACCTTATCCGTGCACGCTGTCTGCCAATGGGACGACGTATAGCTTCAAGCGATATAAAGTTTGTATGGAAATTGCAATTCACGCGTCCCAATATAAGGTGATAAGAATGACTTATCGGTTATATTGGGACAGCTTTAGATTATTGACAGCTTATTACTGACAGTAGAAGGTAGTAATTTATCTCAATCTGTAGATAGTATATTGGGGACGGCCGTTATAGTACTTGTACACTACTGCTTGACAGAGGCGCGTCTTTGCCATCCAGCCGTGTCCAAACGAAAATAGGCGGAAAAAATTAGTTCCAACTGAATGTGCTAAAATGTCATCTTACCATGATAATTGTCGCTATATGCGCTGTTATTAGGGCATATACTCCGCCGGAAGCACCCGCAAGGTAGACTTTTGGATCTGCCAGACTCGTGGCCAGGGAACCCGCAGCCACTCCAGCCAAGTAGACTAGCACAACTCTCCACCATCGGTGCACCATCTCGAGTGGTACGCCGAGAAACAGCTGCACCAGAAGATTGACTAGAAGATGTACCACGCTGAAAGATTATTGAAAATCATTGTCCTATTATTTTATTGAGTAATTTTATTTAAACAAAAGAAAGAAGAAGAAAAGAAAGAAGAAGAAAAGAAAAAAATGTATATTGACGTCATTATACATTCTGATAATAGTTCTTAAAGTTATACTAATCTAATTATGACCTAATGACGCCAATGAGCCCCCAAATTCAGCATAATTGTGGTTTCGAAAGAATCCACAACGTTGGTCTTCCGTGGAAACCCAGAAGTCTTCTGTGGAAACCCAGAAGTCTTCTGTGGAAACCCAGAAACGAGTAACATTTAAAATAAAGTACAAACCCGCACTTGTAAAACAGCGCAAAATCCCAATGAAATTTCGTGACTATTATTTATTATAATAATTATATAATAAAACATTTATTTCGGATCAGATCCATATCTCTGTTAGTAAAGTTTTACTTAAAAACTAATGTTAGTAGGTACCTACATAAATCAAAATTATTTTATATAGGTATCTGCAAAAATACTACTACTAATAATATTATAACGTGGGCCATTTTAAAAGTTTCTCAACTGACCATTTCTGTATAATTATTTGAAAAAAATTACAATATTTGAAAAATAATACTTCAAGAGTAAGTTACATTTTACTTTGTGTGATTGTCATGTTTTGTTTTTACATTGGGGCACCTGCACCGTTTAAAAAATTGTGTCACGGCAGTGCAATGAATTTAAATCGAGAAACTATAGCCATAAATTTTAATGATCTTCACCGTGGCCTGACTTTAGTAAAAAAAAAAAGGCTGCCAGAGACTTCAATTGGCATGAGTTCAGAGGCGTATATACCGCCGTATTTGCCGTATTAATAATACGGGGCCCCCAAAGCAAAAATTCATAAATACTTTTGCTGTTTGCTGAAAAAAAGGCAAGGAGAGTGTATATTGAATGGAAAAAGTGACAGATACATTTTTTTTCCTTAGTGAGAAACTTTTACCCTTCATAAAGACCCCCAAGCAAATTTTTATGCACTGCACGAGTTGAAGCTCCATCTTGCAGCTCTGTGTATTCCGGGTTCAGTGAATTAGGCGTGGACGAATCATCTCTGTGACGAATTGGTATGAGCCAAGCACATAAATTTATGCATGTACTCTTGAAGAGACCTAAGTATCATCATCATCATTTCAGCCGGAAGACGTCCACTGCTGGACAAAGGCCTCCCCTAAAGATCGCTATGACGATCGGTTCTGCGCTGCCCTTATCCAATCTGTTCCGGCGATCTTGACCAGATCATCGATCCATGGTCTGCGTCTTCCACTACGTGGTCGCCATTCGAGAACTTATCTGCCCCACCGGCCATCTGTCCGTCGAACTATGTGGACTGCCCACTGTCACTTCAGTTTCGCAAACATCTTACCTAAGTAGTACTTAGAAACTTAAATTTGTTTATGATTTATAGTAGGGATTTATATAAAAGCGATGGACATATTAATGTTTCGAATCGGTGGTGACTCTGTCAAGTATCCGATATCTAAATCTACTTTTGAATCAAAACATGAAACTCACTTAACATGCACCAGCATATAGGTCAGGAACCTCCAGGCTTCGTGCCTCTTCCGCGGGTTGTAGAGGAATAGCTTGCCGATGGGCCCCGAAGCCGTAGAGGTGCTGTGAGCCGCGTCGTAGCAGAAAAGCACAATCTCCACCAAGGATATGATGATCATGGACACTGCAGGCGGCCAACAGCTGTACTCCTCTTCGTACGTACCGTCTGTGTACGTGAACACTGTCTTGCTACGAGATCGGACTGATTGACGAACACAAACGGAAGGGGAGGATCGGGAAGGTTGGGGTCGACGCGTGTACGTTTTAAATATCCAATATTAAGAGGGTGTAATATTTTTCATTTTCATTGAGATGTAAAAATCATGAGTTATACATAATGTGCCATTTTAAAATTCATATTTACATGTATGATTTGACGCGTTTGTATATTTTGTGAAATAGATTTTTTTTTTGAAAATATCGCGTTTAAAAGTGTACAATTGAAATTGATGTTGGAATAAATTGTAAATAATGTGAAATATAAAAGGAAAAAAGAACAACCAATTTGGCATTTAACGAAATATTTGTTTTTTTTTTTTTAATTTAAACAATACAGTCCATTTTCATTTGATTACAATAGATCAGAAATAGATCACGCGACGAAAGTGTGACCGTTGTTACGACGAACAGGATGCATTAAGTCAATTATGTGAGTCGCGTGTTGAAAAGGGCATTGTAGTTAACAAGGTAATTGGTCGATGCGAATTTTGAACGACGAAACAAAGTTTTATAACAGTTTTTATGTACATATCGCGTCGGGATAAAAACAAACAAAACAATAGGATAGGGGAAAAATTTGTTAGTATTTTGTAAATATAGTAAATTGTTATTTTGCTTTCTCCACAACCAAAACCCCAACACAGACAGGCAAGAATAAGCATACTAAACATAATTAGTACCTAACTATATGTTACTGCTTTTATGTATATATTTATGGAACCGATCGTCGGAAAATTAGTATAAATTTGAAACTTTAAATTGAAGACATTACTTTTATAATAAAATACAGCGAGATTGGTGAGACACTAACGACATTTAAGGAGAGTACTCGGCATTTGATTCACGTTCTCATCATATTATAAATTTAGGTAAGGACCGCTTTTTGGAACAAATATCCATAGTTTTTATAATAAATAAATAATCGGGAATGTATCGACACACATTCCCGACACCGATAACGTTGATTCAATCATATTGCGTCGGTCCACGCACTTCAAAAAAGCAACGCCGTCACACCCCGGTTTCAACCAGGTGACTTTTACTGCACAAAACACACACTTGCGCTTACACGCACCGACAGGTCGAACCCCAAAAATTCTGAATGGCACTAAAACTGCGCTCGACACCTTGAGACATAAGATTTAAAGTCTCATTTGCCCAGTAATTTCACTAGCTACGGCGCCCTTCAAACCCAAACACAGTAATGCTTATACATTACTGCTTCACAGCAGAAATAGGCGCCGTTGTGGTATCCATAATCTAGCCGGCATCCTGTGCAAAGGAGTCTCCCAATGCCAATAAGATTTAGTAATCTTACTAGACTTCGGTCAGTTTACAACACATGCTGAAGACGTTCTCGAGAACCACCTACAAGTAAGTACACAAAATGCTGCAAGAAGATTAATTCAACAACTCAGTAATAGCGGTTACCAGCCAATTATAATAAATTTTTAACGGTGGATTTTGCAAAACAATTAGTAAACATATTATTTACGTAAAAAGCTACTCCGTAAGCACGTGGCGTAGTTTGACGTAGGTAAACAACACCCCTAACCTAACAATAATTAATAAGTTAACGAAAGTGACAGGTGATAGGTGTTTATGTTGTAGTACACGGTACGTACTCGTTCGTGTCCATGCGTTGCATAATTAATTACTTAACTTTCGGTTAATTTTACTAAGTATTTAAATATCACGTCCTCGAGTATATTTTTTTTTATGAAAATAAGGGACGAGACGAGCAGGAGATTTAGCAGATGTTAATTGATAAGCGGCAATGCATTGTAATGGGCATACAATGCATTGCCGCTCAGGATTGTTGATAAATCCAAAAATTCTGAGCGGCACTACAGCTGCACTCGTCACCTTGAGACATAAGATGTTAAGTCTCATTTGCCCAGTAATTTCACTAACTACGGCACTCTTCAGACCGAAACACAGTAATGCTTACACGGCCGTAATAGGCGCCGTTGTGGTACCCATAATGTAGCCGGAATTCTGTGCAAAGGAGCCTCCCACTGATAAAATGGTGGTTTAGTGTCCCATCAATCATGCTCTACTACCTATTAGACATAATATATACATTGGAAAGCTATATTATGTTACAATTAATAAAATTATTCCCAGTCTCATTCTTCTTACATGTCTGTCAAACCTCTAAAATGCGTACCTTTATAGCATAAAAGACACTTAGTGGCAGTAGCAATGTTAATTAATTAATGTTCGGTGACGATAACAGTAATAAAATAACACGACTAAAAATTCAAATTGCTGCCTTTAGTGGTAAGCCTGAATGCAATCCCAAATGCAAAGCAAATTAGTTAATAATTACAACACAAATAAAATTTGAAAAACAAAATTTTATGAACGATGCGGGACTCGAACCCACGACCTCCGGCGTTCCGTGCCGGTGCTCTAACCAACTAAGCTAAACGTTCGAGTGTCGTATCGTTATAAAATCTTGTATGCTTTGTTCAACTCTCAGGTTGTGGCTCACGATCTACTCTACAGTTGATAACCTGCTCAACCCAATATTTGCATATTAGGATATTGACTTGAAATGTCGCTCTTGTAAATGTAAAAAAATTGTTATGTTTTTAAAGTGATAATCCTCGCTTCTAGGATTAATATACAAATAAAATTTAAATAACAAAATTTTATGAACAATTACAACTGTGAAGTAGATCTTGTAGATGAAGCCACAAACTGAGAGTTGAACAAAGCAAAACAAGATTTTATAACGAGGCGGTACTTGAACGGTTAGCTCAGTTGGTTAGAGCACCGGCATGGAACGCCGGAGGTCGTGGGTTCGAGTCCCGCATCGTTCATAAAATTTTGTTTTTTTATTTTAATTGTGTATTAATCCTAGAAGTGAGGATTATCACTTTAAAAACGTTATTAAACACAAGCCTTTCTAGCTCCGTACCATTCAGCTCAATTAACTTTACTTTTCTTTTCATATAAGAAAATACAACAAAGTATGTTTCAAAGCACATAATATTATTACGATAAAATAAATGCATTTAATCATTAAATCTTCCTTATACAGATAATTAGTCGGATAGGCTAAGCCTTGAACGTACAAACAGATAACTATTACATCCAAGATAATGTATGCATCATGAGTTTAAATCTAAGCTTTAGACCCTGAGAAGATGGTCAAAGGGACACAGTTACCGTCAGCATTGTTACATTGTGAGGTCAAACAAATACACCAAAAAATATATTGCAAATGTTAATGATAAATGACCAGTTATCTTAGCTTTAAATAACGGAATTTTAACATTGAAATCTTTCTAATCATAAAGTAATAATGTCATGAGTTTTGAATAATATATTTGTTATGTCAATATTGAATCTATTTAAAACTATTTCGACAATAATATATTAATTTTTGCCATTTAATTCTATTCTACTTTATAAATATACGTTATATAAAAAAAAATTATAAATTCATACCGAAATGTTGTAAAACCCTTTTGACATATCGAGACGCAGTTCTTAGCGACCACTTACATATACAATTTGTCCTCTCACTCAAACTCTTACTACATTTAAACAGTTTTAGCCACATAGTTAATATTTAGTATAATAACAGGAAAACGACAAAAAACTTTGTGTTTCTAAAAATGTTTTCAAAACACAACTGCCCCTCGTGTCGTCCATTTTTTTTATTGTTGTGATATTTATCGATACTTATTTATCGATAAAACAAATCACACGTGCATCAAGATGTTTGCATTTGCTAATACTGTAGTTGCTGGTGACCGATTGCGTTCAGCTGCATGGACCGTGGCAGGCGCCATAGCCTAGTTTATGCAACAACTGTGACAAGGACAAATGCGGAAATAATTGAGAATTACGTAACAATATTGTTTTTATTCAGCTTAATAAATGAAACCTGTCTGCTGGGAACTTAATAATATCAGACAGGTATTGAACCACCGATAAGTTATGTATCCTTACATCCGAAACAGCAAATGCATGTTCTATTTTGGTTCGTCTCTTTATTAATGACGATCGAAGTCCTGTGTACATATAATTATCCGTAACATGCAGCATACTATTAAATACAGCAAAGTGCCACCGCCGCGCCTGCTGTTTGATAGCGATGAACTCAAAAATATAAAACGGTTCATGTGGTACGTGGTACGCGAAGTGACTTATCAGGATTAGTGTAAATTTACTATTTCGTATTAGGAAAGTGAGCATTTGATGTCCAGCTCTGCTGCCATCAAGAAATATTAATTTCTTTCGTCTTCGTTTAACTTTAACTTTTCAACGTGAATATAATTGATATCTTGATTAGATATATTATTTTAAGTGTTTAATACAGGAAACAGATTGACTTACCGCATAAATCATCCACAGTTTCGCAAACTTCAATGAGATAACAAGCCCCAATGAATAAGACGCTCGTATTGACATCACGGCACAACAAGATGTCCACTTCAAAACAGGTATACGACCTCATCTTATTTAACACAAGTAATTTTCAAACTATTTTTTGTATGAAACCGATTGGGTGCGTGTCCAAAGGTCACATTGAACATTATTTTTACAATATTTTCCCAATATACATGACAGCGTATTCTATCCGGTAGAGCAAAGGATATGGTATGAGGCAATTTTGTAAATAGCCCATTTTTATCATTATCACATCAGCCAGAAGACGTCCACTGCTGGACAAAGGCGTCCCCCAAAGATCTCCACGACGATCGGTCCTGCGCTGCACTCATACAACGTATACCGACGATCTTGACAAGATCATTCGCGTCGGTCCATCTTGTGGGAGGCCTACCATCACTGCGTCTTTCGGATAAGTGGTCGCAATTCGAGGACTTTACTGCCCTACCGGCCATGCGTACGTCGAACTTCAATGTATTCGAGTATTTTACTATGGCTGTAATATAACATATTTTCGAAGTCGTTCACTGCTTTGATTGCGTTACTAGTAGAAAATGTATTATTGGTATTGTGCCCGGCACACAAACTTACGACTAATACCAAGCGTATGAAGAGTTTCAAAAATTGCATTCGCCTCCATAAATACTTATCCCCTTATTCATAATAGTCTGCTAACTTAAAGCATTGCTAATTCTCACTCTGTCTTCTTCTATTGACCTAAGTCAGAATGAGAAAAAACACTCCTTAGTGGCTGTTTTAAGTTAGCGGACCATTATGAATAAGGGGGTTAGTGTAATTCTATCAAAGCAATTCTGTTCTCTTTATAAACCGATTCTAATTTCGTAAAAATTAGTAAATATTCATGATTGAAAGGCATGTTAGTTATTATTTCTTAAATTGTAACAGTATTTATTGGTTATTCTACAAATACGAACTTGAATTACAAACATGTAGACTCTAGGCGTGTTTGTTACCACGGATTACCCGTTTATGATAAGATCACTTTACACGCGATATATTATAGATAAGGAACACAACATCACACACAATAAATTCCGAAATTACAAACTGTAATCTTAGCAATATCCTCAACGTTATGGGCAGATTATACCGCTTTATAACCAAAACCTATCACTATTCTTACCAACTCAACGTAATCTTCAATTGAATAAATGCAAACATTTTAAACAAGAAAACTATTATAATCCCATTGTAAGGCCATAACTTTAAAGATTTACTCGATCACCATAAATGGCGTAATAATGCTATAAAAGATGTGTTATCACCATCATCCATAAGAACCGTCAAGTGAGCCCTTCGGTCGTCCATTGATTACCTACTGAGTTATAAATTCAATACAAGATTGTACAATCAATATTATAATATTATATATGTCTATAGACAGTTTTAAATTTTACCAAAGTTACAATCTATTTGTCGATTTATAAATTGTTTATTAAATAAAACGTAACACTAGAGATTAATATTGCAATATACAGGTTGTCCCAAAGTATTCTTAAAAAATAACAAAGTATTATTTTAGTAAAATAGCCTATCTTCGATATTTAAGGTACTTTCCCTTCATGTCCCATAACTTTGGGACCCCCTGTATAGTTAAAAACATGGCGTTAGTGAATGAACGAAAAGATTTCTACCTCCTTAAGCTTTAACAAACATAAAATCTACAAATACATCATTCAATGAAACTTTTTAACTTGTTAAAACGTAATATCTAATATCCCATCATGTTGATATAGGGTTAGTCCACTATCAGGTCACATCATTCAAACAGGGCCGTTTGCAAAATTTATGGATCGTACAAAATACAAAAATGTACGAGTAACGTGTTTTATTATACTTTTTGTTATTGATTCGATTTTGTTGTTATATGTATGTACTGTTGTAAGTTTTTGATACTTTGATCGTCTTCGTTAATTTCCTATGAATTCCCCATTTCATGCGTAGGGCTGCCATAATATTTGGATCCCAATACGGGAAGTTTTAACACTTTCGATGTCCAAAAAGCATTAACATTTTTTACGACGACAATTAACATATTTTACTGATATTACTAACTGTGGTGAAAAATACCACGTATGTATGTTTTGACAGCTTTAACACAGTAGAAAAGAAAAGTACAAAAAAATCAAAACTAAAGATTTTATTCGTACTAATCGCACCCGTTAGAGTAACAATGTTTAATTGAAATTAACATCAGTTTATTATTTCGCCCAGCCAAATTTTGAGGTATTTTTTTGTCGTTTTTAATAAAATCATAGAACTGAGCACATATCATTTTAAAATTATGGTGACAAATCTATATGGATTCAATGGTCTCTACCGACAACCTGTTTCGTTATTCTGTGCGCCGTTATCAATGGAAATATTCTTTTCATTTCTCATACTCGGAAAGTAATGCTGTCTTGATCTGATTATTGGGTGGAAAATGCTGCTTCTCTCCATGGAGAGGGAAAAACTCATAAAAATTACTTTCCACCTAAGGAACGGAATGAACTTGAAAAAAAATTGAACTGCTTTCAACTGTAAAGAGTTTTATGTAAAAAAAAATAATAAAAAAAAGCTGCGGCCATGTGACTTTCTAAACAGCCACTGTGAACTTCTTTGAGCGTAATAAGTCGCAACATATACGCGGTGAGTTCCATATTTAAAACTTAAAAAGTCGACATAAATTGTCCTAATTTGACACTTCATTTTAAATAGGTACTACTAATATTATGATATATTATCAATAAATAGTTTATATAAACAACTAGTTTTATTTTCCTCATATTCGAAATGAAAAGTACAGTGTTTAACACGGGTAAAAGTATCAATTCCTACTCGGACTATAGCCTCCCTTGCTGCGCTCGGGCGTCTAAATACCTCGGGAATTGATTCTTTTGACCCTCGGTTAACAATCTACTATTCTATATTTGAGTTGTGGGTAACTACCCCCGCATCCCCTACCGCGCCGCTCGCGCTATTCATTTCTATTTTTTGTAGCAATTGTTGAAAAACGGGACAAATATGGGACATGTAGCAATATGGGACGGCATGTTTTTTGTACGGTGACACTCCCGTATATAATATACAATAAAGACAATTGATGTTACTGACACAAGAAGAAATGAATGTCATTCAATTTATTCCATTAAAAGTATAAGCTCACACATCTCATTATTGTAATTTCTTTAAATAATATTCTTAATTAATTTCTAAAGTATTGTTTATTTTTTTAAAGTGATAACCCTCACTTCTAGGATTAATACACAAATAAATATGATAAACAAAATTATATGGACGATGCGGGACTCGAACCCACGACCTCCGACGTTCCGTGCCGGTGCTCTTACCAACTGAGCTAACCGTTCGAGTACCGCCTCGTTATAAAATTCTGTTTTGCTTTGTTCAACTATCAGGTTGTGGCTTCATCTACTTTACAGTTGATAACCTGCTCAACCCCAATATTTGCTTAGAGTTAGCTCAGTTGGTTAGCACCGGCACGGAACGTCGGAGATCGTGGGTTCGAATCCTGCATCGTTCATATAATTTTGTTTTTCAAATTTTATTTGTGTAGTGTGTGTTCTAGAAGTGAGGGTTATCTTAAAAAAAACACATAAAATACTTTAGAAATTAATTAAGAGTCTTCTCTCTCAGAGCGCCATTTGTTTCCGAAGCGATACAAGTGTCTAGTATATTAGAAATGACATCAAAAAGAATTCTAAAGGAATCAATTTGGAGAAAAAAAAATGCCTTTTTATGCCTTTTATGCAGGCAGGCAGCCGATGAAAAAAAGGCCAGGTTTATAACTTCAGTGTACGTGACAAGCTATATCTTAGACTGAGATTTATGGAGCGTACTTAGACTTTGCTCAGACTTTACTCAGGTACAACTCAGCTGAATATAAGCTTAGCAATCCTTTATTCAATTTTTATAGTCATTTGGGAGCTGTAACGAGTAAGTCAATCTGTAGCATTTTGAAACTCGACTGGTAAACCGAGTGAGTCGATCTGAAGCACTTAGAAATACGCACGACTTATTCGATTCCTGGTTTTAGGAAATGCTTTCCTTTTGAACTTATGATAGAATGAGGACGAATAATCTTAATATATATAAATTACGTGACACGTTGTTAGTCCGCGATAGACTCCTAAACTAATGTACGGATTATAATTACTTCATGGAGTGCAGTTTGGTCCAACTTGAGAGATAGGATAGTTTTTATTTCGATTTGGGATCCATAATTATTTTTATTTTCAATATTTGTTTTGTATGGACATATTTTCTACGAGAGAATTTAGTGATGCACGGTTTGACAGTTCCGCTGTGAAACAGTTTCATTATAAAAACAGGGAGCATTTTTTAAGAAATAATTTTTGATGTTTTGAAATATTATTGGCGCATTCCTATAAAACAGTATTTTTTTATTATCTACAGAACAACGTCTATCGGGGCAGCTAGTGTAGGTATAGTTTTAAACAGGTAGATTTGAACACTCTATATAGAAATTTACAAAAAATTGCGCGGGAACGTAACAGTACTTGCCGTACGCCATATTGAGTAGTTAAGACAGCCCATTGTAGTCAAGTTCGCTTTTTATCACATTCAGCAAAGTATTACGCAAGTAAAATCTGAGCAAAATCTAAGTACGCTCTAAAGATCTCATATTCACTTACTCGCGATTAGTATATGTCAGTTTCTTAAGTGTGCTCTATTTTTAAACAATGCACTGTTTAAAAATAGGGGTACACTTTCTACATGAATTTTTTTCCGACTTTTTCACAGTTCACAAATAAAATTAGAAAAACAAAATTTTATGAACGATGCGGGTTTCCGAACGACCTCCGGCGTTCCGTGCCGTAGCTCTAACCAACTGAGCTAACCGTTCGAGTACCGCCTCGTTATAAAATTCTGTTTGCTTTGTTCAACTCTCAGGTTGTGGTTTCATCTACAACGCCGGAGGTCGAGGGTTCGAATCCCGCATCGTCCATAAAATTTTGTTTTTCAAATTTTATTTGTGTATTAATCCTTAATTGTAAATTAATAATTAAGTGGTACTACACTTTAAAAACAATAACATATTGCTTTTCACAGTTATCACAGTCTATCTAGACGTATAAATGATCTAAGTTTCATTATTAACGCAAGATATAACACTACACTACATAGTACGATGGCTAGTCACGGATTAGATACAATTAAACAAAAACAATATCATATCACCAACGTGTTGCCGTTAAAAATAGAGGTAAACTGTCAACCTCAATTTTCTTTCGACTTTTTCACAGTTTATCTAGTCGTATAAATGATCAAATTTCATTATTAGCGCAATATAAAACACTACACTACATAGTACGATGGCTAGTCACGGATTAGATACAATTAAACAAAAACAATATCATATCACCAACGTGTTGCCGTTAAAAATAGAGGTAAACTGTCAACCTCAATTTTCTTTCGACTTTTTCACAGTTTATCTAGTCGTATAAATGATCAAATTTCATTATTAGCGCAATATAAAACACTACACTACATAGTACGATGGCTAGTCACGGATTAGATACAATTAAACAAAAACAATATCATATCACCAACGTGTTGCCGTTAAAAATAGAGGTAAACTGTCAACCTCAATTTTCTTTCGACTTTTTCACAGTTTATCTAGTCGTATAAATGATCAAATTTCATTATTAGCGCAATATAAAACACTACACTACATAGTACGATGGCTAGTCACGGATTAGATACAATTAAACAAAAACAATATCATATCACCAACGTGTTGCCGTTAAAAATAGAGGTAAACTGTCAACCTCAATTTTCTTTCGACTTTTTCACAGTTATCACAGTCTATCTAGTCGTATAAATGATCTAAGTTTCATAAAAAGCGCAATATAAAACACTACACTACATAGTACGATGGCTAGTCACGGATTAGATACAATTAAACAAAAACAATATCATATCACCAACGTGTTGCCGTTAAAAATAGAGGTAAACTGTCAACCTCAATTTTCTTTCGACTTTTTCACAGTTTATCTAGTCGTATAAATGATCAAATTTCATTATTAGCGGAATATAAAACACTACACTACATAGTACGATGGCTAGTCACGGATTAGATACAATGAAACAAAAACAATATCATATCACCATTATAAACAATGCACTGTTTAAAAATAGAGGTTAACTGTCAACCTCAATTTTCTTCCGACTTTTTTAGAGTTATCACAGTCTATCTAGTCGTATAAATGATCTAAGTTTCATTATTAGCGCAAGATATAGCACTACACTACATAGTACGATGGCTAGTCACGGATTAGATAAAATTAAAAAAAATATATCATATCACCAACGTGTTGCCGGTTCGGTTTGCGTTGCTCTCGCCGTTGTCGTTTCAATTTCTAATCGATACACAGTTATTTTTGTTCGCGCCGCAACATTCCATCGCTCACTCCCTATGCCAATAATAAAAATTGTTTGTTGACACAGCTTTTATTAAATAATAACTATTGCTTACGTAAGAGAATGAATGTTATTTACAATTCAATAACTATAATATAATACTAGCTATGCCGTCAGCTTGGACTCAAATCTATCTCGGCATGTTAGCTTACGTAAACTAAAAACTCAACTTGTTATATTGCTAGTCCGATGGAAGGTAAATTTTTGGTGTTTGTTTACAGAACATGTTGTCGATTGCTTCCGATAATGACCTCCGTGCGTGATGCCGCAGTAATGCCAACATACCTCTATATTCTATAATATCAAACAACACTTCTCTGTACATCAAATATTTTTGTCGCGTGCTTAGGCACGAGAGATACGAACTGCTAGAACTCATCATGATGGGAAAACAATTTGTTATGTTTTTAAAGTGATAACCCTCACTTCTAGGATTAATACACAAATAAAATTTGAAAAACAAAATTTTATGAACGATGCGGGACTCGAAACCTCCGGCGTTCTGTGCCGGTGTTCTAACCAACTGAGTCAACCGTTGGAGTAACGTATCGTTATAAAATCTTGTTTGCTTTGTTACTCGTTAGAGCACCGGCACGGGACGCCGGAGGTCGTGGGTTCGAGTCCCGCATCGTTTATAAAATTTTGTTTTTCAAATTTTATGATGGGAAATGTTACCGGAAGAAGAGGCGCAGATCGCAGATAAAAGTCTTTGCTGCGCAACATCCGCGAGTGGACAAAAATCGCGAGTGCGACAGAACTATTTCGCCTCGCGAAGAACAAAAAGTTAAAATTACAAAGCTGACTGCCAACGTTCGCTAGTCAGAGAGGCACGCGAAGAAGAAGAAGAAGTATATCAAAACAGAAGTTGCAAAGAACATAATTGCGCAATGTAGAAAAAAAATTAAAAGTAAATCACATTTACACTGAGACATTCGAGATATATTAAACTATCTATTGTGTTGAAACCTATTATCTCCTGGGATTCCTCTCGGTATGGGGGTACCACAAGGGTCGATTCTTGGACCGTTCCTCTTCCTAATTCACATATATCAAACGGGTTTATTCTTGGAATTCCTTATAACCTACATAAATGATAACTTTATAGAAAAAAAAAACACAAGGCAGTATTGTTTGCAGATGACACTTCACTCATATTCAAAGTGAAAAAAAGCCAAGTTTTATATGACGAAGTAAACAATGCTCTATCTGACATCGTGTACTGGTTAAGCGCCTATTGTTAAATAGTAATAAAACTTAATAAATTAAATTAACTGCGCCGAATGTCAAAAATGTAGACGAGAATATTTTACTAAACGGAAAGGTGGTAAAAACGGTGAAATCTGCTATATTTCTTGGTATTACTCTTAATTCCAAATTGCAATGGGGCGCCCATATTGGCGAATAGGCTTAGTTCTGCAGCATATGCGATCCCACAATTTAATTCGTCGATCTTCTAGAACAAGTATGTTTACTTCTTAAACTTTTCTCCGGTAACGGCCGTGAATGGACGTCCTGTTCTAGGATCATCTTCCAGCGACTCTCTCTCTGCCTTGCTTGAATTCTCATCTCCAAAGTTTTATGAAGTCAAACGAAGGTCCAGATTCCCCGTAAACTGAAGACATCTCTACAAATATTACTGACGGCATTTTGTTCTTCTTTGTGAGGTATTTTAAAACGGCTCGGTACCGAAATTCGGTACAATGCGCGGATGACTCAAACATGAACTCACGCTAATGACATGAAATTTGGTATTAATGCTAAACAGGTAATCAGCCTAGCAAAATTCCCTAAGAAAAAAGCGATTCACGCAATTGTATGAAACGTGCAGTCAAAGAGCAGCCGCCTCTCGTATCGGTAATATTTTTTTTATGGAATAGGAGGACAAATGAGCGTATGGGTCACCTGGTGTTAAGTGATCACTGCCCACATTCTCTTGCAACACCAGAGGAATCACAAGAGCGTTGCCGGCCTTTAAGGAAGGTGTACGCGCTTTTTTTGAAGGTACCCATGTCGTATCGTCCCGGAAACACCGCACAAGGAAGCTGATTCCACAGCTTAGTATTACGAGGAAGAAAGCTCCTTGAAAACCGCACTGTGGAGGACCGCCACACATCCAGATGGTGAGGATGATATCCTAATTTGTGGCGTGTCGTGCGAAGGTGGAATACTTTTATAATTAAGTGAATACTTTTCGCAATGAATTATATTGCAACCTATTGTTAATCTAATTCTTTTCATAATTATTCATCTTTATAAATACAAAGTAGGTACTAATATATATTTTTAAATATATGTTCTATGTAGGGCCGCATAACTCTTTCTTGGTTCTAAAATGTGTTTTATTCTGAGGACTTAATAATGTTTAGTCTATACGTATTCTTAGTTGCTTTATAGTATATATTTTAAGTATATTAAAAGCAGGAATGCTTGTCAAAGTATCAGACATAATTATTGCTATTCCTACTACAACTTTAGTATTCATTTCCCTTTACGCAAAGTCCAGTGCGATTAGAAATCCCCTCGAGGCGTTATCTTTCATATCAGCTATGAACTGAGTCACTATCAAACCTTTACCGAAGGTCACCGAAGGCGGAACAATTATTTACTGTGTTATCAAACATTACACAATTTAGTGTGCAACGCATACAAACCGTCATAAATCACATGAATAGAAAGAATGCCGCTTATAAACATTTGTATGATATACATAATCCCTACATAGTATAAAACAAAGTCGCTTTCTATGTCTCTATATCCCTATGTATGCTTAAATCTTTAAAACTACGCAACGGATTTTGATGCGGTTTTTATTAATAGATAGAGTGATTGAAGGGGAAGGTTTATATGTACAATTACACCCATTAAATGGTGGAGGAATACTGTTATTTTTGAGGTTTCTAATGTGATGTCGTAAATAAATACATTTTTTCTGCATACATTGCAAACGCAGGCTGAACCCTACGAGATTTATCAAAATAATGTACTAAGTATTGTACACATTGAAAAGGTCTACAGAAAACTCCGCAATGGTATATGTCTATCTCTTATGGATATCCCACAATAACATTTTTTTTGTCATTTACTGTTTATGACAAATAATGGCTAATTTTCAAAGCGATTTTTACAAATACAGCATTAAACTTATCTAATTAAATACCTTAAATACATTGTTGACTTAATATATATCTATATGGCACTTTACAGCATAATATAATTTAAATGAATATTTTCGAAAGACTAAGAATTAAACACTAAGAATTAAACACAAACAACATACACATTTAATTTTATTTATTACTAGCTGACCCAGCAAACGTTGTATTGCCGATATTAAAATCGCGATATAAAAGTAACTGTTGGTCGTAGATGGGTGAAAATTTGAATTTGTATGTATTTTTTAATGCTGACTTATAATCAAACAAATTAAAAAAAAAATGAAAAAAAAAAAATTGGCGTGGACCATCCGTAACATTTAGGGGAATGAAAAATAGATGTTCTCCGATTCTCAGACCTACCTAATATGCACTCAAAATTTCATGAGAATCGGTCAAGCCGTTTCGAAGGAGTTTAACTACAAACACCGCGACATGAGAATTTTATATATTAGACTATAGTAATGTTAAACATTCGCTGCCTAGTACTAAATTGACATGGGCACCTTAACAAAAAAAAGCGTGTACACCTTCCTAAAGGGCCTGGCGACGCTCCTGTTATTCCTGTAATGTCGCAGAAGGATGTGGGCGGCAGTGATCACACAACACCAGTGACCCCTACGCTCCTACATTGAAGGCTTTCATAAGTATATGTTGCTTTCTTGTACAAAAGCCTAACTGCATATTTAGAATCTGTTAACAATTCTAAATAGACCGACTTTTTGGTAAGTAATAGGTAATAACCTTAGGTAATTTATACGTCCAGATAGTCTCTTGCTGTTGGACTACCGAAAAAATAGGCCAGAATTAATACTTTAGTCACAAGCTACGTCTCACACTCGCGATTTGTATGACACTTTGTTTTAGATTATGATCTAAGGTAATCACACATGGAGTATTGCTGTCATCTCCGGTCTGGCGCACGGCTAGAGCAGCTCGAAGTGTGGGGTACCCAGTGCTCTGTGAACGGCTGGATCACTTGGCGTTGCGTAGAGAAGTCGCTTCATTGTGTGTCTTCTACCGCATTTATCACGGGGAGTGTTCCGAAGAGCTGTTTAACCTGGTTCCTGCCGCCGAATTCCACCTTCGCACGACACGCTCAAGTTAGGATATCATCCTCACCATCTGGATGTGTGGCGGTCCTCCACAGTGCGGTTTTCAAGGAGCTTTCTTTCCACGTACTACAAAGCTGGGGAATGAGCTTCCTTGTGCGGTGTTTCCGGGACGATACGACATGTGTACCTTCAAAAAAAGCGCGTACACCTTCCTTAAAGGCCGGCAACGCTCCTGTGATTCGTCTGGTGTTGCGGGAGATTGTGGGCGGCGGTGATCACTTAACAACAGGTACGCTCGTTTGTCCTATCTTTTTTTTATAAGAATAGTCTTATAAAAAAAAGATATTAACTAGTTACAGCTAGTTGTTTACATCGCGTGCCTGTATAACCAAACAAACCAAAGCCCCTAAGTTCCACTCATGGTGTAAACTCTAGTCTCAAACATCGTGTAGTAAGTAGTGTAGTTATCACGGTAACTGGGTCACTGAGCGGTTTACGTAAACCCGTATCACTTAACGTTTATATGTTAAGTCACGTCTTGTTCGATTCCGGCACACACTCGCGCGAACTATATTCAAATCATTGCTAATGTGGACGGACAGAAGGCACACTCGTCATCATTTCAGCCGGAAGACGTGCACTGCTGGGCAAAGGCCTCCACCAAAGATCGCCATGACGATCGGTCCTGCGTTGTCCGCATCCAACGAGATTTGTTACGATGGGGCAAACGAGCAAGAGGCTCACGGGATAGGGAGAGGTGAGGCAACCGCCCATGGACATGCATTAAGAAGGGAGCATGCTTATTTCTTGAAGGTCCCTAAGTCTTATCTGTTCCAGAAAACCGCGGCCGGTAATCGATTCCACAAAGTGGCTGCACAAGGTAAGAAATTTCTTGCAAAACGCGCGGTGAGAGTGATGCGGTTCCAGTGAACATGACGAGATCGTCGGCCCATCTTGTGGGGGGCCTACCAAAACTACGTCTTCCGGTGTGTGGTCGCCATTCAAGGTCTTTTCTGCCCCATCGGCCAACTGTCCGTCGAGCTCTGTGCCCTGCCCACTGCCACTTCAGTTTCGCAACCATTTTTTTTTATGGAATAGGAGGACAAACGAGCGTACGGGTCACCTGGTGTTAAGTGATCACCGCCGCCCACACTCTCCTGCAACACCAGAGGAATTACAAGAGCGTTGCCGGCCTTTAAGGAAGGTGTACGCGCTTTTCTTGAAGGTACCCATGTCGTTAACTGCTTAGTTAAACCTAAAGTAGAGTCAACGCAGACAAATAAAAATATAATTCTATATTTCCTTTTCAGTAAATCCTTTTTTTCGACACGTGTTTCGTCTCCAAACGAGGTTTCTACAGGAGCTGATCTTGACTCGCCAAATATTGGCACTCTGTTTAATTTGTGAAACTTATCGGACTTAGCACTAAAGATCATTATTGAAAGCATTATAAATGGATTTCCGTAACATATTACATAACATATATATACATAGTCCGACGGACAGATGGCCGTTGGCCGTAGTAAAGGGCCTCGAATGGCGACCACGTACCAGAAGACGCAGTGTTGGTAGGCCCCCCATAAGATGGACTGACGATCTGGTCAAGATTCCTGTAATACGTTGGATGAGGGCAGCGCAGGACCGATCGTCGTAGAAATGGGGTAGGCCTTTGTCCAGCAGTGGACGTTCTCTGGCTGATGATGATGATGATGATTACATAACGCTTGACGTCATTTTTACACGCTTTATATAAGCGTCACCTGTATGTATGTTTGTTTGTAACCGACTCATTTGGGCGCGATTTTGACCCACTTTAAACGGCCAGATTTCGTTCAAACTTCGTAGATTTATCGAGGACCGATGACAATAGATTAATTTGATAAAATTAATCCATTTTTCAATTTGCAAAATTAGATTTTGGTTAATTTACATAAATAATAATTTAGATAGTTTTCATCTGTAAGGCAGGAATTGATGTTAATTTTAAATTTCAACCATTATCATTAACCGGTTTATCTAATATTAGGAAAGTTTCGAATGCCAAAGAGAATTTTTAATTCAACAATGCAAACAATAGTTATAAAAAAATTAAAAAAGAAACACGCTTTTATATATAAACCAATATTTTTTAGTCCGGTTTTCTATAAAAAGCGTGTTTTTTAGTTTTTTTTAACTACTATTTATTAGACTTATACCCCCTTATTCATAACAGTCTGCTAACTTAAAGCATTGCTAATTCTCACTCTGTCTTCTTCTATTGACCTCTGACTTAGGTCAGAATGAGAAAAAACACTCCTTAGCGGCTGTTTTAAGTTAGCGGACCATTATGAATAAGGGGAGTAGTCTTTTATTTTCCTGGTAAATGTATTCAGTAATGGTAACTGATAAACTTGTTCTTTTGTAATTTTAAAATAACGGTGTATTTTGTTATACTAGAAAACCATTTTTTTTTGTTATTTCCGATCGGCCTGAATCGATTTTAACGGAACTTTACATGTTGGACTAACTTTTGGTTAGGTGCATTTTATAATAATTATCAAGGATTACGTACCTACTTAAAAATTAAAATCCATTTAAATGCGAACAAATAAGTACCTACATGATCACGCCGTGAAGCAGTGATGTGTAAGAATTACTGTGTTTCGGTCTGAAGGGAGCCGTAGCTAGTGAAATTACTGGGCAAATGAAAGTTGACATCTTTTGTCACAAGGTGACGAGCGATTTTGTAGTGCCGCTCAGAATTTTTGGGTTTTTCAATAATCTGGAGCGGCGCTGCATTGTAATGGGCAGAGCGCATCAATTACCATCAGCTGAACGTCCTGCTCGTCTCGTCCCTTATTTTTAATAAAGAAAACGTAAACGTCAAACGCGGCTGAGCTCCCTTTCCATAATGGATATAATGGAAACATTCATTATTTACATAATTAAAAAAAAATCTTAAAACAAAAGTCGGTTACGAAGCTAGCAGGCACAAATATGAAATGAGGAAGTACTGATATTACATACAGTAAACATTCACGCTAGTAAGTATTAAAAGTATTTTCAGCATCATTGGCACCACTTTCACTTACGATTAACTGTGCAATAATTGAGTTGTTTAAGCGTTAAATGTTGCATATTAGAAGCCAAAATGTTAACACGAAGCGTTACAAGAAAGCGGTCGAAGTAACCCCAGATGGCTGATGAGACAACGGATTTAATAGCGGTTTATTCTGATTAATTCTATACATTATTATACTTTATAATATTTACAAGCATTACAAATTGAAATTCAACTCCATTATATCAAGCAAGTATTATTATATTCACAAATATGGAACGTAGAGGCAAGGAGAATCATCTGTGTATATGAAAAAGTTTCCGTCAAAATGCATTAAGGCGATTTTAAACAAGTTTTGTGGTGAAAGTATAGCATTTCGAGCTATGAACACTACTTAATCCTGTTACACATATCCTTAAGTCTTATTTGTAGGTTGCTAATGCTTGCTGTTGGTTATAGTTAACACTGCCGAGCCTTTTTGAACTACCACTATTCTTTGAAGTTAAGTTTTATGGCATGGCGTGACGCATTTTTTTGGTACTTCTCTCAAAAAAGTTATTCCTTATAGCTTCTACTTTTTTGTGTAGGTTCATTTATTCAGATTAGTAGTGAATAACGAGGATTGTAAGCATATAACCTGTTTTCCACCCAAGAATTTTGAAAATATTGGCTTTGTTACATAGATGGCGGGCCGGCCGCCGTGAAATCATATCGCTCAAGGTCGCTGGCATTTAGTGTCGCCTTAAATTAGGGTGGCGCCACAGTGTAGGGTAAGAACAGAAGCGACAAATTTAAAATAATACTAATCACTCTACCTGCGCCTATTCTCATAATAACTCTTTAAGGTTATATTAACTACATTATTTTCGCATTACGATCGCTACATTCACCATACCCTGTACATATACCAGCGCCATTGTGGAAGGTTTTTAAACTGTTATTTACAACACAGCTCGACAATTTTTCAACTTTTCTCCCTTAAGAGTTGATACTCCTTGCCTCTACCCTCCATATTCACAATTTACAGATAAATGGAGCTGAAACTTCAAAACGTCAATGAACAACTGTCAATGTCTACAAATGACAGATTATTGCCGTAAAGTAACGGAGACAGACTAAAAATCAGTCATTGTAAAAGAATGCCGCTCTTTAATCCGTAAAATCCAGTTGCTGAATTTTAAATTTCGAACAATGTATGGTATGATACAGAATAATATGAAAGGCCAATAACAACAACCAGACAAAACAATAAATAATAAACAATGTACCGCCATCCGACGTCGTGACCGGTTGGAAGCCTGACCACCTTCCTAATAAAAAAATTAATCTTGTAATTTATTGTTATAGTCATGCTGAAAACTTGTAATATACTCACTACAACACTAAACAAGGCGAATATCACAGCAACGCAAAGCCATTTTGCCAAATGTTAATGCCTAGATTGTAATTAAAAAGTATAATAAATTAAATAGATTCAAGTATATGCACCATATTAAAAAAAATCATAGACATCATAGACCAAGTATAGTACTAGACTAATTGATAGCTTCCGTCTCACTCACACGAGAACAAGAAAAAACTTATGCGAGTCTTATGTAAAGAAATGAGATAGAGTGATTAGATTTTTTGTTTCGCCATGCGTGCCGGTTTCTTCAAGGTCAGCACACCCGGTGTGCTAAACAAACTTGACAGCGCTGCACAGAAAACTTGTGAAACGTGTGAAATATCCACTATTTATTCAATATCAGTGACAATTTTAGGTAGAATCGAAGGAAATATGGTGCGATGTTGTGTTTTACGATGTAAAAGTGATAGTGAAAGAACACTTGTGTTATATTATGTACTTATTGTACCTATATATATGATATTATCTCTCTCATGTTGGCCACGCCAAACCGATGTCTAGTTACTATACTTGGTCTATGATAGACATAGAGAACGGACTGATCAAACATGGCCGCTCGCTGTCATCCACCATTTTATGCTTTTTTTACTCAAATTGCTTACACAACACGAAAATATGAGACCTTCAAGATATAATCTCAAGGCAAATGTGATGTTTATTGATAACAATCTATGCCTCATGCGCTTCATAATAATTGGCAAAATGGCAAAAAATATATGTACACTAAATAACATCTAACGACCAAATCTGCAATGTGCATACCAAATTACGCCCGAGTTGGTACTCGGTTTTTTCGTGTTCAAGTATAGTTCAAGGTATATGTGGTTATTGCTACATGAAAAAGAGAAGACAAATGGTAGAATCTTGTTTTACCCCTAGATTGATGCAAATGTGATCGTTGTTCATCAAATACACAACAGCGTGTAGCGACGTGACTTAGGCTGAGATTTATAGACCGCAGGTACATAGACTTTATTAAGACTTTACTTTTTTTATTACTGACAGTAGACGGTAGTAATTTATCTCTATCTGTAGATAGTATATTGGGAACGGCCGTTATAGTATCATTATTAGTTTGAGTGTGATAAAACGCACTGACCTATATAAGTTACCACTGGACAGGCTGTTCCATATATTTGACAGCAATTTTTTTGTGCCTATTTGAAGCGCCACTCGCGATTGTCCAGAGAACTAATTTTGACGTATAATAGAAATGGCTGCGAAGGAACGTACAATACTCTGAAGTGTTTTTGCATTTTGAATTAATTTCGTTCGTTTTCCGTGTTATTTATACTTCAAGAATCAACGTAAAAAAGCACACAATTTTCTTTTCTAAGTAGTTATAATCACAAGTCTTAGTACCGTAGACTCTCGCTACACGGCCAACAGCGCCAAAATGGCGAATATCAAACAGGCACAAAAGCACTTTGACAGCCGCGAGTCCAATGGTATACAGTAGAGGTCAGTGGGTAAAACGCGAACTTGACTTTTGCATTAGTCTTAGCATAATTTCAGTTGTGAAATGGCTATAAAAACGAAATCAAAGATTATGCTAAGTCTTACGTCACTAAGTCTGAGCACAATCTTAGTACACTCTATATATCTCAGCCTTAGTGTTGAGTCGAAGAAGCCGTATAAAGTACTCACCAGTAGTATCCACGGGGGATCTGTGTGGCACAATCGAATGCACGTATCTGGCCACGAAGTGTCCAAAGACAGCCTTCAGCGCCGGGTTGTGCATCATTTCAACGAACTCCGTGAACTCGAGATAGCCCGAGTTGTCCCGGTCGGCGAGCGCCATGATCTTCTCCACGACATTGTCGGGCAAGTCGTGGTCGTATTCCCTGGATTCGATTATGTTCTTCAGTTCGACGTACGATATTCGGCCGTCGTTATCTTTGTCGTACTGTACAAATATTTATTCATATTAATAATGATCTCCGTATATTATTTCTCAAAATGAAACACCATAAGTATTATTCATAAAAAATGATTCAAACATATAGACAAAACTAAATATTTTCGAAAATAATAATGAAATATTAACAATGCAATAATTAGTTTGTTTCACTTTGAGAGCTTTTTATAAATCAGTGGGAGGCTCCTTTGCACACGATGCCGGCTAGATTATGTGTACCACAACGGCGCATATTTCTGCCGTAAACAAGTAATGTATGCATTATTGTGTTTCGGTCTGAACGGCGCCGTAGCTAGTGAAATTACTGGGCAAATGAGACTTTACATCTTATGTCTAAAGGTGACGAGCGCAATTGTGGTGCCGCTCAGAATTTTTGGGTTTTTCAAGAATTCTGAGCGGCACTGCATATTTATGGGCAAGGCGTATCAATAATCATCAGCTGAACGACCTGCTCGTCTCGTCAGTAGTAGGGATTCGCCGGTTCTGGCTCACAGTAGTGGGGATTCGCCGGTTCTGCCTCCCCGGTTCTGGCTCACTTCTTCGTGTTGCCTACTAAAAAAAAAAAAAAAGAAGTTTGGTGTCAAACTGGGGGTTTTGATGTATTTCCGAGCGATTGCGCTGATCCGTTTTTCGATATCTCTTATAGTTACAAAGTTAGCTTTTTAAGTTAAACAGATCCATACTCATTACTAATCAGTGGTAATTAACCTAATGATTGGTGAGCGACTCAATGTCGATTCTTTGAAAGTGATAGATGTAATTAGTAAATTACCTCTCACATTCGTTACTACGATTAAAACGACAGTTTTGTGCTGTGTTTATTATTAAGTTAACAGATGATATAAATAAAGTATATAATAAAACATCGTTGCAGATTGTATCATTTTAAAAATATTTGATGAAATCATTCAAACTCTTCTTATTAAACTTAAAGTATAGATACATTAAACAGTACTCGCAACACATGCTGCGGTAAATAAATTCTTTACTCTTGTAGTATTGTGGATATACATTCTGCAATTGCTTTGTAAAAACCTCAGCTTGAATCCCTGACTTGGACGATCATATGAATTGAAGTATTGTCCAATAACCTGCTCACCAATATGTATTGCAACCTAGTGAGAGCCTGGCTTATTTTCACTATCTACATTGTTGACAATATAACAGGGCGTTACAACGTATATCGACAATCGGTTTGCTGCGTAAACATTATTTTGAATACTTAGATCAAATTTCTTCAAATTTCATTGTATTCATATTACCGTCGAATAATGTATTTAAAAGTTATTGGATTACAACTTACAATAAAACAAAACATCATTTTAAGTACATATTTAATTTCAATATTATAAGGCAATATAGTAGTAAGTTTAACTAAAACTATTACACACCTTTACAAACGATCAAACATAAACAAAACTGCGGTAATCTACTGAAATATTATGATTTTTATCAATTTTATTGTACAACTTGAGTTAAGTGATAAAGCTCTTTGTCATTTTCTTAATGTAACAAATTTTGAGATAAATAAAATACACTTTAGTTTCTGTGATTATTTCCTTTCGCGAATATATCAACAATTCGACCATCAGATTTCCTCATCGAGTCATTAATTATTTTTAGTATTAGTTTAAGATTTTTCTTTCGCCAAACATATTATAGAGATCAGGTAGTTATATCTTGAAACTAATTGACATGGTTGAGATTGTATAAAGGTTGCAATTCATCAAAGCATCAGGTGATTTAGATACAATTTGTGTCACTGACATCATTCAAAAATATTATAAAATTATTTACGAAAACTGATTTTCCACACCCACACACAGTGCACCCTCTACTACAAAAAGGTTTCATATAATATAATGAGACAATTTATTGTTAAACTACCATTTATTGATTATATTTAAATAGAACTATTTATAAGTAAAACAATATACAGTACCTACATCATAACTTACTCCACAAGTTATATATCTAAATAAAAGATGTATCTACTCTCATTCTTTTCAAAAAAAAAAATCAAACTTAAAACTTATATAACATTTATTTTATTTTATGATGACTCCAAGCTAAGGTATCAATATAATTTGCTTAATATACCGTTTGGTATGACAAAGTAGATTTATTTATTCGTTGAGTGAAAATATTATGCTTTATTGACTTAAGTCTATGCATTGAACAATATTCATTGTTATTATTGAAATAGGCATTATTCATTTTCATATACTTACTTAGTAACACTTATAAAATTTGGAGTTGCAATTTCCCGCAACATCTTACGCATATATTTAGATCTAAGTCCTAGGAATTCATTAAATATGTTAACTTTGTTCCATCTTTAAAATAGCCTAACTTCTTATTATTGAGTTTTAGATAACAAAACATTTGTTCGGCATTGTCAGATGTTTCGAAACGCAAATGTGAATCAGGTTTTATAACTCTTTAAAAATTTATATATTAAAGTATAAGTATCAGTGTACAATAATTTTAATATATTTTGAAACTTATTTAACATATAGTTATAGTAAAAGTCATCGTATTAGAGTTTTAGAAATATTCAATATACCTGCAATATACCAAATAAATATGTTTATTGAGGAACAATTTAGTCTTTTGTAATTGAACTGCAACCAATTTTCATTTTAAAATAGATAAACTATGGAATTCTATCTTGGCAATGAAATCATACAGTGCAATTTTACATTTACTCTTTTTTCAATATTTTCCGTTGCTATTTATATATTTGAGGTATTCATTAATTTATAAAAATCTTTTTGAAATCAGATGTAGGTAGCTTGTTTATGCATGTTTGTATTTAAATCTATGTAATTTTGTAGCCATGCGCTTTGTTTGAATTTTAAAATAATATGATTTTTTTATAATGAGACGATTTATTGTTAAACTACCATTTATTGATTATATTTAAATATAAAAAAATATAAATAAAACAATATACAGTACATACATCATATCTTATTCCACAAGTTATATATCTAATCTATTCTTTTCAAAAAAAAATTCAACCTTAAAACTTATATAATATTTATCTTATTTTATGAGGACTCCAAGCTAAGGTATCAATATAATTTGCTTAATATACCGTTTGGTATGACAAAGTAGATTTATTTATTCGTTGAGTGAAAATATTATGCTTTATTGACTTAAATCTATGCATTGAACAATATTCATTCATATTTTCAAATAGGCATATCTTATAATTTTCCATTTTCATATACTTACTTAGTAACACTTTTATTAAATTTGAATGCGTATTTTCCCACAACATCTAATACATACGTTTAGATCTAAGTCCTAGGAATTCATTAAATATGTTAACTTTGTTTTCATCTTTATAATTATCGTATCGTACTTCTTTTTATTGACTTTTGGGTAGCAAAAAATTTTTTTCTGCAGTCAGAGGTTTTGAAACGCAAATGTAAATCAGGTTTTATATCTGTGTAATTTTTTTTATATTAAACTATCAGTATCAGTGTATAATAATTTTAATTTATTTCGAAACTTATTTAACTAGTGAAAGTCATGGCATTAGAGTTTTAGAAATTTTCAATATATAAAATCCCAACTAAATATGTTTATTGAAGAACAATTTAGTTTTTCGTAATAGAACTGCAACCAAATTTTCATTTTAAAAAAGATAAACTATGGAATTCTATCTTGGCAATTAAAATCATACAGTGCAATTTTACATTTACTCTTTTTTCCAATATTTTCCATTGTTCTTTATACATTGAGTTATTTATTAATTTATAAAAATCTTTTCGAAATCAGATGTAGGTAGCTTGTTAATGCATGTTTATATTTAAATCTATGTAATATTTTAACCATGAGCTTTGTTTGAATTTTAAAATTCTATGAATATTTTGTTTTTTCTGTGTGTGTGTGAGTGTGTGTGTGTGTGTGTGTGTGTGTGTGTGAGACATTGCTTTAAATTTCTGAAGTAAATTAAATATGTATTTTTATTACGAAGGTTTGGAACAAATTTTATGCTTTTCATCCGGAACATCAAAATTTGTTCGGACATCTACCCATTCAAAACCTTCTGTAGGAAGGAATGGAGATACAGTCTATCCATAACGGTTATTAGCATCAAAATAAGTTATAAACGACGTTTTTCTTTGTCCTGTTCTTATTTGCCAGAAATATTCACAAATAAGGTCATTACAAATTTAAGAGTAGGCATATGTTTCGTCTTGAGAGACATGCAAATATTTCAGTGGTTTCGTTTTATAATATTGTAACTTATACTTATTTGTTTAAATTCGCTTTTTCATAACGATTCCTACATTGAGATATACAGTCTCAAATACCCGATCCAATAAAAGCTGTTTGTTCAAAGCCCTAAAGTAATTGTTATTTAATTTTTGTGCATTTTAACATAGCACCCCAACTTAACCCAGGCGCTGTATAATAATGTGCTGGATCTAGACCATATTATGTCTGTAAACATAGAGCTCGGAAATTTTCAAATACATATTTTGTTTAGAGTGAAACATTGATTTTAAGATATAAATCTGAATTATCTAACTTATAATCTTCATCGGAAATATGTGTGTCGGTAAATGTATTGTAAAATCTATCACGATCATGGAGTGCTGAAAGTTTTAAACAATCGTGTGGTGTTATAAATTCATATCGATAAATTCTTTTTTTCTAATACGTAAAAAAATATTATTATTTGGAAAATTTAGTCTTAAATTTTGAAATTGTTCTTCCTTCAAATATTTGACAAGTTTGTCTAAACTGAATGGAAAAAATTTAAACGAATCAACCTTTCAGTTGAATTTTACGATTATTTAATTTTATAGTTTTTGTGAATGCCTTGTATTTTTCTTACGTTTGAGGAATAATATCAATTACTTTTTCAATAGAATTTAATGCATGAACAACGGAAAAGATATTTATTATTCAAATCATCTTACAAGTAACCTCTATAAAAATAACGTAATGCAATTATATATTACTTTAAAAAAGTCACAGTTAATGAATCAGCTTTTTGTAATAGAATAACTTCATATTAAGAATAAAAAATATTTCTTATGAATCTTAATTACAAACAAGTTGCACTAACATTTAATAAATGTTAAACGTAACGTAATGAATCTTTTACGTTTTCATTTAAAATATTTCGCAAACTTATTTATTGAGTACTTATTCTAAGATGAAACTCAGTAATTGAAAAAATCAAAAGTAATTTTAAAAAAAGAGAAAAAATTAATCCTCACCCTACATTATAGTGCAACTACATGTTTGTAATTAAGATTCATTAGAAATATTTTTTATTCTTGAACAAAATCAGTGTGCAGACTAAAATTAACGTAAAAAATTGTAAGCAATCGAACAGATTTCTCAAATAGATATCATATCATTTTTGATAGAGTTCAAAAACATTTCTGGTGATTCTAATGTTTGTAATTTGTAAGATTTACTTACTCTTAATTTAATATGAAGTTATTCTATTACAAAAAGCTGATTCATTAACTGTGACTTTTTTAAAGTAATATATAATTGCATTACGTTATTTTTATAGAGGTTACTTGTAAGATGATTTGAATAATAAATATCTTTTCCGTTGTTCATGCATTAAATTCTATTGAAAAAGTAATTGATATTATTCCTCAAACGTAAGAAAAATACAAGGCATTCACAAAAACTATAAAATTAAATAATCGAATCGAAAGGTTGATTCGTTTAAATTTTTTCCATTCAGTTTAGACAAACTTGTCAAATATTTGAAGGAAGAACAATTTCAAAATTTAAGACTAAATTTTCCAAATAATAATAATTTTTTACGTATTAGAAAAAAAGAATTTATCGATATGAATTTATAACACCACACGATTGTTTAAAACTTTCAGCACTCCATGATCGTGATAGATTTTACAATACATTTACCGACACACATATTTCCGATGAAGATTATAAGTTAGATAATTCAGATTTATATCTTAAAATCAATGTTTCACTCTAAACAAAATATGTATTTGAAAATTTCCGAGCTCTATGTTTACAGACATAATATGGTCTAGATCCAGCACATTATTATACAGCGCCTGGGTTAAGTTGGGGTGCTATGTTAAAATGCACAAAAATTAAATAACAATTACTTTAGGGCTTTGAACAAACAGCTTTTATTGGATCGGGTATTTGAGACTGTATATCTCAATGTAGGAATCGTTATGAAAAAGCGAATTTAAACAAATAAGTATAGGTTACAATATTATAAAACGAAACCACTGAAATATTTGCATGTCTCTCAAGACGAAACATATGCCTACTCTTAAATTTGTAATGACCTTATTTGTGAATATTTCTGGCAAATAAGAACAGGACAAAGAAAAACGTCGTTTATAACTTATTTTGATGCTAATAACCGTTATGGATAGGCTGTATCTCCATTCCTTCCTACAGAAGGTTTTGAATGGGTAGATGTCCGTACAAATTTTGATGTTCCGGATGAAAAGCATAAAATTTGTTCCAAACCTTCGTAATAAAAATACATATTTTATTTACTTCAGAAATTTAAAGCAATGTCTCACACACACACACACACACACACACACACACACTCACACACACACACTCACACACACACAGAAAAAACAAAATATTCATAGAATTTTAAAATTCAAACAAAGCTCATGGTTAAAATATTACATAGATTTAAATATAAACATGCATTAACAAGCTACCTACATCTGATTTCGAAAAGATTTTTATAAATTAATAAATAACTCAATGTATAAAGAACAATGGAAAATATTGGAAAAAAGAGTAAATGTAAAATTGCACTGTATGATTTTAATTGCCAAGATAGAATTCCATAGTTTATCTTTTTTAAAATGAAAATTTGGTTGCAGTTCTATTACGAAAAACTAAATTGTTCTTCAATAAACATATTTAGTTGGGATTTTATATATTGAAAATTTCTAAAACTCTAATGCCATGACTTTCACTAGTTAAATAAGTTTCGAAATAAATTAAAATTATTATACACTGATACTGATAGTTTAATATAAAAAAAATTACACAGATATAAAACCTGATTTACATTTGCGTTTCAAAACCTCTGACTGCAGAAAAAAATTTTTTGCTACCCAAAAGTCAATAAAAAGAAGTACGATACGATAATTATAAAGATGAAAACAAAGTTAACATATTTAATGAATTCCTAGGACTTAGATCTAAACGTATGTATTAGATGTTGTGGGAAAATACGCATTCAAATTTAATAAAAGTGTTACTAAGTAAGTATATGAAAATGGAAAATTATAAGATATGCCTATTTGAAAATATGAATGAATATTGTTCAATGCATAGATTTAAGTCAATAAAGCATAATATTTTCACTCAACGAATAAATAAATCTACTTTGTCATACCAAACGGTATATTAAGCAAATTATATTGATACCTTAGCTTGGAGTCCTCATAAAATAAGATAAATATTATATAAGTTTTAAGGTTGAATTTTTTTTTGAAAAGAATAGATTAGATATATAACTTGTGGAATAAGATATGATGTATGTACTGTATATTGTTTTATTTATATTTTTTTATATTTAAATATAATCAATAAATGGTAGTTTAACAATAAATCGTCTCATTATAAAAAAATCATATTATTTTAAAATTCAAACAAAGCGCATGGCTACAAAATTACATAGATTTAAATACAAACATGCATAAACAAGCTACCTACATCTGATTTCAAAAAGATTTTTATAAATTAATGAATACCTCAAATATATAAATAGCAACGGAAAATATTGAAAAAAGAGTAAATGTAAAATTGCACTGTATGATTTCATTGCCAAGATAGAATTCCATAGTTTATCTATTTTAAAATGAAAATTGGTTGCAGTTCAATTACAAAAGACTAAATTGTTCCTCAATAAACATATTTATTTGGTATATTGCAGGTATATTGAATATTTCTAAAACTCTAATACGATGACTTTTACTATAACTATATGTTAAATAAGTTTCAAAATATATTAAAATTATTGTACACTGATACTTATACTTTAATATATAAATTTTTAAAGAGTTATAAAACCTGATTCACATTTGCGTTTCGAAACATCTGACAATGCCGAACAAATGTTTTGTTATCTAAAACTCAATAATAAGAAGTTAGGCTATTTTAAAGATGGAACAAAGTTAACATATTTAATGAATTCCTAGGACTTAGATCTAAATATATGCGTAAGATGTTGCGGGAAATTGCAACTCCAAATTTTATAAGTGTTACTAAGTAAGTATATGAAAATGAATAATGCCTATTTCAATAATAACAATGAATATTGTTCAATGCATAGACTTAAGTCAATAAAGCATAATATTTTCACTCAACGAATAAATAAATCTACTTTGTCATACCAAACGGTATATTAAGCAAATTATATTGATACCTTAGCTTGGAGTCATCATAAAATAAAATAAATGTTATATAAGTTTTAAGTTTGATTTTTTTTTTTGAAAAGAATGAGAGTAGATACATCTTTTATTTAGATATATAACTTGTGGAGTAAGTTATGATGTAGGTACTGTATATTGTTTTACTTATAAATAGTTCTATTTAAATATAATCAATAAATGGTAGTTTAACAATAAATTGTCTCATTATATTATATGAAACCTTTTTGTAGTAGAGGGTGCACTGTGTGTGGGTGTGGAAAATCAGTTTTCGTAAATAATTTTATAATATTTTTGAATGATGTCAGTGACACAAATTGTATCTAAATCACCTGATGCTTTGATGAATTGCAACCTTTATACAATCTCAACCATGTCAATTAGTTTCAAGATATAACTACCTGATCTCTATAATATGTTTGGCGAAAGAAAAATCTTAAACTAATACTAAAAATAATTAATGACTCGATGAGGAAATCTGATGGTCGAATTGTTGATATATTCGCGAAAGGAAATAATCACAGAAACTAAAGTGTATTTTATTTATCTCAAAATTTGTTACATTAAGAAAATGACAAAGAGCTTTATCACTTAACTCAAGTTGTACAATAAAATTGATAAAAATCATAATATTTCAGTAGATTACCGCAGTTTTGTTTATGTTTGATCGTTTGTAAAGGTGTGTAATAGTTTTAGTTAAACTTACTACTATATTGCCTTATAATATTGAAATTAAATATGTACTTAAAATGATGTTTTGTTTTATTGTAAGTTGTAATCCAATAACTTTTAAATACATTATTCGACGGTAATATGAATACAATGAAATTTGAAGAAATTTGATCTAAGTATTCAAAATAATGTTTACGCAGCAAACCGATTGTCGATATACGTTGTAACGCCCTGTTATATTGTCAACAATGTAGATAGTGAAAATAAGCCAGGCTCTCACTAGGTTGCAATACATATTGGTGAGCAGGTTATTGGACAATACTTCAATTCATATGATCGTCCAAGTCAGGGATTCAAGCTGAGGTTTTTACAAAGCAATTGCAGAATGTATATCCACAATACTACAAGAGTAAAGAATTTATTTACCGCAGCATGTGTTGCGAGTACTGTTTAATGTATCTATACTTTAAGTTTAATAAGAAGAGTTTGAATGATTTCATCAAATATTTTTAAAATGATACAATCTGCAACGATGTTTTATTATATACTTTATTTATATCATCTGTTAACTTAATAATAAACACAGCACAAAACTGTCGTTTTAATCGTAGTAACGAATGTGAGAGGTAATTTACTAATTACATCTATCACTTTCAAAGAATCGACATTGAGTCGCTCACCAATCATTAGGTTAATTACCACTGATTAGTAATGAGTATGGATCTGTTTAACTTAAAAAGCTAACTTTGTAACTATAAGAGATATCGAAAAACGGATCAGCGCAATCGCTCGGAAATACATCAAAACCCCCAGTTTGACACCAAACTTCTTTTTTTTTTTTTTTAGTAGGCAACACGAAGAAGTGAGCCAGAACCGGGGAGGCAGAACCGGCGAATCCCCACTACTGTGAGCCAGAACCGGCGAATCCCTACTACTCTCGTCCCTTATTGTTATATTTAAAAAATCTAACAAAGATTTATAAAGAAGTAGACAAGGTTGAACTTGCACATTAACGGCCGTTCCCAATATACTATCTACAGATAGAGATAAATTACTACCTTCTACTGTCACTAATTAGCAGTCAATAATCTGAAGCTGCCCCAATATACCCGATAAGTGATTCTTATCGCCTTATATAGGGACGCGTGAATTGAAATTTACATAAAAACTTCTATCGTTAGTAAGCACGTCGTCCCATTGACAGATAGCGTGTACGGATAAGGTCAGTTACCGTCGATAAGTTTATTGAGACGGAAAAGTCAAGGATAGTTAAGATTTTTATCTCAAGTAAGAGATAGACTGAATATTGGGAACGGCCGTTAGTGATAACCACATAATAGAAAAAGTAATTAAATTGTACTTTACATAAAATACAGTACATGTAGGTAAGCACTTATGCTTACTAATAAAACTTATATTTTAAGGCGAAGAGTAAACAGAAAACATGCAAACATGGTGTTTTTAGACAAGTTTTGTAGTGAAAATATAGCATTTGGAGCTATGAACATAACTTTATCCTGTTACACATACCCTTAAGTCTTACTTGTAGGTTGCTAATACTTATTGTTGGTTAAAGTTAGCACTCCAGAGCTATTATGAACAACCAGGTTTCTTTACAGTTAAACAAGTTTTTTCTCGGCATGATGCATTTGTTAAGTATACTACTATCATAAAAGTTGTTCTTATAGATTTTACTTTTTTATGTAGGTACATTTATTTAGATTAGTTATCAATAATGAGGATTGTAAGCAATGAAGCAGTTTGCGCCTGTTAAAATGTTACATTTTCGACCCAAGAATTTTGAAAATATTGGCTTTGTTACATAGGAGCCGTGAACTCACATCGCTCAAGGTCGCCGGCATTAAGTGTCACCTTAAGAAGCAATTCCTGTCTAACTGTAGAACTTATCCATAAACATAAAAGTTTCACCACTCTATATATCAATTTCAATCAGTTGTCTTACGGCAGTTCCTACTATTCAGTCTATCTCTTACTTGAGATAAAAATCGTAACTATCGTTGACTTTTCTGTCCCAATAAACTTATCGACGGTAACTCACCTTATCCGTGCACGCTGTCTGTCAATGGGACGACGTATAGGTACTCAACGATATAAGTTTGTACGGAAATTGCAATTCACGCGTCCCAATATAAGACGATAAGAATGACTTATCGGGTATATTGGGACAGCTTCAGATGTATACTGACGGTAGAAGGTTATAATTTATCTCTATCTGTAGATAGTATATTGGGAACGACCGTTAAGTATCATTATTAGTTTCGTTAACAGCAGTCGCCACGCGAACTTCACGTTAACGTCACTGAGATGATCACGTCCACATCTAAATTCACTAAACGTGCTAGTCATATACACAGAAATTGCCAAAATCATATTGCGAATATTTTTTCGAGTTAAATTCATTGCACTGCCACCACACACATTTCAAAATAATGTAACATAATGCCTACTACTCGGCTAAGTCGAGTTAGTGAGTCTATTGTGGGCCGATGTATATGCTTTTACAACAAGGTCCCAGAAAATGTTCAAAACAAAAGTATTACGTTATTCAAAAGAATTGTTAAAAAATGTTTGTGTGGTAAAGTTTACTATAACATAAATGACTTTCTTAATGATACCACAGATTGGGAATGGAGTGACCGCCCTCACTAATAAGTTTAATTGTACAATATACCTTTGTAAACATATTTTTTCGATGAAAAAACAAAGCCCGCTGAGTTGTTGCGCCCGTTCTTCTCAGGTCTGAGGCATTCATTTTGGAATGGGAGTTAGTTTTTAACTTTCAATAAGTGATGTCACATCCTATTTTGAACAAAAATATTTGAATTTGAATACTACTATATTATTTGAATATGATATTGTTTTTTAAATGATTGTATTACAGTCCAGAACCTTTCAGTATGAACCACATATTAATTACATCTTTAACAAACAAATATTTTTTAACAATTTCTTTTGACTTAGATTACCAAATATATTTAGTAGCTTTTTAAGAATCCTGTTATAAAAAAATTATATTTGTTAGTCTCTCTCTGCAGAATGAATGCAACAAAAAGTTCCAAGAGTATGGCCGTCGTCAGTAGTATGTGTCGGGAATCAAAGACCAAAACGAACTAGGCGCCAAGTGGACAGATTGATGTACTATTAGTGTCAAGTGTTTTTTGCCGCCTCCGCAGTTCCGTCGCGACCACGATTCATTCATTTGGATCGAAATATCGGCATCAAATTAATAAAATATATATCGTGAGTAACCGTCATAATCATTGCAATTAAATTTCCGTGATGATTAATGTTTAAAAACATATATGTAAATGAATTAAAAAACCCAAAAAAATTGGTACATGGCCGATGAGGACGGTGTGGGAGCACTGTGATGAAAGTCAAGGGTTCGCAAATATTGCACCACCAGCCCTTCTATGTTAAATTAAATTATATATATTTGTGTGCTGTTGGTATACTTAGCATGATAGATTTTTTTAATGGAATAGGAGGACATACAAGCGTACGGGTCACCTGTTGTTAAGTGATCACCGCCACCCACAATCTCTTGCAACACCAGAGGAATCACAGGAGCGTTGCCGGCCTTTAAGGAAGGTGTACACGCTTTTTTTGAAGGTACCCATGTCGTATTGTCCCGGAAACACCGCACATGGAAGCTCATTCCACAGCTTTGTAGTATGTGGAAGAAAGCTCCTTGAAAACCGCACTGTGGAGGGCCGCCACACGTCCAGATGGTAAGGATGATATCCTAACTTGTGGCGGGTCGTGCGAAGGTGGCGAAGATTGTAGGCAGACTAACTTGCATTTAAGATTGTAACACCATCTCTGGTCGGCTGGACCGAAAATGGCCATAGCATTGCATATTTAAAATTATAAGACAAAAATTTATATTTAAAGGATTCAAAATTTAAATGTATTATAATGCAATGAACACAATTGTAACTAGGTACTACTAACAATCTTTCAGTGTGTGTTATTTTCTTGAATAAATGTTATCATTATTATTATATTGTTTATGATATCATAATGTGTTAATGTGTTTACTAATTGGCATCCCATAATAAATATCGGAATAAGCTACATAATACGGTTAGAAAAACAATATGACATTAACACGTTGGTGGACAGTAACGCTCACAGGCGTCTATGTAGCTAAAAGTGATACGGCAGTACGCCCGTCGACGTCTGAGTGTTTACTTGCATAAAATCAGTACGCCAAACGACGACTGATTTTCCATACTATCATAAAGAACGCCATGTTGTACTGTCACAACACAATTTCCAAAAAATCTCCAAATAAAGCACCTCCACGCTCACATTCACGTTTTTTATCGTCCTCTCCCTACGCACACTACGCTCATGGGCGTCATAATTTCATACGATGAGTCGAGTAGTGCGCCGCTGCAGTGTTCCGACATGTCGCTATATAATTTCGCGCGCAATTTTTATCTAAAAGTTACTACTGTTTATTTTCAATGAAATTTTATTGTTTTATGTATACCAAATACTAATTAAAGTATAGTTGCAAATCTAAACAACATATTTACGTTGATAATGTTTGTTATGAACTCGATTTTGTTATACTAAATTTGTAACTAAATTTATTGCAAATATCCCGAGCCTCGCATGAAAAATAACAAAAACGACTTCAAGTCCTATTTGAATCGAGTGAAGACCCCTTTGCTGGTGATGGAGAGTATGTATCTGACGATCAGTATCAAACATCCCGTGCCGGATCCACAAGTTCAGACAATGAATCTCTTGCCTCATATACAAGATGTATACGCTATACAAGAGCTGCTATATCATCTGGTGTGTCAACAATCTCTTCGTCTAGTTATGCAGAAGTTGATGGTGACAAATCTTCATATTCTGACTAGACTCAACTCAATGAACATCATGAAATTATATAACACTACGGATAAAAGCGTGTACGTGTATGGCCGTTGTGTCATATCATATATTTTTTAAACATGTGTTATGACACTATGCCCGTGGGCAATGTATGAATATAAGTAGTGTCTCTGTAGCCGCAACCACTGACACAGTACTGTCCACCAACGTGTTAATATTATTATAATAATAATTACAAATAAACATAGATAGAACTGAACATACATAGCTAAACTGTTTTATTGTATTAGAAATTTGTCACAATTACTCTAAGACAAATGAATGAATGCCACATGTATGAATCACTTCTTACACTGGACTGGAAAATTTGATAATCTCCTGACTCATACACTTACTGATGAATACAAGTTGTTGTATATATTATATTAAAGATAAAATCTATACTACTAAGTGGAGAGCTGGTTTTTTCCTTCGGGTATACTTTGAAAACTACTGAACCGATTGGAATAATACTTATACCATAAGATGTAGTGTGTTTCAGAGAAGGTTATAGTATAATAAATTTGTTGGTGATAACTTGTCCAAAACCAATATTTTCTGATGAAGCCTAAAACCTATATATTTTTAAATACAAATAACATTTCATAACATAAGAAAATTAAACAAAACAATGTTTGGTGTGGCAGCACTAGTACTTTATATTTAAATAGTAAATTAACTCCATGTTTTAAAATAGAACAAAGCTGTTAAAATATTATGATATCTTCATAGTCTCAGAGACTTCATAATTGATTGGTATTACTATTGTTATAGTGTACTGAAAGTGTAAAATGTAATAAAAGTGGACGAAGCAAAACAATTATGTAAGGATCGTAGCAAGTGGAAAGAAATGGTTTGTATGTATGTATGTAGTGTACTAATAGAGCACAAATAAAATGTGTTTTTTTTCATTAATTTATTTGGGGACAACATTGGTTGTAATATTTAAGACTTCTAGACTTTGAGGGTAAATACTTATCTGCCAAAAAAGTATAACACATAAATTATTATTTATACTGATAGGTACATTATAATACAAGTAATAATAAAAATGTATCTAATAGTAAATAATCAAGCAAGTGGGAAAACATGTTTTAAAACTTTTTAATTACTTAAGTTTATAAATACATTAAAGTAGATAAATTAGTAAATTACAAATTTTATAACACTAACCTTGGTAAAAATTCTTCTCCAATACAAATCTGATCTTGTAGGTGTAAGTGGTATAGACACATTAGTTTCCCTTTGACCTGAAGTCATTGTAATTTAAAAAAAGGTCCGGTTTTCACGAAATATGTGGCCTGAGAATGACACCAATAAACGGCGATCTGAACATCTGAATAACTCTGCTACAGTCACACTATCATGATAAAATTATTTAATACATGAGATTAGATATTATTCACTGTATTCTGAGTCCTATTCTATAATTTCCTAACGAAGTAATACGGATAAGAAAAGGTCAAATTATACGTTCACCTACAACCAATTACCGTTAGAAACTAAATAAATACCTAGTAGTAAATAATTTATTATAATATTTACTTGCGTAATCGTTTGTCATTTGTCAGTGACAACTGACAAGTGACAGCTATGAAGTTTTAGTTCGTTTTATTTATTCAGAGCAATGGTAACAAGACCATCAGCTCAAACCAAAATACAATAAAAGAATATTATAAACCATTTTTCAACATACTCGATTATTATAAAAATCCTTTTGGGTTTATGTGTAAACATTCCTTGATATAGGATAGGATAGGGCTTAGACCTCCATTTTATCCATTTTATAAGCCTAGAATCTAAAGGCATGATCGGATTTGGTACGACCAGACTAGCGGATAGTCCAGCGGGCGCCTGGCACCAATGGTCCAGCGTCGAACTCGGTACGGTCCGGAGGGCGATATAATATCAGATGGTGGTATTGTAATCAGACTGCGTCCAACGGTTGGGCCGTTCCAAATCCAATTAAATGTTTAGGCTATTAGTTATTATTATAAATATTACTACTACTTGCTCGTAGGGTCGAATTAGTAGGTAATATTTATTAAATTTTTTGCTTGGTGCATCGTAAATGTGATTTACTTAAGCATAAGATATATTAAAGCAACAGCAATGATTTAAAAAACCATTTTCATAAACCATTTCGGGTTATACCCTAAACGGTACGGTAAAAATAACGTGTGTCATTTTGGAAGCGAAATATTATTGCTACTCTAAGTAGTGATGGTCTGTTGCAGCTATGAAGATCGATCGTTGACTGACTTTCCAAATGTCAATTTTTTTAAATCGGCCACAGTCGGTTCGTCGGTTCCATCCATTTTAAGAATATAATTTTCTGTCATGACAAGAAAACATAGACCGAATTTTGTTATGCAAACTATTTAAAGTAAGTTGACTATAAATATATTTATCACTAGCTGACCCGGCAAACGTTGTTTTGCCAGATAAAGTATAATTCACGCGATAGATTTTATAAATAATAAATAGCCTATGTTTTATTCTAGTGTGTAAGCTATATTATTGTAAAGTTTCATCAAAATCCAATCAGTAGTTTTTGCGTTAAAGAAGTTGAAATTGGATGTATGAAGAATATACTCTCGTTAGAGAGTAGTACATTCTTTGATTATTACATTATTATAATCATTGCTTATTGTTGTGAGCTATTTGGTTTTAGTTAATTAATATATAAATTGATTTTATTTGTGGTTTATTGTAAAATTATTAGAAATCTCAAGGCATGGACGAGACTAGATATAATAGCTTTATCAGAATAAATTACAGTAAACACAAATGATTGCGAAATAAGAAAAAAAAGTTGAATAAATTTAGAATTAAAAAAATTGTTTAAGATTCACTATTTTAATATATTATTATCATATTATCCGTTCCATGTGAAGTATCTAAACCTGCACCTGCTATAAAAATTATAAAAAATATAGAAGTATTGGCTTATTTATGTGCTGACTGTACACGTAAACACAAACAAATGCAAAAATGTCTCGAAAGTAATTTACCTTTAAGTACCTAAGTACATATGAGCTTGAACAGAACCATGACGCGAACTAGACTTGTACACGTCATCTTAGGCATTAAATTAACATTAACAACTTTTTAGTTCGTTGTGGTCGGCTTTTGGTGTAAGTACGAAAAAAGAAACAAAACTATATAATACCATACTTAGTTTAATAGGTGGGTACCTACCTACCAATGATAGGTAGTACGATGATGGTATGTGATTTGCGCAGCCCAAACTCTTGTAACACCAGTGACCAGCGGAATCACGAATCGTTGTCGACCTTATAATAAAAATAACAAAATAAAAAGCCTTTATTGTTGTTAACAAGTTTTTACACAGTGTAGTTTCATGTGCCTAAAATTAATTTACTTGTGACTAGGTACTATCTAAAAAACACATTTTGACTATTAACTAGAGTTTAACTAATATACTAACAATTTTAATATATATTGACTATCGGCAAACGGTAGTTCGGCTACAACTTGTCTTCCGACAAAGGCCTCCTCTAAAGCTCTCCAGTCTTTTCTCATTTTTGCAGTGCGAGTCCATGTCGAACCCGCTATTTTCTTAACGTTGTAGCTTTACCTACAACCAATAATATCAATTAACACAAATGTCTAATATCTAACTTGTAATGTAGCATTATAGATCGTAGAAATAGTAATCGTGCATAATAACTGTAATAAGCGTATGCCGAAAGATTCGTTCTGACAAGAACATTTTATTTTATATAACGTAATATTAGCTCTGATAAGAACATTTTATTTTGTATAACGTAATCTTAGCTCTGATAAGAACCATTTCATAATGCTGTACATCAACTCATAGAATCATACAGATCACCAGTAATAATCTCATCAATGTACGAATATCGTCACGTTCTCTCGACGATCGCAGATATACTCACGTGATCAGTCATATGCTCCGCGTTACACAACCGCACAGCAAGGCCGAGCGTCCTCGAATGATGAGTCACGAGTGAAGCGTCGGGACTCGGGGGTCGATCGCTATTCATGCAATTTTAATCAATGAGCAACAGCGTAGGTGCGGAATGCTCATTGACATCGTATGATCGAGGTTTGACGCGAGTTTACACAAACTGCGATAGCATTAGTTTTAGAGCGAGATAGAACACATAATATTATTCTCAACTCTTAGTGAATGAAACGTTTTACTATTGGTTAATATGTAAGCTTTAGTATTGGTGTGTATTTTCTGAACTTGTAAATATTTTTTAAGTAACAACTGTAATTGGGTAACTAGTTTTTAGTTTAAGGATTTTGTATATATATTGTGTAACTTTCAAATAAATCATATCTTCCACATATTCATCGCAGTCAAGCAGTTGTTTTATTTAATCGCCAAACGCTCAGTCTCTAAAACGTCATCCTCCCATCTCTTAGCCTGTCTTCCTCGATGTCTCTTTCCGTCTAAAGGGTTACCACCATTCTGTGGTAAGTTTTGTCCATTTTTCTTGCTTTTCTCTCATCATATGCCCTCTCTACCTCCACTTCAGCTGTTTGTATGTTGTGTATGCATTCTTAAACTTGGTTTTACTTTTGATGTCTATTAATTTTTCTCGGTCTTTTCTTTTGACACCTATTGTACTTCTTTCTATGCTGTTTTGACAAACTTTAATTTTATTTGCTAGATGTTCTGTCAATGCCCAAGTTTGACACCCGTATAGTAAACATGGTAGAATGCACATATTATATACCTTCCTCTTTTCTTTCATAGGCATATCTTTGTTCTTCATCACTTCACTGAGTGACCAATATCTTTTCCAAGTATTGGTAACTCTTCTTTCAATCTCTTTTTCCATGCAGCCTTCAGTAGATATTAGCTGTCCTAAGTAGACATATTCCTGTACGTACTCTATTTGCTCATTATTTACTTTTATCGTGTCTGTTTGTGATGAGTTTGTCATGATTTTTGTTTTGTTTAAATTCATCGATAGTCCAGCTTTGTCACTTACATCTGCTAGTTGTTGCAGCATCATTTCTAGTGATCTTGCATTTTCCGAGAATATTATTAAGTCGTCTGCAAAGCGTAGGTGGCTCAAGTTTTCACCGTTTATGTTTAGTCCCTCATTTGTCCAGTCTAGGTTCCTAAATATTATCTCCAAAACGGCAGAAAATAATTTGGGTGAGATAGGGTCTCCTTGGCGTACACCTCTCATGATAGGGAATTCTTCGCCTATAGATTCTAACTTTACTTGCGCAGTACTCTTGGTGTATACATTACAAAGTAATCGTATGTATTTTGTTTGTACACCCTGTATTTTTAGTGCATCCCAGATATATCCGTGTTCTAGTGTGTCGAATGCTTTATTGAAATCGACAAACCCTAGGTAGTAGCTTTTGTTGAATTCTTTATAGTTTTGTAATATTTGTCTAAGGGTGTGTATATGATCTATGGTTGAAAAATTTCGACGGAATCCAACGTGTTCTTTGGGCTGATTCTCTTCAAGATTATTTGTAATCCTCAATAGTATAATTTAAGAAAATGCCTTATAAATATTAGACATTAAGCTTATGGGCCTGTAATTTGCTATATCTCCTTTGTCACCTTTTTGTGTATTAATATAATTGTAAATTTAGTCCAATCCTCTGGAATATTTTCCGTTTTAATAGTCGACCTTAGAAAGTGTCAAATGAACGTAAAAATGAGAATATTTAGTGATCAACTAGACCATTTGTATCATACTTTAGATACCTTATGCCTCTTAACTCATAATATGTCATCTGAACCATGATTGTCATGGTTCATTAGGACATTAGGACTAGTCATTGGACGAGAATTAGATAAATTTCATGATTTAAGTTGTAAAATGAAAAATAAAATCATATCTTTCTCATTGTATAAAAATAATAATAATCTGTGGGAAACTAACTAATCGTTGCCCATGCTCTAAAAAAATTAAAAAAAATACAAGTTTGTTTGCGTAATGTACTCACTACTGATACTCTGTGTAGTGTGGGCCTATGGACTTGCATCCCGTGCCACTAAATAAATTAAAAAAAAAAACTGTGTAGTGTGTTTATTAATTTGTTTGCATTGTAGCCATGTATGTAAGTAAAAGTGTTCTGTGATTGTAGGTTGAACAATAAAACACAAATTAATAATAATACAATAAGAAAATGTTGGAACTTGAATATAACATAATATTATATAATTATATACAACAATAATATCTCTCGTTAGAAAGTAATATATTCCTTGAATAATTTAAGCATGACTTTTTCTTATTATATAGCAAACTGAAATTTGCAATGAATGATTTTATAAAAACCAATAAAACTGCTGCTGTTTATTGGATACAGCAGCCAATTGAGGATACACAATATTGGTATGTGATTTTGTGTTAATCTTCTATAATCTACAATGAACTCGACCTTATAATATTTATGATGCGAACGTTTTATTTCATTCGGCATTATTTTTCCAAAATATATTATTTATTGGTAAGTTATGTAGTTAAAACTAAAATTTAACTATATTAAATTTCAGCGTTAGGATAAAACACCAAGATAATACTGTATCACTCCCAAAATTTCATGACTCAACATCAGAAAGAGAAATCCTGGACCAGAATAATACAGAAAAATATACTTTTAAATGGCAGGAAAAGGTATTCAGCCAATATGAGCATGATACATATTCAGATAACCATACCTGTGTAACAGAGAATGATCTATGTTATCATAATATGATTAAAACCGAAAACTGTTCTCCTCAAAGAGTATTTACATATATTGATAATGATTGTTATCTGCCCTTGCCTTGTATTAATAACAAAAACATCTCTGACTCAATATTGAGCAGCTTTTTGGAAAAATTTAGATTAAATGATGTAATTGCATCTTCTATTGGAGAAACAAACTCAACTGCAAATTTATGTCAAAGTCAGGAAAGCAATGCTTTATTAAAACAAGAATGGATGGCTATGCACATTGTGTATGACAATTCAAAATATGATGGGTATGTATTAGAGAGGTTTCTATTTCTCTGCATATAAGCTAATTAATCTTAGGTATATTATTAATCTTAGGTATATTATTTGTTTTCTTGGTCGCAACTGTCATGGAGAATATCTGAAATACAATATAATATTCAATACTTTCTAGTGAACTAAACTAATGAACACAAACAAACATTACACACACACAGTACTGTGCATAGTAGGTGAACTATGTGATATATAAGAAACATAAAATTTTTAATTACTATCTTAAATCAAGTATCAAATTCATTACACAGTACTAACCTATGAATTCAGTCAAGATGTCTAAACATTTATTTTTTTGCCACAACATTGCTTCCTTCCCTTCTTGTTCTTGCTTAAATTTACTCAACATATTAAATAACACTGGCTTCACACCACTTCTTATCGTTTTACTCATATTCTCTTAGAAATATTAAAGAAACACAAATTCCGATGTGACAGCAGGACTCAAAAGATTGATAGACACTATCATAATGATATTTTATTTATTATTGCAATTCCTATAAATGGCTGGGTTCAGCTTTCATTAGCCCGATTCTATTATGCAGGATAGGGAAATAAAACATACAACAATAGGTACAATAATATTAACCACATCGTTCAACAAGTTGTTCTCAGGGTGACACCTTTTTTCCCAGGGAAGGCACAGAATTAACTATTAATTGCTCCTAGAGAAGTAATGTATCTATATAGCCTTTACACCACTGTTACTCTTTAAAGTCTACCTACCTATATTTCTTTATTTAAATATCAATTTCAGGGATGGAAATCTTATATTCAAAGAAGACTGCCTACTTCTTTCTGTATACTTTAATACATATTCCAATTTCATCATATTATCTCCAGATGTTAACAATATTGTATTTAATCCGTATATCATTGAAGATAGTTTGGGTGTTTTGGGCTTGGAATATGGAGTGGATGTTAAATTCGGAGTACAGAAATGTGGAGAAGATCTTGAAGACCTGGTAATTTGTTTAATGTTTACTAAGTTTAAAAAAAAAAATTAGATGAGTGTGATTCTGTGTATACAGGATGTTAAAAATCCTGTACAATATATTGAGGTGTATATCATTATAGGCCGTATCAAGTAGTGAGAACATATAAACATTGATTTTTAGGAAATAAGCACATTCATATATAAATAAGCAGCAGTTATAAAAGTTTGGGCACCTCTGCCTGCGGTCCGTTTTTTTCCCCACCCACACACCCATTTCATTCATGTACCCTGCAAAGGTGCGGCTGGCGGCAAAAACGAAAGTTTTGCATTAATAATACACATCGAACGCTTTATTCGTTTGAGCCGCCATGCCGCTCAGGTACTGCTAGCTATACGCCATACCTTAGTTCACTGGTAGACTAAAAAAGTCATGGATTTTCAAGATTTTTGAAACCATTTTATATGAAATATTCTTTAACAAAATACTCAAACATTTAACTTTTTGGCTATATAACATTAAAGCTCTTTGCAATCAAGTTAAAGATCATTGCAAGTCCACTATTTTGCAAGTGTTTTAAATTTAATATGATTTAATAGATGTTTTTGGTAAGTCTATTAGTAAGTAATGTTAAAATTTCAGCTCGGAAAACTTTACGAGAAGTGGAAGAAGAAGCATAAACAGACTTACAGTTTTATATATCCAAATATTGGCAAACGAAAGTATTATGTGACACTAGAAATTGTGCTAGCGGAAAACTTTGAAATGGATAATATTTATATTGAATACTACATAAAGGTGAGGATTATTATAAACTGGTTTTTGGAGGCTGATATGAGAAACGCTACGGTGGTAGAGTGGTGAGTATATGTCTATCAAGTATCGGGTTGCGAGTTTACATGAATATCTTACAAATGAATCAATGTTCCCAGATAAGAACTTAATTTAGGCAAAATCTTATTATTGTGATTGCTGTGTATTAGCTAGTTTTGTGATTTGTCTATGCACTCTATTCTCAGTACCTAATCTTTCCGTTGTACAACGCCGGGCGTATCCTTTACGTTTTTTTTTAAATTTTTATATACCTAATTAGAATTCTTGGTAAAATTAGGGTGTTATATTATTTATATTAAGAGAATATATAGGTTTACGGTTGAATCTCCTCGGGAGCGCTTTTGCTCAATATATTTCTCTAGCATTATAAACTATAGAGAAACTGAGAAAGATCTGGTTAGATCACCAAGCCCACATAGCTACGAGTAGCGACATTCCGACTTTTTATTTCGAAATTTTATATTTTTATTCTTTATAAATCGTGCTTATTTTATAGATGCGACCTCCAACAGCATGTATTTCTACCTGCTAGATAAACCACATTGAATCTTGTAGATTTTGTAAGTGATGTTATTCGATCTTTTACAGATAGCCACGAAGTGCATGTTATTTACATTGATTTTCCTAAGGCTTTCGACGTGGTTGATCACGAACTGCTCATTGAAATACCTGGTCACGCCGGAATATGCGAATCTCTACTGCGGTGATGCGAATCCGATCTACAAAACCGTTCGCAGATTGTAAGGACCCATGGCTTTAAGTCCATTGCAAGAAGCTTGCCATCAGGGGTGCCACAAGGCTTCTATTTAGGGCTTTCCGCTTTCCCTGGTTTTGCTGAACGATATAGCCACTAATTTAAAACCTAAATGTCAAATGCAGACGATTAACAGTTGAACTTATAAAATCAAAATCTTTTGCACTTGGCTCATACCAATACCTTACGTACGAATTTGTTGATATGTAATGTTTTTTTCAGTTTCAATCAGTTGTTGTACTATCAATATTAGTTACGGTAATAGCAGTCGCCACGCGACCTTAACGAAAGTCGTCACAGAGATGACCACGTATAGTTTTTTTTTACATATGGCCAGTCCAGAAACTTTCAGCATACCTTTACTTATATCTCTTTATATTATTACACTAAAGATGAATAACTTATCATACGCGTATAGTAGTATTCTTTTTTACTGGAAAATAACAGAATTATAACATGTAAAACTTTAAAAATTAATTTAAATTAAATGCTTCCTCAATCTTTTAGACGTAGATATACAATATTTTGTTAGGTTACTCCTTAAACAATGATGTAGAGGTACTACAGAACGAAGTCTCCGAATGAATAAAATTTTAGTTGCCACTAACTAAAACGACTATTTTTTTGTTTTCTTTTCTTACTATAATTTAATCATAATTACATATTTAAATTCAGCTTCCAGATGGAGTGGAGTGTAATAACGTCTTGCAAGGAAGGACACATGTCACAAAGTCTACTAAAACGGCCAATAGACGCTGGCTGTATGGACACACTGTTGATTTGGAATTTGAAGTGTCATTGAATGATGGTAGGTTTGTATGTTGGGTTAACAGATTAATTACATTTACAATGAAGTCATACAGACGTCGTGGATATTTTTATGGAGGATAAGGACGAGTTAGCCTTGTGTCTTGACATTAAGTGATCACCGCTGCCCATACTCTCTTCTAATACCCAAACTTTCGTTAACCTGGTTTGTAGTAGTTTTTTTTATATAAGAGGGGGCTAACGGGCATGAGGCTAACGGGATGGGGGGAGTGGCAGAGCAACCGCACATAGACTCTTTTCAATAAAATAGAGTATTTTACAATTGCTGTATAACATACATAACAAATTAGTCTATAAGGTACTGCATCCAATATATGAGTCGCGTTTAAATAATATAAATGATATAAATGATTTAATAAAAAGCAATAAATAATTAACTGTATTAATATAAATTATCGTATCTTGGATGCATCAACCTTTAGAGCTTGAATTCAAGTATGCTTCGTGAACATGATGGTCGTGATTACTGTCACAATTAGTAATTGCATCCAACAAATATTCATGCATTCATGAGTTGACGCATGGACCAGCCAGCCAGCCAGAATATAGTTATTAGAATTCTTGGTTATAAACCCATATTCAAGAGTTGTTTTATTAGTTATTTATGCAACTGTTGTGTAATAAAGGGTAATAAAATACGAATGTGGGTTGGCCTCGTATGATAATAGTATCACATGATTTTTGATTCCTAATTATCAACAGTTGCATACTAAGACTATATCTACACTCATAATATGAATCCTATGTAAAAGATTCTGAAACTGTTAGCTTACTGCTAACATTAAAAAAGCCAGTCCTAGTAACCATAATATCATCCAAAGGAGTGTTATTATGAAAACGGATGATATAATGTTGTACTGAATTTCATTACAACACTCGTTTGGATGATGTAATGGTCATTAGGACATTGGGTGTTTTAATGTTGGCAATAAGCTAACTGTTTGAGAATCTTTAATAGAGGATTGGTGGCATGGGTGTAGATAAAAAAAATAAAAACTGACTTTAGAATATTGACGACAGATCCACAGCCAATCAGAATATTCTTGGAAGTGATCTCTGTGGACTGGTGGGGCAGGCACAGAACTGAGGGATATAGTCGTCTCTCTCTCACACTGGCGCCAGGCGCACACCTCGAGCGTCTGTCCTGCTCTAGACCTAGCGAGATGAATGACGTAGTAGCGGAGAGTCGAAGGTTCTTCATTGGTGGATGTCATCTCCTTGACGATTTGAATGTGCTTGATTCACACAATTTGCAGGTATACCTAAATAAGTTACAATATGCGACGATTTGTATAGCCGAGTGGTTAGCGATCCTACCTACTAAACTAGAGGTCCCGGGTTCGAAGCCCGGTAGATGCAAGCATTTATATGATGAATATGGATGTTTGTTTCCGAGTCATGGATGTTTAAATGTATTTATGTATGTTTAAGTAAGTATATTTTATTAAAAATATCGTTGTCTTGCAACCCATAATACAGGCTATATATGCTTAATTTGGTGCAAGATAAAATATTATAAAAAAAATATGTGTGTGTGTGTGTGTGTGCAAGTCACACACAGTAGAAGTGAAACTTCTGAAAAGTTCCTGATTAAAACACTCATTGAAAATTTTTGAAAAAATTGTATTACAACTTAAATTAATTGCAAGAACATAAAAAAAGAATTAGGATTATTGAAAATAATTCAAGTTTCATAATTTTCAATTTAATGAGTATTTTTAATCAGGGGTAGGCTGCGAGAGAGTATATATAGTATATATATAGAGTATCAGGATAAATGTAAGGTTTACTATTTTTCACCAAGCCTTAAAATTATACTAATACTAGCTGACACAGCAAACGTTGTATTGCCATATTAAAATCGCGATACAAAAGTAACTGTTGATCGTAGATGGGTGAAAATTTGAAGTTGTATGTATTTTTTAATTCTGACTCATAATCAAACAAATTAAAAAAAATCGTGTGGACCATCCTTAACATTTAGGGGGATGAAAAAAAGATGTTGTCCGATTCTCAGACCTACCCAATATGCACTCAAAATTTCATGAGAATCGATCAATCCGTTTCGGAGGAGTTCAAAGTTTAACACCATGACACGAGAATTTTATATATTAGATTACTATCTCGCCGGTTGAATCCTATACATTTACCTGTTTGTGTCTCAATCGTCTCTCTTTTTCGTTTCATCGAGTTTCAAATCACAACGATTCTAAAGAAGTTTCAAGAGTAAGTGATCATATTATTATAAATATATTTCCAGGATGCAGACTTCAAGTTGGTATCGACCGGAACAGTATTAGTGCGTTGGTCGTGTATATCGCAAACTCGGATGATGAGGCAAGCGCCGTTGGATTCCAGCGCAGTATTGGAAGGAGTGGATGCTGTGCTGAAACAATATAAACTGGCTAAGGCCACTTTGAAGGCCGCCACTAAGGCCGTCAGATACGATACTAATTATACCGATGATTCCACATAAACAATTTGTGATTTTTAACTCACTTCTGGGATTAATTAAATTAAATTTGTAACCATAATTTATGAACGATGCGAGATTCGAAGACTCCGTCCGAGTGCTCTTTCAACTAAGCCAACCGTTCAAGTGACATATATTCATAAATCTTGGTATGTCTTGTTCAACTATCAGGTTGTTTCTCCATCTACAGGATCTACTTTACAGTTGATAACCTGATCAACCCCAATATTTGCATATTAGGAAATTGACTTGAGATGTCGCTCTTTCAAATTTGTAAAGTGATATTTTTCCGAGAGGTCGCGGGTTCGTGTCTGGCATCGTTAAAAAATTTTGACAAATTTAATTTGATTCCACATAATATGGATCTCGTGAAGTGACGAGTTGCTAATGACTTTGATGTCGACGGACAGAAGAAACGTCGATAGCAGCGATGGCTGGTCATGGTGCATTTTCGTGTCTGAATGATCCTACCAACGCCGAGAAGTATGACGCTTCACGTTTTAAAACGCTTTCAAAATTGTTAACAACATTAGATAACTTACGTCGAAGGGGTTGGTAATTTAAACGCACAATAAAACTGTTACAAGTTTTCACTTAGAATTGCAACTTACACTTAATATTAAAAATTAAAAGACAATTAGGGCATAGTGTCCCCGTACAATTCACAATGAGTAATGCCTACTCGATTTTTTTTTTGCGTCCAAACAAAGGGAAAGGACTACCCTCGGGGATAACGACGGGAGGGAGGTGGTGAATGCTCATGCATACCAACGCAGCCTAAGTCTGCGTTGGTTATATGGGACTCACGTAACAACCTAGGTGCCGACCCACTAAACACCACCTGAAGTTGGCTTTGGGCAAGTGCCCTCTAAGCCTTCATCGAAGGCGACCTTCTCTTGAGGGGAGAGATGCGCAAGCGCGAGACGGAGGAGGGCGCGATGGTCGACGGTAGACTGAGTTAGCTTGACGTTTGTCTACCTCCCCCGCCATACCTCAGGTGACGTAATGCGTTCACTTACTTTTAAAATGACCACTAACGGAACTTCGGCTCGAAGGACCACGTTGTCAGTGGTGGATGGTTGCCGTGAAGATCAACATAATTTGTTTTCATTTCTCATACTCGGAAAGTAATGTTGTTTTGATCTGATTATTGGGTGGAAAATGCTGCTTCCCAGGAAAAACTCATACAAATTACTTCCCACCTAAGGGCCGGAATGAACTTTAAAAATAGAACTGCTTTCAGCTATGAAGAGTTTTATGTAAAAAAAAATAATTTTAAGAAATGCCACGTGTATTTCTAAACAGCCAGTGTGAACTTAGCGCAAACTACTTTGAAGGGAATAAGCCGCAACAATTTCGCGGTGAGTTCCATATATAAATTTAAAAAGTCGACATAAATTGGCGGGATACTGATCTGTAATGTATCTGTGACTGAATTCAAAAAATAGGTAATAATCTTTTATGCTAAGATTTGAATATTAAAAATGAGTTCAAGCGATTCTGAAATGTTAACACCAGATTAAATTAGAGACAAGGCAAATTGTGTTATTGAAAATCTTTTGCCAGAAATCTCAAAAGAAAGATATATAAACACATACAATGATTTTATGAAGTGGCTAATAGAGAAGAATATAAAATCGTTTTCCGAAAGTGTATTTCTTACATATTTTAATGGAGTGTGTAGCAAACTACAGCCTTCTACGTTATGGAGCCGATATTCAATGCTCAAGAGTATACTTAGTGTAATTTAACATCATTTTTGAAAAGACAGTGTCAGGGGTTCAAGAGTAGGAAATTTAAGGTTTTCACCTCTCATGAAGCGGATTTTTTTTTAAATGATGCTCCTGACGAGATATATTTGGCAGTGAAGGTGAGTTTCCCTAAGTATTTATTCTAAAAATGAACGTATTTATTACACAAATACTAAAAAATTTCGTGTTTCACAGGTGGTATTGATACTCAGTATAAACGGCGCTTGCAGAAGCAGTAAACTCACAAATTTGACAATTAAGGACATTGAAAGTCAAGGCCAATTATTAATTATTAAACATTCCAAACAAAAATGTAACTTTAATTTCACGAATTGTCCTAATTGACAATTAATTTTAAATAGGTGTTACTAATATTATTATATATTATGAATAAATAGTTTAGATAAACAACTAACTAGTTTCATTTTCCTCATATTCGAAATGAAAAGTACAATGTTTAACACGGGTAAAAGAATCATTTCCTACTCGGACTATAGCCGGGAAATGATTCTTTCGACCCTCGGTTAACAATCTACTATTTATAAGTACTGTTGCTGCATTTACGTAAGTCGAAAACATTTGAGCTGGTGTGAAATTTGTGGAAACGGTGCACACTGTCACAACCGGACATAGAATGCAGATGCACGGGAAGCATTTTTTTCTTTCAAACATCACCGATAAATAATAACACATGTGCATATATTATAACATATATATTTAAAAGTTATCTAGTCCCTCTTATAGCATCACGTAATTGTCTAGTTACATCAGCAACATGGCGGGCGTGCGCGCGTCTTTTCTCCAATGCGTGCGTTATTCGCATGCTCCGAGCTTCTTTCATTGCATACTGTGCGGCGAATGTCGCACGGCGCGTGGCGTCCTCGCTCGCTATGTCGTGCCGCAGCAATGTACACTCCCAACTGCCCAGTGCGTGGGATATTGCGGCGCGCTACACATAATTCATAATTATTATTATTCATGTGCACCATCAGAAATGAGGTGGAGAACCAAAGTTACCGACATAGTCCAAATGATTGCGAAAATGGAAATATTTGGGGGAGGCCTTTTTTTTATGGAATAGGAGGACAAACGAGCGTACGGGTCACCTGGTGTTAAGTGATTACCGCCGCCTACATTTTCTTGCAACACCAGAGGAATCACAAGAGCGTTGCCGGCCTTTAAGGAAGGTGTACGCGCTTTTTTTGAAGGTACCCATGTCGTATCGTCCCGGAAACACCGCACAAGGCAGCTCATTCCACAGCTTAGTAGTACGACGAAGAAAGCTCCTTGAAAACCGCACTGTGGAGGACCGCCACACATCCAGATGGTGGGGATGATATCCTAATTTGTGGCGTGGAAGGTGGAATTGGTGATAAGGTGGCCTTTGTCCAGCATTGGCGTCTTCCGGCTGATGATGATGATGTACACCATCGACTAATGTCAACACGTTATTTGTCGTTTGACAGTACTACACGGTCACATCTCAAATACAGTAAAATAATAGAGAACAAAATAATCGCATTTTATTTATTAATAATAATATTAGTTAGGGTATTATTTAGTTATGCTTGTTTTGCCCGACCGACGTTGACCACGACCTTTTTCGCGCGTTTTTGTCGTACTTTCGTCAACATTAATCAATCTCATCAAAAACGGTTCGATTTCAATGTCTCAATAAAGAAAACATTTTTTTTGATAAAATTTTAAAATGAATTGAATTTCTTCTTTTTTTTTATTATTAACATTCTTTTTCATGGAAAGGGAGGACAAACGAGCGTACGGGTCACCTGGTGTTAAGTGATCACCACCACCATATTCTCTTGCAACACCAGAGGAATTACAGGAGCGTTGCTGGCCTTTTATTTGAAGATACTCACGTCGTATCGCCCCGGAAACACCGCACAAGAAAGCTTATTCCCCAGTTTGGTAGAGTGGAAGAGAATTCTAGAAAACCGCATTGTGGAGGTCCGCCACCGTGCGAAGGTAGAATTCGGCGGCAGGAATCAGGTGAAACTGCTCTTCGGAACACTCCCCGTGATTAATTCGGTAGAAGACACACGATGAAGCGTCTTTACGCAACACCAAGTGATCTAGCCGTTCATAGAGCACTGGATCCCCGACACTTTGAGTATTATTAGTATGGTAAGTAAGCGTACCTTAGAAGCATCTCTCAACTGGGCGCATCGTCGTTGCTGCGCGTTGTCTGCTTTGCGTTCTGCGTGCACCAGCTCCGCGCGTCTTCTCAACTCGTCAGCGGCATACATTCTAAGTCTCCGCTCAGATGCGAGTTGCAGGCGTGTGTCTTCCTCCATCGCCTTACCGACTAACTTAGTTATCTGCAGCAAGTATCTTTAATGACTTATTTTATATAGATAAATAGATAATACATTAAGCAGTACTCAGCTATAACGAGGCAGCAAAGAATTTATGAGGTCCATTTGGTTTTTTTTTATACGGTAATGAAACCGTCATGCATGGTAATAACGCGCGAAAACGGTCGTGATCAACGGTCGGTTATGCAAAACAAGCATAACTAAATAATATCCTCATGCTATTATTAAGGCTCCTTTGCACAGGATGCCGGCTAGATTCAAATCAAATCAAAATCAGTTTATTCAAGTAGGTCACGGAAATGACACTTATGAATGTCAATAAAAAAAAAATCTTATTGAATCTACCGCTTTCTATTATGGGTCCTATTCCACAACGGGGCCTATTTCTGCCGTGAAGCTATAATGTGTAAGCATTATTATGTTTGGGTCTGAAGGGTGCCGTAGCTAGTGAAATTACTGGGCAAATGAGACTTAACATCTTATGTCTCAAGGTGACGAGCGCAATTATAGACCCGCTTAGAATTTTTAGGTTTTTCAAGAATCCAGTACATGCCAGTTATTGATACTTTTGCTGTGTCTTTTCGTTTTAAGTCTCCTTGTTGATATTTTTACAGTTGTGCATAAATATTGTTGATTTGTCGAATAAAGTAAAATAAAAAAAAATCCTGAGCGGCACTGCATTGTAATGGGCAGGGCGTATCAAAAGCTGAACGTCCTGTCCCGTTTTGTCATAAAAAATTATCACAATGTCAACACCAGAAACAAATATTTATTCTATTCAGTTAATTATTTTATACTACCTGCCAATCCTCTAGACACGCCTTCAAATCAGCACTCTTCTTCTCCTTGTGTCTGATGCAGTCAAGAAACTGCTCCCTTCTTGCCTGATCCTCAGCAGCAAGTTGCAGCATCCGGTACTGTTGCGAGTTGCGATCTTGGTCTCTCTTCTTGTGTATATATCGTCTGTATTGTTCCGAAGCGTCCACTTTCAACTACAAGAAGAAGTAGTACACAAATAATTTTGATTTAAATTTAGAATAACTGATAAAAGTCACCTACAAATTAGCCGGTTCGAACTTATTATTAATAAAAAGGGTGACTTTTGTAAAACTGGCAGATGTTGAAAGAAATTGGTACCAGATGTTATATGTGTCCATATAAACGAAAAAACAACTGTTCGAGAGCTCGAAAATTATTTATTTAAACTATCGTAATATAATCTTCAGTATTGTAATGCTGAAGAAGCACTAGGTCAAACAATAAGAATGTGTGTAGATAATCATCGTGTGCCAGTCTTATTGCCTGTTCAATATAAGACTAGAATAGACGGAGGTCTATGGCTGTACGGTAAGGCTGATTTTATAAGAATCATGATGGTCGTACGTGCTCCACTAGCCGATGACTCAAGCCGCGCATGGGTTGACAAGCGGACAGAGGTTTTTGAGCTTTGCTCGGTCGTAGTCGCTGACACTAAATCTGAAACCCGTATTTACCAGTGATATCCTGTGGTCATCAAGTCTACCACATGCTTCGTCTTTACGTTATTATTCATACAAACTTTGCAAGCTTGTGATCGCTAGTGTGACGTTCACCTTGGAATACCAGAGTCAGGACCGTTGGAGCGGCGGTTAAGTATTAGTGGAGTGCATTTTACTTTTTTCTTCATGATTCTTGGTTGATTACAAGTGCCTACATAAATTCATTCATTAAACGAGCCAAAACCCAGCGAACCTATAGGAAACCTTATTGCAGTGCCAAACAATGCCCTTAATTGAACTTTGTAAAAAGTTTAATTCGCTATAAAATTATTATTATTATATATAAAAATATTGTAAGCTTGAACTTCACAAACTTGTTTTTTATTTATGCAAATGATACTCACTTTTTGCCTTTCTTCATTTTCCTTCAGCCACATTTTCTGGAACTGATCTGCAAGGTTCTTCCTCTGGTCTTCTTCCTCTCTTTTTCGAGCCAAGGCTGCCAGAAGTTTCCATTCACGTTCTGGAATCGATGCGAGCATATCTCCATCGTTATATTCTATTGTATCTGGGGCTGTAAAGATTGAAAAAAATGATGTTTGAGGGAATTTTATTACAATTAATGGATTTATGACTAGAGTGAGCATTGATACTCGAGTGGATTAGTGGATTATTATTTATAGACTTGCGGTTCCAATATGGGACTCGAACCCGCGACCTCTCGGGTTCCATCCGAGCGCTCTTCCATCTATCAACTGAGCTAACCGTTCGAGTGACTTATGGTTCAATTGATTGAATTCGTTTAATTGAATTAATCCCAGAAGTGAGTGATATTTAAAAAACAAAACAAATTGTTCATAAAACTTTAAACTGGTCACTCATTCATGGGGAAATGTATACAAATTACAAATATATACCTAATAACTCCCACATAAAGTTACTGAAATTCCGTCATATAATTAAGGAAACTTTAATAACGAAAGCGTATTATTAAGTTCAGGAATATTAAGACGATAAAAATGTATGAATACTGTGATAAATATTTGCTGAGTTTCTTGCCGGAACTTAGAACAAGGGCTCCTGGTAGTATCTTGAACCGATCAAAATTGACTTTCATAAGCATACAAATTGTACCTATATGAATAAAGAAATTTCATTTCATTAAATACGCAGGCGTACCTACAGTGTCTTATGTTTTTAGCCACAAATGCTGCGCTTTCCGGTGTCTACCATACATTCTAACGATCATTATCGATATGTAGGAACAAAATATTCTTCATATGACAATTTTGGAATATTTTACACGTTCTTTAATACAGACGTACCAGTCAAAGCTGGAGTAGATGTAAGCAATGAGATCGCAGACACTGCATGCATTCCAAGCGACATATGTTCCAGACATAACTTAATAAAATATACAAATGGTTGCAAAAATGTGGAAAGTATTTAGGACCAGTAATGTCAAGTTCACGAATATGACTGCGTTAAGGAGGTTTCCCCAGTAGGAGGCTCCTTTGCACAGGATGCCGGCTACATTATGGGTACAACAACGGCGCCTATTTCTGCCGTGAAGCAGTAATGTGTACACATTATAATGTTTCGGTGTGAAGGGCGCCGTAGTTAGTGAAATTACTGGGCAAATGAGACTTAACATCTTATGTCTAAAGGTGACGAACGTAATTATAGTGCCGCTCAGAATTTATGAGTTCCTGTTTGAGAATCCTGAACGTCCTGCTCGTCTTGTCCTTTATATCATAAAGAAAAGGAGACTGCAAGTCTACAAAGCTGAGTAGAGAAGAAAGAAGTACCTCATAAAACAAGAGTGAAATAGCTGTATCTGCTAGATACAAGACTTCCCTGCTCTCATCATATAGAAAGAAATGAAGCTATCTTGCAGTTTTAATAATCTCATCTCGCTTATAGGACGACATTCAGCATAATCTCTTGAATAGATGTAATGTGTGCATAATTAAACCTGATTTTCTCGTGGGACAAAACAGCCCAGGAATGGAAGCCTTGCGGTGAAAAGAGACTCGGAGGCTAACCACATATGCGATGGAAGGATGATAGGATTACGTCAAGAAACTGCAGGGATGAAATGAATGGAGGAAGCGCCATACCGTGCGCAAACTGAAGGAGGCCCAACAACAACACTGAACGAGTTACACCAAACTTGTTGAGAATTCCTGAGGGACAGAAAAACCTGTTTGATTAAAGGATACTAAGCTGTGGGGCTCGACAGCAATATTCAATGCACTGTGGAATAAGTAAGAAGCTAAAAAAATCTGCAAAAAGTGATTGCAATGGACGGCAATGGATGGCAAGGAAGATCTCGTGATAGTGAGACACAACACAGTGTCCACGCCATATAAGAATATTCATATCATAAGTCGAATACTGTGGAAATTGAGAAAAGATAAGAAGCCAAAAGTCCCATAAAACCATAGACAAACACGCACCGCCGGTGTACAGTGTTGCTCTATTAAAAACTAATGAAAGATTATTATTTTCAATGCAAAATGCAATTTTTGTTAACTTTTTATAATTATTACATAAAAGGGCTCCACGAAGCCAAAACTTAATAGATTTGTTATTTAAACGTTTATGTAGTTATTTAGGTAATATGAGAGATTGGAAAAAAATAACAATAGTGTAACTACCTTTATGAAAGTGTGACTTAGTTTTTTTGTCCAACGGGGATTTATTTTTCCAAGAGTCTGGATGATACCATCCACTACAATCGCCAAACAGTTTATTAAAAACTAATCTTTGGAACTAAAATACCTACCTACCTATCTATTTTATGTGATACCTACATTGTCTTAAGCAATAGGAATAGTTTTGGCGTTATTAAAGAAAAACTACGCGAATACTTTCTTTTTTTCACCTTAATTTGCTAATAACGATGATTGCAATTTTTAGGGTTCTGTAACCAAATGGAAAAAAAGCAACCCTTATAGATTCGACAGACGTCTGTCCGTGTATATCACAGCCACTTTTTTACAAAACTATAAGAACTATACCATTTGAAACTTGGTAAGTACCTAGATATATTCTGTGAACCGCATTAACATTTTAACACAAAAAAAAAAATTGTGCGTCCCCATACTTACTTAAAACTGAAACTCAAAAAAAATTTTTTCGTCAAAACCATACGTGTGGAGTATTTATGGATAGGTTTTCAAAAATGATATTGAGGTTTCTGATATCATTTTTTTCTAAATTGAATAGTTTGCGGGAGAGATACTTCCAAAGTGGTAAAATGTGTCCCCACCCCCCCCTGATAAAAATATATGATATACCTACATTACCATGCAAACTTCCACTGAAAATTGGTTTGAACGAGATCTAGTAAGTAACTTTATACTTACGTATAAGTAAATGATGAGAGCTCATCTCATTTGTACTGTATGATTTTGAGCATAGATGTTTTGCCTTTTCCTTTTAAATAATTTAATATCATATTATTATCTATATAACTTTTATATTGTGTTACTTGCTGCTACGGAACCTGGTCGCTTTTTTATTTGCTTCTTTCGATAATTTTCTAGAAGTCCGCGTCATTACAGTACAGTCACTTTATCTTAACAGAAGCATCAGGATAAATTATTGTAATTATTAAGGAAAAGACTTTTTAACACATATAGGTACCTACCTACAGTTACCTAATTATAAGCGAAACGTCAGTATAATAGGAGTAGTTAAAATATTAATATAATATTTACCTACATACTCCCAAAACAAACAAAAGATGCAATTTATTATATAAATATTTCAATATTCTAATCATCTCGAAGTGTCGAGAATGATACAACGCAATAATATTCATCTTGTTATGTGACGGTGGAATAAGGCGAAAGCGGAACGAAATATAAAATACCTAATATCGAACGGAACGCGGATCGGTGTCTTTGTGATTCGTCTGGTGTCGCGTCGTCCGTATTCAAAGCGGACGGCTGCGGGGTGCGGAACAACAACCAGTTCGCCCCGCATTCGCGTGGAGTTCGCACGTGCCGTCAGTTTCTCCGTTTATCCAACTGTTACGCTAAAACTATATCAAAATGAACAGTTTTAACGAATCATTAATCGAAGCAGTGCGAGAAAGACCATTTTTGTACGATTCAAGGCATAGTGATTATAAAAATCCGCACAGAAAGGCCGCAGCTTGGACAGAAATTATGTGCGAAATCGGGGGTGATAGTGGTAAGTCAAATAGGTCATGCTAAACGTTATTGACGTATTTCGTATTGATGATCTTGTTTATTACAAATATTAAATCAAATATATACGCGAACAAATGTTTAATCTATCGATAGAAAACTTTGCAATAGGGTTGACTTTTTGAAATAACACTGACAGCGATACTGACATTCATATTATTTATTAATAATAGGCTATAGATATTTTGATTTATCGTTAAACATAAAAAATATTTCATGCAAAGAGGATGTAATTACTACGTAATAAGACTGACTAAGTAAAAGTTGAAATTTAGTTATATACCAATGAAACGTGCAGCGATTTGAAATTAGTTTGAAATAGTAGTAGGTAATTAGTAATTGCAGTATGGTGATTGGCGACGAAGTATAATCCGGCTAAGTTGGAAAGATAACAGTTGCTGTAAACGTAGTTGATTTCGGCTATCTCCGTTTTTTACAAGATAATAGCCGTCATCTGTCAACTGATTTCATTTTCCTCAATCATGTTATTCTGTTCGGATAACCAACCGTCCAAGCGTGATAAATTCGTACATATGGTAGGTATGTACCGACGCACAAGTACCTACGGAATTTCTATTCGATTTTCGTTTTTATAAATAAGGTATCGGAAATCGTATCGTATGTGTGCGACCGCGCATGCGTTAGTTTGTGTTGCGAGCCAGGCAGGGCAAGTTTTGATTCAGAGACAAAAGTTTTATGCGGCTTTCCGTATAGATGAATTGATTTATGAAGGCTTTAGAGGGTACCAATTTAAATTGAGAAAACCCAAAACAAAAGCTCACTTTGTTTTTGAGTTCTCACAAAACGTAATGTTTGAGAGTTTGAGCATTTAATTTAGTTTAAATAGCGTTGATGTTGACAAAACAAATTAAATTGAGAGCTATATTGAGTTAGGTATACCTATAGGATATATCCTTTATACATTTAAAATAGTTTTGTATTGTTGCAATTTGTAACATTGTGTCAAATCTAGTATAAAATATTCACATAATATACACCAAAATAAAAAGCGAACCGTACCGACAGAAAAAAAATTACGGAACAGTACTAGATTTAAACAATTTGTTAAATTTTTAAGATATAACCCTCAATCCTGGGATTAATTACACAAATAAAATAGATGAAGCCACAACCTGAGAGTTGAACAAACCATACAAGATTTTATAAAGGATACGTCACTCGAACGGTTGACTAGTTGGAAAGAGCGCTCGCACGGAACGCGAGAGATCGTGGGTTCGAGTCCCGCATTGTTCATAAATTTTATTTTCAAAGTTTATTTGTGTAGTACTAGATTTACTTTGTTGTATTAATCTTTCCCTTTACCTATCTATATTAAAAAGATTGTAAACATGTAATTTATCATTTCAGATGAGGCGATAAAAGAAAGATGGAAAAACCTACGCGACACTTACGTAAAACACAAAAAGTCCGTCAACAACCCTAACATCAAGTGTGCAAATAATTTAAAAAACTGGATCTGGGCCTCACAAATGGAGTTCCTTGACGATTATTTAAATATAAGAACTGCAGAAACTGACCCGCTTTTGCAAGAAGTTACCAGAAGGAAAAAGAGGAAAATAAGAGAAAATAGACACGAGTCTACGGTGAAAACTATTGAATTCACGTCGTTCAAATCGCCTAAAAAAACTTCCACAGAAGAGCTAGATAAAATAGACTATCTCTTCTTAAACTATGCAGACACATTTAAACGTTTACCAGTCAGAAGGCAAGCAGTAATTAAGTTGGAATTGGCCAAATTGTTCACAGAGGCAGAACTGGCGAGCTTAGACGATGAAGAGGCTCTTTCAAAAAGTTCAATCTCAATTGTTTCATTTGATAATGACACGAAGAATGGTGGATGAAGTTTAAAATAATTATAAGAATATTATACATATGCCCACTAAAGCAAGAAGTTAAAAAGATGAAAATTAAGGATCTTAAGATATATGTTATGGATTTTTTTTCATGAAAATAAGGGACGAGACGAGCAGGACGTTCAGCTGATGGTAATTAATACGCCCTACCCATTACAATGCAGTGCCGCTCAGGATTCTTGAAAAACCCAAAAATTCTGCGCGGGACTACAATTGCGCTCGTCACCTTGAGACATAAGTGCCAAGTCTCAGTTGACCGAAACACAGTCAAGTAGTGTTTACACATTACTGCTTCTCGGCAGAAATAGGCGCCGTTGTGGTACCCACATTCTAGCCGGTGTCGTGTGCAAAGAAGCCTCCTACTAGTGGACTTTTGAAAATGAAATCGAAGAGAGCTTTAATAATATTACTAAGTCACCTTGAGAAGACTCCTAATATAGTATTCTTATTGTTATTATATATTGTTATTAATCCATTGTTAAAACAAGGAAGCTAAAAACTTCTTATCTGAAAAAAAATTTTCCAAGAATACAGGCTATCGGTAAGAAATAAGGACTCCCTGTCACCCTACATAACAGTGAGGCACCTAAAAAAGCCGGTAAACGTGTAAATACATAGCCCCACGCATACACTTACACTAATACAAGCCGATCGGCCGCCATTATGAGTTTTACCATCGTCTGTGACAGATCAGTTTGCGTTGTAATTAAATATTTTAAAATTGCCGTCGTGGGTTGTGTAAAAGTGTAAAAACAATAATATAAAAGTATTTGTGGATATATGATTATTTAAGGGAGAAAAATTGTGTAACTGGTATACCCCGTAACCGCACACACACTAGCATAAAGGTGCTTCACTTGGTAACGTTAACGGCGCAAAAAGTCCTTTGTTTACTAGTCCGTAGCTATCGGTAGCAAAACTAAGCTACCAAAATTCTTTATAATGGCAGAGCCCATGTGTTTGGACGATAACGAATCGTCGAGGATAAAGTTGTCAATGATATCACATTAAAATAAGACAATTTGTTATCTTTTTTTTTCAATGTGATAACCCTCACTTCTTTTCAAATTTTATTTGTGTATGAAAAATACACAAATAAATATATATATAAATAAAATTTTATGAACGATGCGGGACTCGAGCCCACGACCTAGTGTTCCGTGCGAATGCTCCTTCAACTGAGCCAACCGTTCGAGTGACGTATAGTCATAAAATCTTGTATGCTTTGTTAAAATAAGACATTAAATTTATAATAACATCCATAGTCAAGGTGCTGATCACTCACAGCTGACCTCAAACCACCTCAACTTTGATTGCGTATCAGTGAGGCACAACCACTGACCTCTACTATTAACCGGCGGCTGTCAAATTGCTCTTGTGCCTGTTTGATATTCGTCATTTTGGCGCTGTTGGCCATGTAGCGAGAGTCTGCGGTACTAAATCTAATGATGACATCCTCAGCAAACATCGATAGATGGTGGGAAACTATTTACAAAAAAAAAATTGTGTACTTTATTACGTTGATTTTAAATGTAAAAATACTTCACAGTAATGAGTGTTGAGCCATATGTATTATACGTCATAGTTATTTCTCTGGACGCTCGTGAGTGGCGCTTCAAATAGGCACAAAAATATTTCTGTCAAACATATGGAACAGCCTGTCCAGTGGTACTTATACAGATCAATGAGCACAACCCATGCCTGTGCACTTAATCGTAATAAATTATAAACTCAAATTCACAAATTTTTAGAAAACCCCTGTAGAACTGAACGTGGGATATATTGCAGTATATACCATTACTTATGAATAACTTTTTTAAAAACGTTTTTATAGTAAATTCAAATCAATTCCGAACAAAAACAGAGACTTTATCTACATAGTATAACATAATAATTAACTTGATTTGATGGTGTGGTAAAGCTAGTACCTAGGTAACACTGAAAATGTTTAGAAAATGAAAAACGGCTTTTCGAAGTAATCTCCGTTCCTCTCTACACATCGTCGCATTCGATGGAACCACTGAGAAAAGCAGTGGGCGCATTCTTCCTTAGGGGTCTCTTCTAAGGCATTTTCATACGCTTTCACCGCATCGTCAGGGCTCGTAAAGCGAATACCTCGTATTTTATCTTTAGTTCGTGGGAATAAATAAAAGTAGCAGGGCGCCAGGTCAGGGCTACATGGCGGATGACTCATTATCTCGACATCTGCCATAGTCTAATATTCAACAGTCCGTTTTGCGGAATTCCAATTCACAAAAACAAATGACAAATGAATGCAATATACTACATTAGGTTACCAAAGAGTTCTAAAATTCAAATTCAAAAAAAGTTTTCATTTGCAATGTTTCTAACTGGCCAGTTCTAAACATTTTCAGTGTTACCCACGTATATGTAATATAATCTTTAATGAAATAAACATTTTAACTGTTGCTTCTGAATATATTCTTGATAATGTTCTATATCTTCATAAGCGCATTGAGGAATTTGCTAGAAACTGTCACAATTATATTGTTAACACGAGGAACAAACACGAACTTGTTATGCCTACTACTCGGTTAATCGACTTAGTAAGTCTTTTATTGGGCGATCTATATGCTTGTACAATATTATCACAGAAAATATACAAAACAAATGTGTTACGAAATGTAAAAGAATTTTAAAAAACGTTTGTGTGGGAAAGACTGGGAATGAAGCGGATACCCTCAGGCTCTTTAATTATACATGTTTATTGTACGATATTACATTATAATCCATATTTAAAAATGAAATTCTTGCGCCCGTTCTCAGGTCTGAGGCAGTCTATTTTGAATGGGTTTTTCACGTTCAATAAGTGATTTAGAATCCTATGTTGAATAAAACAGACACACAGTGATGCAACCTCTTTACGCAACGTACGTTTATTGTACGATATTACATTATAATCCATATTTAAAAATGAAATTCTTGCGCCCGTTCTCAGGTCTGAGGCAGTCTATTTTGAATGGGTTTTTCACGTTCAATAAGTGATTTAGAATCCTATGTTGAATAAAACGAGCGTACGGGTCACCTGGTTTTAAATGATCGCCGCCCACATTCTCTTGTAACACCAGTGGTATCACAGGAGCGTTGCCGGCATTTAAGGAAGGTATACGCGCTTTTTGTGAAGGTATCGTTCCGGAAACACAAGGAAGCTCATTCTACAGCTTCGTTGTACGTGAAAGAAAGTTCCTTGAAAACCGCACTGTGGAGGAACGCCTCACATCAAGATTGTGGGGATGATATCCAAAGAACAATGGCGAAATTTTACCTGACTATAGGAATAACCGTCTAAGGTTAGGATAGTTACAAAAAAAAACTTCGTAGATAAATTGACTTGTTAGATAAAATTGTATTGCAAAAGGAACCGGGGAAATAAATAAAATATTTATTTCATTTTCACATTATATGCTGTCACGACTATGAAATCACATCCATTTTAGGTTAGATCAAGGAAAGCTATCTGTCAAATGACTGACAGCGATGAGCGAGTGATCAATGAGTTTCTAATTTCTATACCTGTCACCTATGATCTACCTAATGCTAATAATACCTATCAATTATAGTTACCGCTGTTGTGTTGTTTTGTGCTTTCTTTATTTTAATAAGTAGTTTATATTTTACCTGGCTTGGTTTTGGACTTGAATAATATCTTTCTCTCGTTTTAAACTCTGAACCTCATTTTGAACTACTTCTGCACTCCATTACCGGACTATGATTATGCCCCACGATTTGGTCTAACGTACGCTGTTTATATAACAATAAACAAAATAAAATATTTTGCTTGTTTAATTTACCTACTTCTACAAAATAAGATCTTGGATCGAGAAAAAGACATTAGAAAACTAGGTACTTATTTTACCAGTTTTTTAAGATTATAAAAATGGAAGTACTTAGTTTAAAAGTCGACCCGAGCCTTAAATTCGGGCGTAGGTTAGGCACACTAGAAGTACGTACGACTATGGATTGTGCATTTGACTTCTCTCTTATAAAATTACTTATAAAGCTATGGACAACCAACTCTGGTTTGTTGTAAATAAACTGTTATTACTATTGCATCAAGTAACAAGTTTCCATTTTATCATAATATAATACTCAGAGTTGTTGACCGTAGACGTTAGTAATTAGGTATTTATTAACTATTTGCATATGGTTACTAGTTCCTATCCTTAAAGATTTTTGGAATTGGTTTTATTCAGTGTTATTGTTGTTGGAACATGTTAGTTGGAATATAATAGATAAGTATAATATAGTTAGAACGGTAAAGTAATAAAAATAAAAACCTGACCTAAAAACTCAAACAAAATAATCATTTATTTCTTCATTATCCCGGTTCCAAATTAAAAATGAATAATGTCAGTAGATGCAGAAAATTATAGAGAATTAATTGGTACACGTCAATTCTTAAGACGCTTCCATTCAATTTCAAATATTTTGTAGTACGAAACTTCGCCATTGTTCTTTGTGGCGTGGAATTCGGCGGCAAGAATCAGGTGAAACAGCTTTTCGGAACACCCCCCGTGATAAATGCAGTAGAAGACACACAGTGATGCAACCTCTTTACGCAACGCCAGGTGATCGAGCCGTTCACATAGCACTGGGTCCCCGACAATTCGAGCGGCTGTTTGGTATCCGAGAAGTGAGAGTGATGTATATAAAGCGTTCTTACGCTTTATATACATAATACAATATATTATTTATAAAGTGATATCTAAAAAAAACTACACATACCTCGATGTAACAAGTTACTTTGTATAATATTTTCTTATCTGCTACAGGTTTGTAATATAAAAGTTTCGTACGAGTCTCTATTAATATCCTTATATTTTTTAAATAGGAATGTTTGTTTGTTGGTTACGCTTTGAAGCCTAAAGACTCATTTCAACATCATAAAATTTGGCCACACAATCTCAGGGATATAGAAAATGACTATTTGACCTTAGAATATAATTCAATTATCCCTAATTTCTAACAAACTTTAACAGTAACAGGAGACACAATACATACTTAAGGTCGAATCCATCTTCAGTATAACGAATGACTGATTATGATTTTAACAATATAAATATCGTTTCCAAGGTCCTCAGGGTTGCAGAGAACGAATTCGGGAAATGGAAGATGGCCGATGCGTAATTTTATCACTACCACAGAATGGATATCGCTTTGCTAAAAAGTCTCCTTTTGTCGTATCCCCTCGATTCGAACTGCCACAGCCTGTATCGGATCAGGTACTCGGCGTCGATATATCGAGCGACGTTCAGATCCGTGGTAATTTAGAAGAGAAGGCCTTTAAAAAACTTGATGTATTCAGAACGCCTGCAACTATATAAGGTGCAAATTTGGCCTCACATACTGTTCTCACCCTTGGGCAGGCGCCTCCCCAGTACCAGCTTTTTCCATTTGACCCCACACAACGAAGAGTGGCTCGAATCATCGCCGATAAAGTTATCTCCGATCCTCCTCCGGCTTGATTCTTTTGCGCTGCGTGGGATGTGGGTTCTCTCTTTTTTTTAATGAAAATAAGGGACGAGACGAGCAGGACGTTCAGCTGATGGTAATTGATACACCATGCCCATTACAATGCAGTACCGCTCAGGATTTTTGAAAAACCCAAAATTTCTGAGTGGTACTACAGTTGCGCTCGTCACCTTGAGACATAAGATGTTACGTCTGATTTTCCGCCCTTCAGACCGAAACACAGTAATGTTTACACATTACTGCTTTACGGCAGAAATAGGCGCCGTTGTGGTACCTACGTACATAATCTAGCCGACATCCTGTGCAAAGGAGCCTCCCATTGGTAAATGGTCTCTGCATCTTCTACCGCATTTATCACGGGGACTGCTCAGAGGAGTTCTTCAGGTTTAACCATCAGGTTTGACAATATGTCAAAATGCGCAACTCCACCCGCATCATTTTAACGTTTGGCATTCTATAACCGCGGGTTTTACCAGAAACTTGTCACGCACAGCCAGGTTGTGGAAACAATTACCGGCTGCAGTATTCCCGAACCGAAACGACTAAGAGACCTTCAAGGTTTGAGCAACCTCCCACCTTAAAGGACGCTAACGGATTCCTTGACCCCTGGTGTTGCTGATGTACATGGACAGTTGCTTCACTACTTTTCATCACGTGAACCTCTTGCCGGATTACATAAATTAATATTTTAGTAACTACTAAGACTACGTATCGGAAGACGCAGTTTTGGAAGGCCCTCCACAAGATGGACCGACGATCTGCTTTGCCTTTGTCCTTCAGTGGACGTCTTGCGGCTGATGATGATGAAGTAACTTATTGCTTATTATCTTCAAAACATATAGTTAGAATTTGAATTTATACTAACAGATCAGACCACAATTGTTTTTGTATATGCAAGGAATTCTATTCACCTGTTTGAGAAAATAAAATTAAAACTCTAAAACTACCCCGGAACATTTCATTGAGGTCTTTAATAAAAAATACGCACAGTAAGATAAGCACTGCTTTGGTGTTTTCACAGGAGAGCCACATGTCGACCGCATCGGTGATTCTGTTATAAGTTTGTAACAAAACACCATTATGTTCACCGTCCACACAACACTGTACTGTCGTGGGAACTAGACAATATTTCCGTTTGAAAATGTAAGCCGAAATGATACGGTAACCAATAAACATAGATAAACAAACTTCTGTTGCCAGGATTCCATCGATTTAGTATTCACATGCCTTGTATTTCGTTAACTTATCACTTGCTTAAGAAGGTATTGTATTATTTATTTTACCCATATTCTATCATCCAACACTAAACAAGGATGTGACTTTCAGTGTAGGCATTAGTTTTTTATTAAATAAAGAAAGTAAAGAGGCAAGTGGTTGACCTGATAGAAAGTAAACAAAACCCATGGCGGCTATGGATGTGAGCAATTTCAAAGGTGGAGCCGTGGCCAGAGTACGTGTGTGAAAGTTTCTTGAAAACCGGAGTAAAATCACATGGCCGGATGGTATTGATGTTTAATTTGTGGCGTGTCGTTAGAAGGTGGAATTCATTAATTAAAGCCGTAATCGGGTCAAACAGCTCTTCCGAACTCTCCCCGTGATAATGAAGTGATGCGGTAGAAGACACGCAATGAAGCGACGTGTCTACGCAACGCCAAGTGATCCAGCTGTTGCCACAGAGCACTGGGTCCTCGACAATTCCAGCTGCCCTTACGTCTTCTATTTCCGGTAGACACACAATGAAGCGAGGTGTCTCTTCGCAGCGCCATGTGATCAATGTCAGGTCCACCAGATCAATGAAGAAAACTGTCTACCATATATGGCCAGCCTATATTTTTTACTACTCTATTACGTACTCGCTTACATGTTAATAGCCAGCAACGCTTTTGTGATTCAGTGACAGAGCAACCATTGGCAGAGAAACTAATGGCTTCGATCATTTCATCAGGACACAGAACAAGAATGAAAATTATTTTTTGTGCTAAACATATAAAATAAGGTTACAATAAAATTATTTGTATGTACAAAATAATAGTTATGGTAGCACAATTAGACGATATAATATACTAATTTGGTTTTCTATAAAAATAGATATTGATAAATTCTAATGTATCATGGTCATGTATCTATGTGTTTCTAAGAAAATAAAATTTGCACAGTTACTAAAAAAGTGGAATATTCTCTAAAATTGTAATTATTATCAATCCGAAAAACAAATAAAAATAAAATGTGTGTACATAAAACTCATCAGTTTTATTGTTGTAAGGTCAAACTCCTCGAATCTAGTTTTCACAATATGCAAAAGAGCATATTATAAAAAGTAGTTTTAAAATAACAGTGGAGTACACCTTCTATTTAAGAAACAAAATATCTATGTCCAAATGTCACCAGCTTTGAGATAGAACGTTATCAATCTTTATCAGTTTAGAGATACCACAAAAGCGATGTCGTAGTTAGAAACCCATCGCAGGCTGGTGATGACGCATACAAAATGGACGAGAAGAAAAAACCTTTTGTCAAAAGACCTGACGTTCTCAGGAAGCTCAACGCTGAAAACCTGCAAATGATTGAGCGTGGTCTGCTCGGAGATCTTCCAGATAGATTCAAACCACACACACTACCCGTGAGGAGACAATCTAAGGAGTTGGTCGTCGCGAAATCATCTGGATTTCTAACATCCTGTTTACCAGTGCCTGTTATTGACTCACCATATTCAGATAGATCAATTAATTCAGACGAAGACACCTCTCATTCTCCTCTCAAAAAATCTTTCAGTTTTAGGGAAAAAATTTCCAAAATGAATTTCTTTGCAAGGGACAAACATTCAGAGAAGCCCAAAACCATTGTTGAAGAAGGAAACCCAGGCAAGGCTATATTCAAAATTGAAGAAAATAAGCTTGAACACGAGTACAAGACTAATAAACGTTTCTGGTTTTTTAGAAATAAAGATTTAGTTGAAAAGAGAGAAAGGTCTGGTAGACCCTCTTACAAACGCAGTAAGAGTTTCGAGTTTCTGCCAAGAGCTTGTGATGAATTGGAGTTAGAAATTAATGGAAAGTCAAAAATATCGAAGAACCAATCGTATGCATATGGAAGCACTGATACGCTTTTGGATCCGTGGTCTTCTAACGAAAGCCTAGAGCACCTGGCTGATGTTTACTATGATAAAGTAGATACCGTACATTTGAAAAGTATCCGAGAGCTGCCTCAAGATTCTGATCACAACTCAAATATGTCAACTACAACATCAGCATCAAGTGGCATTGTTGTAAACATAATGAAGTCTGACTCTGTTCAAGATCTACTCGACGAATTCGACAAAACCGTGGACCTGTTTAGTGAAGCATATTTAAGTGATTGTGAATCTTACACAAAAACAAACGAAACACTAACCAAAAGCAAGAAACGCAAAAGTGCTTCGTTCAGCACGTTGCCTTCACCAAAAGTTTTCCAAGTTGCAAAAGTGAATAAACCTAGTGATGACTTCAAAGCTGAATTAAATAAAATTTTGGAAGTGAAGCGTGCTAGTGATATTTGTAAAACAATAAGACGTGGTTCAGTTACGGATTGGTTTGTTTTAGAGGAAAAAAATAACGTAGAAGTTGCTGATGAAGATAATAAATACCGAAGATCACAAAAAAAGCCTGTTCAAAGAGTGCGAAGGATAAGTTCCACGAAATATGTAAGTACATATTTGTAAGGTGTGGTATTGATAAAACCAGCGACTTCATTGTTGTTCAATGTACTTAGTTATATATTGGAGGCAAAAATAATCTGTTTGCTTCTATTTGACTATTTTTATTGCGACCATTCGCAAAAACGGCAAAATACAAAGTATTGCATCTAGTCTTTGTAGTTTTTTAAATGTTCTATGACACCCAAATGCGCTGCACTGTTATTAAGTTTACAAGTAGGTACATGCTCTTGTTGTTTAAAGAAGGCAGAAACGATTACATACTAACTTGGGGCCAAATATAATGCGATGAAATTTATGTTAATTAATAGATTGAGACTTGTTAGTCCCTAGCTGAAAATTCTGTAAGTTATGACAATCAGAGAGGCCAGTTATTAGTTTTAGTAAAAATAAGGTTATGTTGCAATATATCTAACAGTTGATTGCTAAAGTGCGAAAGATGCTCTTTAAACACCAATGTTTATTAAATGGTGAATGGTGAAGAATGACTTGAAATCATATGATAGCCTAGTGTAAGTTTTTAAATCATATTTGCTTTACCGTGTATCTGTGTTAATTATCTTTGTATAGAGTTGTCAAATTATGTCGCTTGGTTGTCCGTGAAAAATCAACATTAGAGAACTTCGCCAGTGCGAATTATGATAACTTGAAATGTTGAACAAGATTGACAATTAAGCTATTTTTTGGTATTGCAATATAAAAAATTTGAGATTTTTTTTACATCCTATCACAACTTATTACATTTTGGCCCACAATTTCCATCTCCTTCCTAGTATTATTTAACTTGGAGGACACATAGATGGCACCCCTTTTGTGACAGTTAATTTATCAGCGAAATCAAGTTCACGCGTTAAATACTTCTATTTAATTTAATTTATAAGCACGGAGATTTGGTACACATGCATTTTTTGTATGCTGTTTGAAAGAGTTAGTTTTATTTTTACAAGTAACAACAATATAATATATCTAAATAATTTGAAGACACTTTTGATGGATATAAAAACATATCTGAATCTTATCATACTTTTGTTCAATTTTCTTTTAAGATGAAGTTGATAATTCTGGAAGGTTGAAATGATATAAGTAAGTAAAGATTTTGTTTGTGCGATAATCCATATTATATTATCTATGTTAAATATATTATGTATATTTACTGATATTGGATCGTTCTGTATTAAAAAATATTGCGCGCGTACAAAGTACACATGTCAAGTGAAACCTGCATTGTGCGTTAGCCTCTAAACTGCATATGAAGTCCTGGTATATTTTGCTGGGACGACACATCAAATCAAACGGTATGAAAGACATTACTATCACCGCTACCATATTTATGTTCTTCTAGTTCTAGTTTCCTATCTCATTTTCTCCCACGTTCAATCTTATGAATCAATGTGTCTGTCTCTTTTTACTGTCGCGCTTTTTCGTTTCATCGACTTACAAATAATAAAAATGCTAATGAGGTTTTCACTTAATTATAGTAATTAATTACTTACTTAATATTGAATAATTATATTTCTTACTAGCTGACCCGACAGACGTTGTTCTGTACATAATAATTAAAAAACTTTTTTTTTATGAATTTTTCAATAATATTTCATAACATCAAGAATTATTTCGTAAAATATGCTCCCTGTTGTTATAATGAAATTGTTTCACAACAGAACTGTCAAACCGTGCGTCAATAAATTCTCTCATAGAAATATGTCTATACAAAACAAATATTGGAAATAAAAATAATTATGGGTCCTAAGTCGAAATAAAAACTATCCTATCTCTCAAGTTGGACTAAACTGCACTCCATGAAGTAATCCCCATTAAAATTCGTGCATTAGTGTAGGAGTTCACTGGGAACAAACATCAGGACACTGGATTTACATATATAAATCAGTATGATACGGGTATAAATAATATACCTATATATTAAGTATATGTATTCCTGAAACCTACTGTGTGTATGAATCTAATAAAATCCACAGGTCGGAGGTATCAAAGAACAATGATAATTTATACCTACGTCTAGAAAGAGCCTCTTGCTGGTAGACAACTAAAGAAAACAGGCCAGGTTTATTACTTTTGTGTGCGTGACGAGCTAAGTCGCACTCGCGATTTATATGTCACGTTGTGTTAGTGTGTATGTATTGCTCAAAATAGCGGTTAGCTGACAACCTCAATGTTCTCGACGTTTTCACAGCTGTCACAGTCTATCTAGATGTATAAATAATGATCTAAGAGCACGGACTGGTAAAAAAAGAAGGACTCCCCGCCGTGATATTAGCAAGTGAAGCACCTTTATGCTAGTGTGTGTGCGGTTACGGGGTATACCAGATATACAATTTTTTCTCCATTAAATAATCATATATTCACAAATACTTTTATAGTATTGTTTTTACACTTTTTCACAACGCACGACGGCATTTTTAAAATATTTTATTGCGACGCAAACTGATCTGTCACAGACTATGGCAAATCTCATAATGGCGGCCGATCGGCTTGTTTTGGTGCCTCACTGTTATGTAAGGTAACACGGAGTCCATCTTATTTTACACGTCCGTGTCTAAGAGTAGCATATTGTGGTAATATAGACAGAGTCACCTACCAGTATTGTTACCACGTGGTCTTAACTGGTTTAGAGTGAGATTGTACACTTACTGATAAGCTGTATTATCACTGTCTGCGATAACGGCCGCCGTATCGAGCACGAAGCGAGAAGCACGTTGCATATTGTAAGAATTTCAACAAACCTTACCAATGCTTATTATTAATTTATAAACGACTTCGAAAAAGATGATGTTCTCAATTCGATTGGTATATTTTTATGTATGTACACCGTTAGTTTGATGCGGAATATTTGCCATTTGGTCCCAAAAAAAGTTGACAGTAGTTTCAATTTTATGAAAATTTTTTATGAATATTTTTGTTTACGTGGATGATTTAATTATAGTTTATGTACTGCTTTTTTGGGAGTTTTCATTTAAATTGATTACATATTATTATTTTTAACGCGTTTGTCGATAAGAACGTGAAATAGGGGATCTATATTGTTTAAAGCACGCGGAACCATTCATAGGCCTAACCCATAGCTACCTTAAAAAAAATACTATTTAATATATGACAATAAGAAGCAACGAAATCTTACTGTTTACCTGATTAATAAAAAAAAAAATGTAAAAATAACCGACCACAAAAACTGTAAAGTATAAAATAGCTTACCTCTTATGCAAATCTTATGATAGGTAGCACATACAAATTATAGTATTTTATTAATATTAAAGGTATAAGATTTGCATAAGAGGTGTATTAAATTAAATCTTTATTAAGTTATTTTATGCTTTTCAGTTTGTGAAATCGTTTTTTTTTTATTTTGTTATGTATTTTTACGTTTAGCAAAATGTTGACGAAAGAAAATTCTAAATATCGAAGTATCCATATGTAAACACATTAAGGTATCACTAAAAATAGCCTAAACAAAGTGTAACATTGAAGTAACAGATTGTCACCGATTTTACTAAACAGTAGCAGTGATTTAGTATCGGTGGCGCAATAGGTTGGCCGTTACCATCGCTTACCACATATCAATGTGTTTTTGGGTCACAATAATTCATATATTGTACATAAATGCCGTCTTATAAGGTCGGGTACGCTTTTGTGATTCCTCTGGTGTTACAAGACAGTATGGTATACCATCAGGTAACTATAATGTAGCATACATTTGCCCTCCTCTTCTATAAAACTAGCCTATCGATACAATAATGCATAAGAATACTACTACTAGTTAGTTGAAGTCTATACTACTTTAGTAATATAGACTTCAACTAACGATGCAATAAATGATCAGCGTATAACAATAAAATAAAAAATCTGTTATTCATAGATTCTGCCTATCGATATAGAAATTATATTACATTAGAGTATCCGCCGAAATACTACGTAGTTGCCATACTTGTCAGCCGAAAGACGTCCACTGCTGGACAAACCCCTCCCTAAAGATCTCCACGACGATAGATCACCGGTCCATCTTGGGACTACCAACACAGGGAAGACGCAGTCTCGCGTCGCTATTCGTGGAGATAACTGCCCCAATGGTCATCTGTCCTTCGAACTATTTGCCCTGCCCACTGCCACTACAGTTTCGCAATCGTCTGGGCTATATCGGTGAGTTTGGTTCTCCATCGGGTTTCCTCATTTCTGATTCAATCTCGTAGGGCAACTTCGAGTACTGCCTTCTGACAGAGCTTTAGCATCTGTCTCATTCAGACACTTCACCTTCAGACACTGCGGTATTTGGGACTAGAATATTTTACGGAGGTCCCCGAATGCTGCCCATCCGATTTAAATTTCGACGACTGACCTCTTTTTGCGAAATTGGACCTGCTTAACTGTATTAACTATCCAAGGTAAAGGTCGAAGACGTACCTACCCGTCAATAATTTCGAGAGTAGAGTTCCCAATTGTTACGGGAGTAGGTATGACATGGACTTAAGACATGATTAAAGATCATGTCATAAGAAATAAAATATTGCAGTTTAATAAACGATTATTTTTGCATGATAAAACATTTTATTCTCAAGAAGCAATACAAAACTCTTTCAGAGATACATTTCTGCCGGAAATGTAAAGACACCAAAGGTATTAAATACTTGGAAGAAATAAATAAATGTATTTTACTTTACAAAAAAATGTTTGAGTTTTTCAGGACAAAACGGCAATTTCATACCATAACCCCTAGAATAGGTACGTAATATAATTCTACAATTCGATTCGACAAGACATAATAGAACAAAGCGTAAAGTTAAACCTATAGAAAACTAATTTGATAATTATTGTATATTACTAGCTGACCCAGCAAACGTTGTATTGCCATAGAAAGTAATAAAAAAAAATCTGGGGTGTAAAAAGTAGATGCTACCAATTCTCAGACCTACCAAATTTATCGTACTACAATTATTGTAAGTATTGATCCATTATCATCTTGCAACCCTATAGCTTATTTGTGGATGGAACAGTATAATATAAAAATCGCGATACAAAAATAGAGGTTGATCGTAGAGGGTTGAAAATTTAGGGTTGTATGTATTTTTTAATGTTGTATCATAAAAAAATAAAATCAAGTAATTACGTCAACGTCATGTTTAAAAAATAAAAATAAAATTAAGGGGTGGGCCCTTAACATTTAGGGGGGATAAAAAATAGATAGTAGCCGATTCTCAGACCTACTGAATATACATATAAAATTTGGTAAAAATCAGTAAAGCCGTTTCGGAGGAGTAAGGTAACTGACATTGTGACACGATAATTTTATAAATAACATCTAGATAGGTACATACCTACTATTTTTAAATTACTGAATCGATTTGATTGGCGTAGGAATGCCCCCCCCCCCCTTTGGTCCCTAGAGCGACAAAAAGGAACAAACACACATTTGTCCTTATGGTTACTTCCGTATCAATTAAAGCTTTCTGACACTTAACTTTCTTACCATTTGATGGATTTTCCTTAAAAGTACACAAAAATACACAGTTCCGGAAGTTAAATGGTTCGGTGTATTTTGAATTAATGACGTAAAATAAGTACAAAAGACTACGTAACTTTAGACAATCAAATTGAGAGCGACCCAGTTTCAACCACGTTACAACACCGCAAGTTCAAGAGGTCAACTTACTTGACATTTGGCGGTAGAATCTAACCAAAGAGTACATTTATATATCTTTAGAGTGCATATTCAGACTATTTTGAAAGACGACAGACGGATACGGCTTTTCAAAGCAAACTCAACGACAAACACGATGTCTGTAAAATGTTAATTATTCACTAGTATTTTTTGTTCAATAAGTTTTCTTCATTCATTTTTGACAGAATTGATAACTTCATCATGGCGAGCTAATACGAAACACGTGAGTGAAGATCCGTCGTTACTCGAACGAGAGTTACAAGGCTGAGCGTGACGACTTAGTCCCATTGATGTCAATTAATATCAAGAAAACTAAAAAAAGATAAGGTATCAACTCATAACTCAGTTATATAACCATCAAAACTAAAATGTATACAAAGTAATATTTAAATAAAACAGGGGCCTGGTCCCCCTGAAAACGGGATCTGGAAAGTCAAAATCTAATCTAAAAGTAAAAACACGGTTACACTTACGCTTTACGCTTTTTAATAATCTAAGAAAATACTAGGTAATATTCAATATCGATACCTACATATAAAATGTTTAGATACATCTAAACATAATATGTAGTAACTCTGGTTAGTTTTACGATTGTAAATGAAGTGGTAAAATTAAAATCCATGGCATAGGGGTCAAAACCGACTGAATCACATGCGCACATGAATTACTTCTACGCAGACCAATAGTAGGCGTTTGATATGTAAAACACAACTAAATTTACTACACAAATTTTTCCCATTACTAGTCGTTGATACAAAAAGCTGAGTCTTGTTGATATAGCAATTACTTCGCGAGTTAATTAGCAACCTGTGCAAAATATGCAAGTTTATGGGTACTTGTCGTGATGAATCCTTGAGCTAACCATGCATTACCGATACACTAATATCCTCGGCATTATTTGGTAATTAGAGACTAATAACTCGTCGGTCATCATTAAGGGGGCTGGTGACTTGCAATACCTCGCGCCAGGCTCAAAGGAAGGAAGCTTCGGAAAAAACACGGTAGGTACAACCTGGTCAACCTAACTCGGGACCTGGCTCGAATGACTATGCACGAGACAATGCTCGAGTTCTAGGAAGTAAGGTCAGCAAGAAAATCTCAACAAGCGCGCGTTCTACATCTAGGTTATATAAACTCTTGGGTTTGGACGCAATATCCACCTGAAGTTAGTAAATTATTTGAGATAACTACTTAGATTTCAACATTAATATACAAAATAATAAATTTTAACTAAATAACGATACGATATAGTTATTGTTCCCCACTATACCTACCAACTCTGTTGCACGGACGAACTCATAACTGAAGTACCTACTTGTCCTGTATCCGTTTTTTTGAAGGTAACTATGTCGTATCGTCTTGGAAACAGCGCACAAGGAAGCTCACTTCACAGCTTGGTTATACGTGGAAGAGTGTTCCTCGAAAATCGCAGAGAGACGCCACTCATCCAGGTGGTGGGGATGATATCCTAATTTGTGGCATGTAGTGCGAAGTTGGAATTCGGCAGCAGGAATCAATCAGCTCTTCTGATTCCGAATAACAATGAATAATTTATAAGAATCTATTTTACAACAGCAGAAACCATTGTAAGCTTTTCTTTTAAGATGGACATAAAATAGCAACTATTAGAATTACAATAGAAATTAGATGTTGGAAATAAAGATGTTAAAGTTATAAGTGATAGCCACTGCTAAGCTATCAATCAGCATTGCTAAGCCTGTACTATCACGCGATCCATGTTTCTAAAGAAGTGTATGGTCCGCTCCAATGAAAACGCAAGTTTTCATAATAATAAAGAAATCGAAATTGAACCGTGTGTCGCGGTCGTCGAGAAAAACGAAATTGAACATGATTTAGACCGGAACGGCCTTTCTCTGCGCAAGCACAGGGCGTAAAGCGTGTTATTAAAACTCCATTTAAACCTCAATCTCGTCCTACGAGCGTGATAAGCCTTTGTTGTACAGTATGTTACCACAGTTGCATAACACTATATTATGTTAAACTCACGAGAGGATGCCCGCTAATACTTGCGCGCGCCTTTCCTGTAAGCTTTTCTTTTTTTACGCGGAATCCTCAAAATAAAGAAGCCTAAGTTACTTCATTGGGAGGTACCACAACGGCGCCTTTTTCTGCCGTGAAGCAGTAATGTGTAAGCATTATTGTGTTTCGGTCTGAAGGGCCATAGCCAGTGAAATTACTGGGCAAATAAGACTTAACATCTTATGTTTCAAGGAGGCGAGCGCAATTGTAGTGCCGTTCAGCATTTTTGGGTTTTTTCAAGAATCCTGAGCGGCACTGCATTGTAATGGGCAGGGCGTATCAATTACCATCAGCTGAACGTCCTGCTTGTCTCGTCCCTTATTTTGATTAAAAAAAATGTTAAACTCACGAGATGATGCCCGCTAACACTTGCGCGCGCCTTTACGTGGCTACCATTGTATCTGATTAATTTACAATCTCATAAGCTTTTCTTTTTTTACGCGGAATCCTAAATCATATTCTCAACTAAAAGAGCCCTTAGTTACTTCATATAACGTGAACTTTGTACCAGAGGCTTACGCTTACCAGATAGTCGGACCAGCCGTTTCGGAGTTCGGTCGGAGCAGAAAGTGGGACAGACAATATTTTTTTTAATATAGGTAATATGTGTTCTTTTCATTGTATAAAAATATACTAATAATGTAATAGCAAAAATATAGCGGTGACTGGCAACTGTTATAAATGCTACATTAATAAACCACCATTTCTAGCGTTGACAACTTTTATCTAATACTAGCTGACCCAGCAAACGTTGTATTGCCGATATTAAAATCGCGATACAAATGTAACTGTTGATAGTAGATGGGTGAAAATTTGAAGTTATATGTATTTTTTAATGCTGACTCATAATCAAACAAATTAAAAAAAAAGTCAAAAAAAAAAAAAAAAAAAAACGTGTGGACCAGCCTTAACATTTAGGGGGATGAAAAATAGATGTTGTCCGATTCTCAGACCTACCCAATATGCACTCAAAATTTCATGAGAATCGGTCAAGCCGTTTCGGAGGAGTTCAAAGTTTAACACCATGACACGAGAATTTTATATATTAGATATAATGGATATAATAGTAGGTACTCGTACATTGCTGCAGCGACCAGGAAGAAAAGGCTTTGATCGACGAACGTGTAAAATACGCACACAAAATACATACCTAAGTCCATCAATGCCTAGTTGTACGTTGGCTTGTATAATACTTTTCTCAAATCAATCAAATTTATACGTCTAGATAGACTATGACAGCTGTGAAAACATCGAAATTGCCTAACCTCTATTTTGATCAATTCACGCACACTATCACAATGTGACATACATATCGCGAGTGTAAGACGTAGCTTGTCTCGCACACTAAAGTATTATTCCTGGCCTGTTTTTATCGGCTGTCTAACAGCAAGAGACTATCTAGATTCTAGACGTATATATTATGTAATCGCGGAAATTAAAACGAAACCGCTCTTGCCGCCTCTTGAAATTCAGGTGGCGTTAAAGTAGTTCATCACACAATGAATTTCAGCTCTCATTTTGTAAAATAAAATTAATTGTGAAAATCATTGACGAACAAGAAAAACTTTTCCCGCGTTAGTGCCATTTGTTAATTTTTCAATAAATAGCTAGTAAAGTAAAACCTTTGATAAGTTACCTCCTTGGTGGATATGTTTCAAGCCAGTTCGAAATTCAAAATTAAATCTTTGATAAATTACCTCCTTGGTTGATATGTTTCGGAGTAAAAGATCGTTCCATTTTTAAATTACTTATTTAGCCGCTAAACAACGACACATAATATGGCTTTTCATACAACTTTTGCCGACCGCTGTATGTAGGTATTTACAATTGCAGCAAGGTCAGGTAGGTATACTTGTACAATGTATCATTTTAGAAAAAGTAGAAAGTAAGTTATAATTCTATGATAATTACCACTTATATGTGTCGAAGTGGAACTGTGCCGGAGAACACGCCGTGTTGACAATTATCACGTCATGTACTTATAATTAGTAGAAACGTAGTAATCAATTAGTGCTCGAGACGAGGTCAGGTGTGATCTGCACTTGATATGTCATTGTTTTCTATTATAATACCTGGTATTGACGAGTTATTATAAACACTTTTACACATTTGGTCCACTATTGGAAAAGTTAACGTGTCCTACGAGGGTGTAATCAGTAGGTATGAGACGAAGTTGAGGGAATTAACGCAATTAGAGTAGTGGAATCGCATTTTCTCCCGAGAATACATTGTCAAATATAGTTCCTACACCTTCCAGGAAACAAAAAGGAATCCCTTCGTAAGTGTTCTTAATTTGATTTTGACATAAACCGCCAGCACGCAGCTTTATAAATTGAAACTTGCAAATAAACGCGGGAAACGTTAGAGTTATATTTCACCGGGACACCGTGGTGTTCGTAAGCTACCAAACTAGACACCATACTGACAGAAGAGTCATGACGCGTCCGAGCTGGTCACGCCACCAAATTGGATGCGCAACAGAACGGACACCAGTTGAGTAACTCCTTTAGAGCTGCCTTTTTTTTTTGATAGCGGTGACTGGTTGAGCCACTGTGGTGTCCCCTTGAAATATAACTCTTATACCATTTATACTAAACCAATTGTTTATACTCAGGTTTTTTTTAATGAAAATAAGGGACGAGACGATACTTGATAGTTGACGGTAATTGATACGCCATGCCTATTACAATGCAGTGCCGCTCAGGATTCTTGAAAACCCAAAAAATCTGAACAGCACTACAATTAAGTCATAAGATGTTAACTCTCATTTGCCCAGTAATTTCACTAGCTACGGCGCCTTTCAGACCGAAACACAGTAATGCTTAAACATTACTGTTTCACGGCAGAAATAGGCGCCGTTGTGGTACCCATAATCTAGCCGGGATCCGGTGCAAAGGAGCCTCCCACTGGTGTCAGGTATAACTTTGTACAAAGTTTATTTGTAAGGCCATAGGGGTTTCTTGCAGACTCGTCAATCTTGTACTTCTGTTGCTCCGATTTACATACATAGGTTGTAATTATAATAATTTTTACCATGAAGCTGTAAATGTTGATTTGTGGCAATGAGTTTCTCGCCACTGAGAAGACAAGTCTCATTCAAAGTGCCGTTGCCGTGGTGGTGGTAAATGGTAAAAAGTATAACTTGTGACAATCATAGTTGCTATTAGATCTAATTTAATAACCTAGTAAATAAGTGATATTGAGTTGACAACAGGAAAACCGGAAATGACCTTTACCCGTCCTTGAAATGGATCAAATGTATTTTTTATACTCCTCTACTTATAACTATCATTTATACAGCCATGATGAATGAAATGAAAATGAATTTATTTTGGAAGAAAAACTGACACATTCACATAAAAAAGTTAATGAGAACGAAATATATGCTTAATCTAATACTTAACTTACTTTATACAAAAGAAACAAAAGCAAAACTTAATTAGGCAGTGGTCTTCCAAAACTGGAGTCCACTCAGTTATAGTTGTGTCCATACATTATGAGCACAACACTTATTTTCAGTGACCCCATTGTGTGAAGTTTGGAGCTGAACTGACATATTTTAAAAGAAAATAATTAATTGTGGCACTAAAATAAATAAATAGTATAGATATATGATCAATAATATAGGTAACACGTATACTTTTTCGAGTCTTTGGAAGTCTATACTCTATGGCCTAAAAAAGCATTGTATAACGTAATAAAATATCAGCAAAAAAGCTCAGTTGTTTTGGTGCCATAGACAACTAAATCTAGGTTAGGTATGGTAGCTTCATAGAAATTTTAGGTAATAATACACAGCACCTACATACATAATATTTTCAAGTTTAAATCATTATACTAAACATTGTAATGTCAACTTAAGAAAAAACCCTTGTTAATAATATAATTTAACAAATTGCTGCTTATTAATATATTTTGTAATTTTCAATTTTCTCGCAGGAAAAAAAAACATTAAGGTTTTCCAGTTGCCGCTTAACTGGGCGGGAAATGTATTATATTAAACATACACTCCGGTGAGTGGTTTCAATTTTCCTTCAAGAAATGGCAAAGGTACACCCATACAGCCAAGGCGAAAAAATTAAAAATATACCTAGCAGCATCTTGGCAAATTATTTTATCAAGTTTTTTTCTTCAGTTGACATTAAAAGTGTTTAGTCTAATGAATCAAACAGGAAAATATTATGTACTATGTAATACGTACGTTTACCAGTAGGAAGCTCCTTTGCACAGGAAGCTGGCTAGATTATGGGTACCACAACGGCGCCTATTTCTGCCGTGAAGCAGTAATGTGTAAGTATTACTGTGTTTCGGTCTGAAGGGCGCCGTAGCTAGTGAAATCACTGGGCAAATGAGACTTAACATCTTATGTCTCAAGGTGACGAGCGCAATTGTAGTACCGCTCTGAATTTTTGGCATGGCGTATCAATTACGATCAGCTGAACGTCCTGCTCGTCTCGTCCCTTATTTTCATAAAAAATATATAATAATAAATAACGGTAACCTTAGCGCAGGCAGACGAGTTGTAGATGTTAGCTCTATTATTAATACATATTCATTGATACTGGCTCTTGTAAACATGAACAAGTACTGTATTGTACTGTACTGTACTTAGTATCTGTTAAAGAGCTGAGTATTGTGCGATTACCGTTACACTATTTATCTATGGTCTATAAGGTCTGTTCGTAATATTGAAGTAACGGTTTTTTACCACGTGTATATGAATATAATGTGGGCGCGGTGGGGCAATGATGATCAGCACTTTACGTCCACTGCAGCAGGGATCACTCGCCGCCCGTTGAAACGGACGGGTCATTGGGGGTGGGAGTGGTTGCTCTCTGCGGTCGTCTTTATATTAACCAAAATAACATTTTTTTTTTACAATTTTTGTCTGTCTGTCTGTTTGCTAATCTCTGAAATGGATGGACCGATTTTGATGGGACTTTTATTGTTGGCAGATTGCTGATTTAATAAGGAGTAAATAAGGCTGCGTTTATTTTAGAAAAATTATTTTGTTTTGGAAAAATGAAGTAATGTTGCAATGTCCAAGAAACGGTCTTACTCTAACAAAATTTATATGGCAAAACAAAGTTTGCCGGGTCAGCTATTATATAATATATTAATAACATAATGCTAGATATATTAACTCGTAACGTCGATTGTAACGATTAATGCGTATATTAACTTCCCTCATTATAATTGTTAATGTTATTTATTATTTACATTGTGTGTCAAGGTTATTCTTTATGTATCGCGACCCGGCAAGCATTACCTCTATATACTCTTCTTAGATTGATCTCCGCTGCCCTCCAACCAGATGCCGCAGGCGTAGTCAGAAAGTGTGGCAACTAATACTACGCCCAAGTGGGTGTACTCGAGGCAGTCTCGAAAATGAAATTGAAACTAAAACTAAGGTTGCGTTGTAATACCTACTTTGTAAAAGTAATACTTCAAGAAATAAGAAAGACACTGGGATTACATATCATCAGTAAGTATTTTGTATTTTATTAATTTCAATGTAAAATAACACGAAGCGTATGTTATAAATTTTGAAAGATGCCATTGATTGTCAAGATGCCACGCATGTAATAGTTGTCGTAATAATAAAGTAGTGTGGTATCTTGTTGGAACGCATCGGAGACCAATCCTTAATTTAAGATACTCTCAGTATTTATCGAATGAAAACTAAAAAAATCGTAATAGAAAAAATAGTTTAACTAGACACAAGGCCGCGTGCAACACATAGTCTAATACAATTGGATTTATAGACCCCTGAGGATTAGCTTCAGTACTATCTCACTTAGGGCTATATATATATACTTATACAGGTTGTAATAGTTAAGTGTGACCAGGCCATTATTTCGTAACTATTACAGATATCAAAAAACTTTAAACTGATATCGAAAGTTTGTTATCTAATCAGTAAAACGACATCCAAAATTTGTATATTTAACACTCCTGACCATATCCTATCCCCCCCCCCCCCCCCTTTCTCTGAATCATGTCTGAATGTGAAATAAAAATGAAAATATTTTACTTAATATATAATTTTTCTAACTTTGTCGGTCACTGGTGCCTCCAAACACAGGCGACACCTGTCCCTAGTTTTCAAGTAGGATAATGGGTTAATGTTAAAGAAATAAACAAATCTTATTATTTTTAGTTATTTATGTATCTTAAAAAAACAATTTATATCTCGTTTACCTCTTTACTCAAACAATATTTGAATTAAGACACAAATAAAAACTTTTAATTTCTATCGATGTAACACAATAATATTTATTTATCAGTGAAAACTGGTATAATAGCTTTCCGTTTTGTCATAGTTTAATGCTTAAATAATATGAAGCTAGATGCAAGTTTTCTGAAGTTGTACAATAAAATTCATAATAATATGATATCTATACAAAATATAAATTACTTGTCCAGACACTTGACTGAGCAGTTAATAAACGTAGACTTCGGGTTTTTTTCAAATTCAAATTCAAATATTTTTATTCAAAATAGGATTTAAAATCACTTATTGAACGTCAAAATCTACCACCCATTCAAAATAGACTGCCTCAGACCTAAGAAGAAGAAACTCAGCGGACTTTTTTTTTTAATATAAGATATGGATTGCAATGTAATATCGTACAATAAACATTTATAATTAAGAGCCTGAGGGTGTTCGCTTTATTCCCAGTCCGTGGTGTCATTAAGAAAATCGTTTATGCTATAATAACGTTTCCCACACAAACATTTTTTAACAATTCTTTTAAATTTCGTAACATATTTGTTTTGTACATTTTCAGGGATCATATTGTAGAATCAAATCAAATCAAATCAAATCGAAATATTTTATTGCAAGTCACATTTTACAGTAGGATGGTTGGTACATTAATGGGTAGACAATATGTGACGCCCTGCAAGGGCACAGCAACGTTATACATAAAATAAATAAGTCTTATACATTTTTTACATTCTTATACTATATTGTAACTAATTCTCACACTTGTAATTAAAAAATTCGGGTAAATCGTAGAAGCATTTTGAAACTAAAAAATTTTTAAGATGTCTTTTAAATAGAGAAGGCTTCTCTTTATTTTTAATTTCGTTTGGGATGTGATTATAAATTTTTATTGCCATGTGGTGAGGGCTCGATGACACTAATGACAAACTTGTTTGGGGAATTTTTAATTTGTTTAAATTTCTATTATTTCGCTTGTTATTTGGTAGTGTTGAGTATAAGTCCGAATGTTTTTTAACAAATTTACATGCTTCTAGGATGTAAATTGAAGTAAGGGTTAAAATTTTGTGTTTAATAAAATATGGTCTACATGAATCCATCTGCTGAATATTTTCTAAAATTCTGATACATTTTTTCTGTTGAATAAATATATCTTTTATTTCACTACAGTTTCCCCATATTAATATTCCATATGATAATCTAGAATGTGCATATGCATAATAAGCAGCAAGGGCAGATTTGAAATCTGTTACGCGTTTTAGTTGGTAAAGAGCATAAGTAAAAGATGACATTTTGCTTTTTAATTTCTGTAGATATGGCTTCCATGTCAAGTGTGAGTCTAAATCAATTCCCAGTAGTGTAGCTGTGTCAACTGTTTCAAGTTGTGAATTTTTGTAAGAATAAGATATATTTAAGGGGGATTTTTGATAAGGTTTAAAAGGTATAATTTTAGTTTTATTAATATTAAGTTCAAGATTATTATTATTTAGCCAATAAAAGATTTTGTCCATTGTAATATTTAATTTTTCTTCTAGTTGTTTTAAATTAGAGCATGGGATCAAAATAGAAATGTCATCAGCAAAAAGAGTACAATTATCATCTATTAAGTTAGGAAGATCATTTATGTATATGAGAAACAATATACAACCCAACACACTGCCCTGTGGAATCGATCCTGATAAGTGAGCTTTATTAGATCTTATGTGGTCTATCTTTCCAGTCTCGAAGTTAGTATTTTCTATTTCCACATATTGAAAACGATTATTAAGGTAAGATTTGAACCATTTATGGGCAATTCCTCGAATTCCTGAGAGAAATAATTTTTCTAGTAAGATATCATAAGAGACTCTATCGTATGCTTTGCTCATGTCAAGCAGTAGGCCAACTGAATATTTTTTATTATTAAGTGAATCAAATATTTTTTGTATGTATTTGTATATCGCTAAAGTTGTGGAATGGTTTTTCCTGAAACCATGTTGGCTTTCATTTAGGATATAATATTTTTCCAGAAAACTACTTAGGCGTATAGCCATTGCAGTTTCAAATATCTTCGCTGATGTAGGTAGAAGGGCAATAGGTCGGTAATTATTTACATCAGATGTGTTTCCTTTCTTATATACCGGATTTATTATGGATATCTTTAGATCGTCCGGAAATAATCCTTCACAGAATGATTGATTAATAAGTTTAGTGTAGGGGTAGGTTAAAATATCAGCACTTTTTTTTTATTAAAAAAGGGGGGATTTCATCTATTCCGAAAGAGTTTTTATTCTTAAGATTTTTTATTATGTTAAAGATGTCTTTGGGTTCAAACGAATTTAGAAATAACGAATTAATTAATTTATTAGAATTTATACCTATATTGTCGTTTTTTACTTTAGGACTTGATTAGATGGATAAATAGAAACTATTAAATGTATTAGCAATAATTTTCGGATCTACTATAATATTATTCTCTGAAGATTTAAGACTTATGTTTTGCTTTATTCTTATAGTACTTTTATTTATAGAAGCATATACATCGCCCAACAAAAGACTTACTAACTCGACCCAACCGGGTAGTAGGCATAACAAGTTTATGTTTGTTCCATGTTAACATTATGAATGTCACAGTTTCTAGAAAATTCCTCAATGTGCTTATGAACATACAAAACATTATCAAAAATGTATTGAGAAGCAACAGTCAAAATGTTTATTTCTTTAAATTTTTCTCTTAATGATTCTTTAGGACCTAGGTTGTAAATCGCGCGAATAGCCCTCTTCTGCAGCACAAATACAGTATTAATATCGGCCGCACTGCCCCATAACAATATACCATAGGACATAATACTATGAAAATAACTAAAGTATACTAATGCTTTTGAACTTTTGATTTGTCTTCTACCACATTTATCACGGGGAGTGTTCCGAAGAGCTGTTTAACCTGAATCCTGCCGCCGAATTCCACTTTCGCACGACACGCCACAAATTAGGATATCATCCCCACCAACTGGATGTGTTTGCGGTTGTGCGGTTTTCAAGTATCTTTCTTCCACGTACTACTAAGTAATGGAATGAGCTTCCGTGTGCGGTGTTTCCGGGACTATACAACATGAGCACCCTTAAAAAAAGCGCGTACACCTTCCTTAAAGCCGGCAACGCTCCTGTGATTCCTCTGGTTTTAAAAGAATGTGGGCGGCGGTGATCACTTAACACCAAGTGAGCTGTACGCTCGTTTGTCCTCCTGTTCCATAAAATAAGGTCATTTCTACTGGCCTGCTGGGACTATATGATCCGCAAAGTCAACAAAGTTTCAGTAAGTTAGCATTAAAGAGAGATTGGGATGAACATTTCTATGGGTTCTAAACCCATGAAATTCATCTTCTTAAGGTTAAAACTTCTCATGGACAGTTCGTCAATTTTGAGAGTATTAGTGAGGCGATTATATGTGCATATACGAGATTTTTTTGTCTGCTTGTGCCTTTTATATTTATTTATATCACACATAATATTATTTTCACTGGCAGAAGAGCATTACATTTACTTAGGCGCACAGGTTAACAATGACGGTAGTTGTGTGCCGGAGATAAAAAGACGTATTGGTATGACCAAGGATGCTGTGATCCGCCTGAACAAAATATGGAAAAAGAGGGGAATCACTATTAACACCAAGATCCGGTTAGTACGTGCCTTGATATTCCCTTGGAGATATGGTGCTGGAGGCATATGTGGAGGATACCTTGGACGGCCAAGCGAAAAGATGTGTCGATCCTCTCACAGCTCAAGAAAAAAACCCGTCTATCCACGATATGCCACCAAACGAATCCCTTCGTATTTTGGCCACATAATGCGAAGGGGTAACGAGAGCCTGGGGAAATTGATCGTAGTTGGGAACACAAATGGCAAGCGAGTCCAAGGCCGATCTCCTACCAGTTGGACCAACCAAATAAAAGGCTCCAGGTCCCCGAGGCTTAGCTCCGTAGTCAGGGCCGCGATGGACTGAAGCCGTTGGAAACAAATAGTTCACTCCAAGTGTGGACCACTTGTTGATGACCACGATCCTCATCATGAGGAAACGGCTAGAGATGGATGAAACTGTAAATTGCAATCGAACTGTACGCGGACGAAGTCGCGGCGCGAGTTGGCAATCTTGTCTGTTTCGATATCGCGTCCGCGTCACTTCACACGAAACTATTGTCTAGTTTCACTTTCACTTCGGCTATTAATTAGTTATCATTGCAAGATTACAATCTTTATGCGAAATATCAATCGACAATAATTTCTAAACACTTTGTTTACTGAAGTAGGCGTTACTTTGCGGAAATCCATAAAATCAAAATGATTTGAGTTTTCTTTAGTGTTAATTCCGCCAATACTTGTGTATAAACAATTCGACACGTGTTTCACGTCTACACGAGGCATTTGAGTCTCGTGCCAGATTTTGGAGAGTCAACACATCCTGAGGATGCCTCGTGTAGAATTAACACTAAAGAAAACTCAAATCATTTTGATAAACACTTTGTTCTTTTTAAGGTGATATCCTCACTTCTGGGATTAATTATTGTAACCGAAATTTATGAACGATGCGGGCTAGCACCCGCGACCCCTCGGGTTAGCTTAGTAATTTCTAATACAATTGTTATATTGTTTCAAATCAGAAATCCTTAACATAAATCGTTGACCTTAGCTATATTTGTTGAAGTTTTAACGAAAAATATTTCAAGTTATTAATTCAATCACCCGAATTTGAACGTAATAATTGTAGAAACGCTAAAATACACCTTATATTATCTTCTCATGAGCTCTAACTACTATTTGCAAACATTACGTGGTAGATTCAGTAATTAAAAAAAAATAAAGTCACGTTTCAAAAGCGCTTAGTTTAAGCCTAATTAAATAAAGTTTAATTTGACTCTGAATTCGACTAAGCAAAATAAAACTTAACATTATAAACTATGACTGCCCGCGTGTCTGCGCGCTTGTATTGTTTTGTTCTAGACGAAGCTATACCGCTCAAAGTCACGCGCGGCGAGTGTAGGTATCTGCTATTATTAATAGAATACATTTTATTAATTAAAGGTATGTGATTAAAGGCATTGAAGGCGTATGAAATTATATCTTTATTAAGATAATTAATACTTTTTAGTTTTTAGTCAGTTTTTTTAAACGCAGTTTTTTGATAATTTCCTTTATAGTGTCTGTAATCGGTTTTTCTGTAAACTACAGTAGGATTTTTCTAGTTTATTTTTTGAAACTAAGGAACGAGGCAAGCAGGACGTTCAACTGGTGGTAATTAATACGCCCTGTCCATTACAATGCAGTGCCTCTCAGGATTCTTGAAAAACCCCAAATATTCTGAGCGGCTCTTCTGCGGTCGTCACCTTGAGACATACGATGCTAAGTCTCATTTGCCCAGTAATTTCACTTTCTTACTTCGGACCGAAACATAGTAATGCTTACACATTACTGCTTCACGGCAGAAATAGCCGCCGTTGCGGTACCCATAATCTAGACGGAATCCAGTGCAAAGGAGAAATAACATTTCGTTGCTTTTTACTGTGAAATATTAAATAGTACACACATCAAAAAAGTCTGAGCAACATGTACTAATTTAAATTTTAGGATGGTTTTTCACATTATAACGTTGTATTTTATTTTTAAAATAATATTTTTAGGGTCCTATGATGTAAAAATAACAGCTGTTGTCTTTTTAAGTTCTTTTAATGTCAGAAATTAACAATATTAGAATATACTGCAGAAACTAAGGTACATAAGCAACTAAACAGAAATTTCATTTTGTAAAAAAAATTACAAAATGAAATCTCTTAAAGAAAATGAATTTATTGTGAAGGAATAGGATAATTTAATGCAAAGTATGGCCTCCTCTGCTATTCAGAACTTGTCGGCAACGATTATTCATTGAATTAATGAGTCTGTTTATGTCAACTTGCGGTATTCGCTCCCAATGGAATTGTAGCAAATCCTTCAGCTGTTGGGTTGTTGACACTGAGTCCAAATCCTTCAAAACACGTCTCTGGAGCATGCTCGATGGGGTTGAGGTATGTCCATTGTGCAGGCTAAGGCAATACCCGGACGTTATCCGTTGCCATGTATTAACTGGTTCGCCGAGTTGTATGTGAACGCGTATTGTCATGCATTAAAGTAAAATCAGAGCCAAAGGTTTGTGAAAATGGATGGACATAAGGTCTGAGAATATCCTCAACGTAATTTTCAGCGTTCATGTTTCCATTTACCAAAACGAGGGCAGTTTGCCTGTTCTTCATAATACCCGCCCATACCATAAATGTTGAGCCACTGTATGGATGAACTTCCTGAGCCTTTCAGTATTTCCGGGCCGACGGTACACTCGCACCCTTCTTGTATCAGGCCTAACCCCGAATCGCGACTCATCGGAAAACATAATTTTATCCCATTGTTCCTGGGTCCATGTTCTGCGTTCTCTACACCATTCATTTCGACGAGCGCGATACCCGTGACGATAGGGCACCTAATTGGGCGTCGAGCTCGTAGGCCGTACTCATGCAGTGGATTTAGCACAGTTTGGGGACTTATATCAACACCACTTGAATTTAGTAGCTTACTTAGTACTTATCGGTCTTGCCGAGTGGTTGTACTCCTTTCGCGGCCTGAATGCTGTTCAGCGGGTTCCCGTTGTAGCGCTGCCAAAGACTACAAATAGCACTTCTATGAATGCCAAAATTGCGAGATACCTGAGATTGATTACTTCCCGCTTGCAACATCCCTATAGCTCTTTGCATTTCATTTGCCGTCAAATGACGTATGACAAATGACCATGACGTAAAAAATATCTAACAATTCAATTTTGTCGCTAACTTTATTTAAATGGTTGGTAAAATTATAAAAATCAAGACTAAACGTAGCAATAAAAACGCACTTAAATTCAAACAAATTCCCCTTCATTTTATTTTATGAAAAAAAAAACAAAAATAATCGAAAAATTTTTAACAACCAGCCAGTATGTCATCAATAACAAAAAAGTTTACATACCTATGCCCTTTGAGTGAATAAAGACTTAGAAATTAATATAAAATAAGAAAGAAATAAATATCTCAAGAAACGGCAATAAAATAAACGGCTCCGAAAAAATGCTGTTCAAAACTCAAGACCCACTTATAAGGACACGAGTAAATTATAATAATTTAGTAACAACCTGAATGAAAACTCCTAAAAAGCCGTACACAAACTATAATTATATCATCCATGTAAACAAAAATATTCATAAAATGAAAACTACTGGGCCGAACTATGTCAATTTTTGAAAATCAATTTTTATCGCACCAAATGTCAAACATTCTGCACCAAACTAAAGACGAATCACGAAAATCAGATCATAAATCTCAGCGTAATTGGACATACATAAAATAATTTAAAAAAACAATCGAATTGAGAATATCCTCCTTTTTGAAGTCGGATAAAAAGAGATCAGGTGAAAGAGTGGCCTTTTGGAAGACGACATGATTGAGTATTGTATTGTACCGTAGGGTATAGTCGCGTATTACTGTACTGTAATATGCCTCATAATATCTGTATCAGTAGATGTATATATTCTAGAACATTTCAAGCTGAGCTCTCGGTCTGAAAGTCCCTCTGAATACGTGCTCGCATGCCATGCCACAAAAGGATCAAATTGTGAGGACTCAAAAAATGTAGTGTGAATAGGACACGTGCATCCGGTGAGGCACACGTGTATTGTAATCACTTACAAGCACCCTGAATAGTTGTTAAGGTGAAGTCATGGTGGTAAGCAGAGCGGGAAAGCGGGCGGGCTAAAAAATTATTATGGATATGGTATACGGATGAATGTATTGTACTGAATAATATAAATATTTTAAGTTAAATATATTTATTTAATCGAAGTATAGTATTTTCTTTGATTAACGCGAGTGTTACACATTTAAATAAAACACTTTTAAAGGATTAAAACGCGTGTAATTGTAACGGTTTTACATTAGATGTTTGCGTAAAAGTTATATTTTTATTTTAGTTAACCCGGCGGTCACCACTACATCCGATTCGACCAACCAAAAGCTTTGGTAAAAGAGAATAGATTTCTCCCAAGACTGGTACGTGAAGCCATCGAAATTAAAAAACACCCAAATTTCAATAGAGAAGGTGGTCTAAAATTATCTAGCACCTGGGATCTAATAATCTCTAAATTAAAACCCATAACTACACATACCAAAATAGAAGAGGACACTCTCAGTAAATTTTGCCAAAAACCATTTGTGTACAGCAAATACCACCTCCCAGGAAATAAATGGCGCTAAACTTCATAATGACAACTATGACAAATACTATCTTTGACTCACTTCATCTGCAGTCCCCCTGAAAACGAGATCTGGAAAAGTCTTGAAACGTCGGGTTAACTAAAATAAAAAATGTAACTTTTACGCAAACATCTAATGTAAAACCGTTACAATTACACGCGTTTTAATCCTTTAAAAGTGTTTTATTTAATCGAAGTATGTATCTTTGTTATATATTCATTTCTACCATCTCAACGGTCAGTTATTTATGCCTTTGCAGTACAACTCTGGTTTAAACAAATTATGTGAAGGCATTATGTATTGCTTGTATCTTTACCGTGTAAAAATTCACTATACCACGAACAAATAGTATTCGGGTAGGGCCAGGTCTGGTGTGTGCAGGAAGCTTTCTATATGTAGGTTATGTAGGTTTAAAACGATATTTTCTCTAGAGCCGTAGTTTGGCCATTCAGTTTTATTATTATTCGAACAAGAACACACAACATTAGTTGTACTCTGAAACTTGCGAAGCTAAAGCAGCAAGCGGGCATTTATCCTTACATTTACAATGCAATGTTAGAAATTTATAAGCCTAAAATATTATGAAGATAATCTGAAAAAGATTGACTCCGAAATATCGCATCAAGGAGGTTTAACTTTAGTCCAAAGTAGGCAGTACGCAAAATTTTTCATACTAAAATTCCTTTAATAAAAGCCTTAGACTGCTATTTTCAGCATCTAAGTCTAACGACATCATACCACCCAAAACACAAAAAAGATTTTCTCGCCTACCTTATTTCTTTATAAGATTTGGTTTTCTCAACTAATATCCCACACAAAGAGTGTACTGACACGCTTTTGATGAAGGATAGACGTTTTTAATTATAACACTGCTATCTATCGAGAGTGATTTGACTGCCGGGTTCTTAGTTATTGAATTTTCAAATCAGCACAAGTTTCTCATGTGACCAAATAAGGTGCATATTTCTCATATATTGCGCCAAATTCCTATAGATTGTTTTTGTTTGGATTAATTTTGTTTTGTTTTTGTACACAGACTTAGTTTACGTCGCTTCGCTCAAATATACGCCGCAGCGAAGCGGTACGACGAGCGATTGCGGCATCTTAGTTAATTTAATTAGTTACTGACGCATCATTTAGCATGTCAATCATCATAAATAAATAAATAAAATTGCTTTAATTTACAGTAACATTCACACGTTTAATATTATATCTGTATAATGTAATGTACTAGACTGTAGATTTGAATCACAATTGAAATTAACTAAATTTAAATAGTATTTATTGTTCAATTAGTTTCAGGTTATTAATAGTTTTGTTTTATTTTGTGTTCATTTATCAGAGTTTATAATATGTTATGTTTCCCTGAGTGGGTGATTTCTAATTATTCTACAGGAACTCCTGAGTAATGCCTCCTCAAAAGAGCTCCAAATGTCTCTATCCAGAAAGTACCGGTCGGTCTCCATACTTCATCCTCCCATGTTGGTCTCTCTCCCATAAGTCCTCTGTTCCATTTTCCATAGCCATCTTGTTATGCTCTCAGTGCATGTTTGATCTTTCATTAATATACAGCACATCCATAGATTGTTTATTCAAATGCAAGCAGAAAATGATAATTATCCATAAATTATCCAGAACGAATCACTAATTTAAGATTGCAATTCAATACACATAAATCAATTGTTAGTATATACCTTGTTGGTGGAATTTATTTAATATAATATAGATAATTGAGTCACCTATAAGTTGTGATTAAGAAACACAGTTTCATCAATAACTGATTACACCATTTATTACCGTAAGGAGTTATTTGCATATCGCTACGCTTGACTAATATAACCGTAACCTAACAGTACTTGAACAGGCTTTAGAGTAGCTACAGCAGGGTTCGTGACACTTCACGTAAACTTAACGAGCCAGCTATTTTCAACACAACCACATTACATATTTTACATAAGGTATCAATCTATCAACCAGTTTAGTCTGGTATAGTTCATTATTTACGTTCTTCTAGTAAGGGTGGAGTCGACCTAACACGATGTTAACTATTCGGGGATAATTTTACTCCGTGAATTTATCCCTTGGATATTATCATTTCCGTTTTCCCAAAGTACTTGTGGAGTAGGCTATCTCGATATTGTTATACTATGGCTTAAAAATGAATGATGAACGAAAATACGAATCGAAAAAATCCATGTTCTATAATCTATTGTTTCTTCTACCGTGACATGAAATTATGGAGGGTGGAGACAAGGAGAATCATCTGTGTATATGAAAAAGTGTCCGTCAAAATACATTAAATAAGGGTGGCGCCACAGTAGCACCAGGGTAAATCTTAAAATAATCGCCAAATTTAAAATAATACTAATCACTCTGTCAGCTACACGTTTTCTCATAATAACTCTTTAAGGTTATATTTACTACATTATTTTGACATATTTGATTACAACGTAAGTTGTTGAAATTTTCACTTTTTAACTACTTTAGTCGACAATAATATTAATTTTTAACGGACTTCAAAAAAGGAGGAGGTTCTCAATTCGTCGGTATTTTTTTTATGTTTGTTACCTCTAAACTTTCGACTGGGTGAACCCGGTTTTGATATTCTAATTCTCTATTCTAATTAAATTTGCTATACATACGCATAGCAAAGTGGATGATAAATTTACGAATAACTCAAAATCACGCCAACCGATTTCCATGATATTTTTATTATTGGAATAATATTTATAATATATATTTATAATAATATAATATTTTTTTTTATTAAGATAGTTTGGTGAGAGTTTGGTTAGGTTCTGATTACGGAATCCATGGCAAAGTAACGGAACACTTCAATTAAGCAATTACGTACATTGCTGCATTGAAAAATTTGATATATCTACACATAATTAGATAAATTCTTAGTGAGTGTACTTCAAATTCACAAAAAATAAAAAAAAACAACCGACCTCAAAAACACTATTCCAAAACAATAGATATAATATGCACTAAAAAGTATAAACTTAATTGCGTATTTTTATACAATCTAATTGATTAATCTAATTCTAGTAACGATTATTGTAATTTTTGGAGTTTTTTAAACTTTTTAGTGCATATTATATCTATTGTTTTGGAATAGTGTTTTTGAAGTCGGTTGTTTTTTTGTTATTTTTTTTTTGACTCGGCATTCTTCAATTCGTTTACAATTGCTACATTCACCATACTTCATAACCATACACTATGCCTACACCAGCGCCATTGTGGAAGCTTTTTGAACTGCTATTAACTACAGCTGGACATTTTTTACCTTTTCTCTGATGATACTCCTTATCTCTACCCTCCATAAATGAGATGACATAACAATTCTGTTTTGTAGGATAATAGTGTGAAATGTCAAATGTTGACACTCTTTTTATTTCCCAAATAACTCAAATATGAAAAAAGAACCCTTATTTACAATCGAAATTTCACCCGTCAAAATATCAGCTTTTTAAAAAAAAACAATTCGTTGAAATCTCTGCTTTTCGATGATGTAAAAAAATATGCATCACAATGGTAAATGTTCAGAAAATTTAAGTGCATAGAGATTTCATACCTGTTATTTCGTAGCAACAAAAAATATGGATTACAATTAATCGCTTTATGTCACACTGTGTGTCAAAAGTGTCAACACTGTTTTTTGATTAACTATAATAAGATAACTACACTGTGACTACGCTGTTCAACTTGGTCAGGTCGGCAACGCTTCTCTGCTGTTAATTATTACAATACTCTTAGAATAAGAAATAACATAATATTATGTAGTACTAAGTGCATAATCTACGACAATGTCCACAGGTTAATACATAAATATAAGAAAGAAAAGAATTTTTTAGGTACTCTTGTTAGGCAGTAATCAAAAGATTATGACAAACATCTGTTGATTACAATGTTAAGATTAGATATATGTAAGTCTACATTGAGAATACTTAATTAAATAACAATGAGATTAATAATATTAATTAAATTGATGCTGTTTCAACGTGCTATTTATTGCTGATTCGAATTGTAATTCAAATATACCTATATTATGTCAATATCGGAAATGATTTCATTGCATGTTCTGGTGGGTCCTAATCTTAAAAAAAACTCACTATTATCGATATTCAATAGATGCAACACAAATAACGTCACAACTGGGGCTTCTGCCAACAACAATGCTTAGCAGGCAAGTATAGGCCTCTTGTGTCCTTGAAAAAATGTTTCTCGTAGGGCTTCTCTGACGTAAGACTACTAATTTTACACATAATGAATGTATTATTACCACAACAGGTCGTTGCATTGTAGTCAGATATTTCTCTCTAATCCTCCGTTAATCCACAAATCAAAGACAGTCTCACAAAGAAATTTTAAAGAAATAAATATTATGACTGTTCATTGTCAGTACATTTATGAAAATTTAATATACGTTCACAAAAATCGTCACCTTTTTGCTCTTAATAGTGATTTTCATTATTATAACACTAGAAATATGGGATTGCTTGTAACTAATTCTAGTAGGCTTCATAACATACATAATAGCATTAAGGGTAAATGTATACACATTCATAATAAAGTCCCATCCACTAATCAGGCATTATCTATAAATAAATTTAAATGTTTAATTAAAAAATGACTCTGTCGCAAATCCTACTACGCCACAGCTGAATATCTAAGTGATCTGACAGCCTGGGACTATATTATGATTATTTTACAGCAATAGCAATGATAGTACAATATTGTATATTTCATTAAAAAGAGCGCAAAAAAAGAATGCTGGTAGAGTTTCTTGCGCCACTTCTATCTCAGAGCGCCATTTGTTTCCGAAGCTGTAGTAGTATCTAGTATATTAGAAATGACATCAAAAAGAATTCTAAAGGAATCAATTTCGAGAAAATAAATGCCTTTTATGCTTTTTATGCCTTTTGAATACTACAATCTATTACGAGCAGTAGCGTCATTAACACGTCTTCCTGTGCTCCTTTAGATTTCGTCTGCTTCATAAACAGGTTCTTATTTTTTGTTTTTGCACCAAGATTAGAAGTGCTCCATTGGATCTTCTAAATTATGTTATATCTTTAAACGAACAATTCTTGTATACATATAATCTGAATCTCGGATCGGCTCCAACGATTTTCATAAAATTCAGTATACGGATAGTTTCGGGAGCGAGAAATCGAGATTTGGGTTTCAATTTTAAAAAATGTAGTTTTATCCGTGTTTTAATGAGAAACAGCTTTAATAACATTAGAACACAAAGGTACATCTCGCCACTATTTACAAGACTATAATAGCTTAGATGGGACAATGGTTCCATCTAAGCTATTATATTCTGATCCGGAAAGCAGAGATTCGAACCGGGGTCCGGTTCGAATCCAGATGTCCTATTAGTTTTGGTTTTTGCTCAAGTTTTGTACATTCTTAAAAATCAGAGCAAGGCTCGGTTTTCCAGATATTTATTATAAAAACGAAGCCATGTGTCGGTTGCTTCGTTAATCTGCAGGTTATGCTAACTAGCATTGTCAATGACAACAACACCTGATTGTGTCAAGTTGGGTATAAGCTTTTCACATGACCACTTCTTAAAGTACGGGTCAGGGGTTCCATTTGCTAAAAATGTTTAAAAGTTCCTTTCAATAGATGGATTAAGTGATGTAGGCATAAATGTGCCGCCTCGTCGTAATCCCTGTATCCCCAATAGCAATTCGTCGAGGATCCTTTTACTCCTATCGTAATTAGCTGAGGTCTCAAATTGAGGAATGTTTAATCAATATTTCTGTCACTGTGTAATCTGTATTACATCTACTTATTCACCATCTTGGTTTTTGTAACGACAGTACTAGCCTTCCGAAATCGGCAGTGCCCCAGGGCACTAGATTTCACATATACAACAAAACCTAGAGTGCCGTACGGGAAACTATTCCCTCGCCAAGTTCTGACCCTTATTTTTTCAATAGCTTGTTTCAATAGCTTTCTTATACATTCACTCAAATCGTCCTAATTATGAGCAATCTATTAATACATGTTAAATAATACGCATTGACAGAACGCTGCGCGAGCGCCAAAATCACGCCGGTCTGAGGCACACCGCGCGATCTAATTTTCTCGGAATGGAAAGGCAAGTAGGTACACACTGAGTCGATAATTCAGCCTTGTAACCTCTGACTTACGCTGACAGATAGCCTTAAGGACGTGCAGGCGTCATAGTAGAGATGGTAGTGGGGTTCCCGTCAGTACTAAGGATAACAACCGGTCGCGCTTTGAGTTATTTATTTATTCTGTTCAAACTTTTATTTTCTCTAGTATACATTTATTTATTTATTTATTTATTTATTTATTTATTTATTTATTTATTTATTTATTTATTTATTTCAAGGAATATCAACAGCTATTTACACAAAATAAAAATACAATAGAAACTTAGAGCTAATCACAGATATTCACTAATAGACAATAGAAGTAGTAAGAAGCAAAATTATAAAGAGTAAACATGTAAAATTATAATCTAATAATAAGCACACTTGATGTTCACAGGTTAGGATTCAAAAAACGTTTTCATGATACATTGTTTCATTGCTTTGACAGATGTATTAAAAATATCCAAATTAATTATTTCACTGCTTAGTTTATTACAGGTGGTGCTAGCTCGCAAGATATAACTATTGCTCCGGTAGTTAGTAGATGATTGAGGTATATACAATAAACGGCTATAGCGTAGTGCAGTTGACGAAGTTCTCAATGAAATTGTCGAAAGAAGATCTGGACAATCAACCTTATTTTGAGCTATTTTCAAGAGGAAAGCAATGTCAGAGATCATACGTCGTTTCTCAAGCGGTAGTAAATGTTGCTTTTTACAATGCTGTTCGTAAGACTTTGAATTGTATCTGTCGTTAGTACGGTAGCATAGAAAGCGTAAGAATTTTTTTTGAATATTTTCTATTCGAGAAATATATGTAGAATACAAAGGATTCCAGATTTGAGAGGCATATTCTAAGTGACCACGAACGAAGGTGCAGTACAATATCTTCAGTGTCTTGACTTGACGTAAATCACGCGAGCTTCTTATAATAAATCCAAGGGCTTTCATAGCTTTAGATATAGTTAAATTTATATGTTGGTCAAATAATAGTTTCGAATCAAGTAAAACACCAAGGTCTCGTATTGTACTACTTCTCTGCACATTCTCACATTTCAACTGGTAATTGAAAATTATAGGATGCCGCTTACGCGTGAATGTCATTACGCTACATTTTGATGGGTTTAGCTCTAGGCTATGATCGTCACAATAATTTTGCAATCGGTGTAGGTCTTCTTGTAGAGCTATTGCATCATCTAGTGACGATACCTTGTTGTAAATTTTGATATCGTCAGCAAAGCACAATATTTTGGCGGTACGTAAGCAAGTATCAACATCATATAAAAATATTGCGAACAATAGAGGGCCAAGCAAGGAACCCTGAGGAACGCCACTCGATATGGGTACCCACCCTGATATATAATTACTGACAACAACAGCTTGAGTGCGATTATGAATATAGGAGGAAAACCATCTTAACAAGTCACCGCTGATACCAATATTATAGAGCTTATTAAGAAGGATGTCATGCCGTATTCGGTCGAATGCCTTACTGAAGTCGGTGTAAATTACATCAGCTTGGACACCTTGCTGCATTGTTTCAGTTAGATAATTATTAAGAAGTGCAAGATTAGAGACAGACGAGCGACCTCTAAGAAAACCATGCTGACTGGGGCTAAAGGCTTGCCTTAGTGCAGGATAAACCTGACTATAAATGATTTTCTCAAAAACCTTAGATATAATACAAAGCTTAGAAATTGGACGGTAATTTGATATACTAGTCTTAGCCCCCTTTTTATGCACTGGAGTAATATAAGCCATTTTCCATAAATCTGGCATAACACCCGCATAGAGAGATTTGTTGAATAAAATAGTAATGGGTACACATATGGAATCAGAACATTTCACTAAGAATATTCCAGGTAAATGATCCGGACCATCGGATTTTGATGGGTCAATACCATGGAGTAGTTTCTTTACTTCAGTAACGTCTACGTGTATTTGCGAGATATCACACACTGGTAGTGATGATAAAGAGATGACATTTTTATTGACCGGAGGATCGGTAAAGTTATTACAAAAAAAATCAGAAAAGGCATTACAAATAGTGGTGCCGGTATTGAAGGTTTTGTCAGCAAGGTACATGCAACTAGGCATAGAGTTTAGATTTTGTTTAGACTTCATATACGACCAAAAGTATTTTGGATTCAGGTTTATAGAATTTTCAATAGAACGTATATAGTTATTGTAACAGGATTTTTCAAGATTTTTTATTCTCGCACGTATCATTTTATAAGAAACCATATCCGACATATTACCATAAGTATTGTATTTACGTAAATATTTATATTTTTCTTTAATAGCTTTTTTAAGATGGATAGAGTACCACACTGGATAGTGATTAGGTTTAATAAATTTAGATGGTATATATCTTGTTTTCAATTTTTCAAAAAACTCATAGAAAAATGTGACCGACTCATCAAGGGATAAATCCGACAGAATGACATGCCAATTAATGCTTTGTATTTCAGCATTAATGGCCTCATAATCACCGCAGTTAAACATGTATCTACGCCTAGGGGCCGACTGGAGAAAACTTTTCGCGGTGAATTTAACTATCAAAGATAAGGCTCCATGGTGGGCGTCAATAGGAACAAGCGTATCATTACTAACATCGCTGACTGTCACCACGCCATTGGACAGCACTAAATCTAGAGTTTTATTGTATAGATTTCGGATTCCATTGAATTGCTTCAGACCAAGAAATGCCAATTCATCCGTAAAAAAAATTTCATCCTGTGATTGACAATTACAAGCGCTAAATGATTTATCACTGTCAAAATTTAATATAGTATAGTAGTGGCAGGAGGCAGCTGGGATCATAGCTCGACAGACAGATGGATATTGGAGCAGTAAAGTCCTGGAACCGCGACCACGTACCAGAACACGTAGTGTTGGTAGGCCACAACAAGATGGACCGACGTACTGGCCAAGATCGCCGGAATACGATGGATGAGGGCAGCGCAACAGCGATCGTCATGGCGATCTTCATGGGATGCCTTTGTCCAGCAGTGGACGTCTTCCAGCTAAAATGATGATGATAGTATAGGGTAATCATCTTCAAAATATTATCTTTCACAAAATAATAAATAAAGTAATAAAGCTTCTTCCTTACATGTCGAGTATCTGCGATCTTAAGGCTGGGGACCGAGCAAACTGCCTTGAGGAATCGAGCGGAGCTAGAATACCTCTCTCGCACAAGATCGCCATTGTTTTAATTAAGAATTAGAAACATTTTTAATTTATTACAAATATCATACAATTTTCTTTACAAAACTATGTCATGTTAAATAGTATTGGTAAACAGTTACTAAGTTTTCATACAAATTTTTATCTAGATTGAATGATTTACATGGCTCCAACTATATAAGTTAGGCGTATTTCGGTGTTTCTTTGGACTGTATATAAAAATAGCCATGTAATGAAAAAATGAATTTTATATTTTTTTTTTTTTTGTAAAAATAAAGCTTTAATATAAATCTGTAAGAAATGGTTTCAATTATGCTCTTTTATGACGATTTCTTGGGATAGCGGCCTTAAAAAAGGCAACAAAATTACATGAAAGTGGCAAATTAACCCCAAATTGATGATACAAATGATTTGAGTTTTCTTTAGTGTTAATTCCGCCAAAATTTGTCTTTAAACAATTCGACGCGTGTTTCGTACACTGGTAGTCCAGTGCCAGATTTTGGCGAGACAACACGTCCTGAGGATGCCTCGTGTAGTGGCGAAACACGTGTCGAATTGTTTAAAGACAAATATTGGCGGAATTAACACTAAAGAAAACTCAAATCATTTGTATAATTATGGATTTCCAAAAGTAACGCATACATCAATAAATTTTCCAAATTGATGTTATATTTTGTTTTGGTAATGCATAAATATTAATTCCAAACGTGGAGTAATTAAGTAATTTATCATAGCTTTCTAATACCAACAAACATTTAAATAATATTGCAATAATTATGACAACCGCTAATGGATCGTAACCAGTGAACGCAATCTTAACTGACATAAGTATTAGAATGCACGTGATCTGTCTGTCTGTACTCAAGTATTTTTCAGTCGTTCGCGTTATGAAGAATGATGCCAAAAGGGGATCCGACTAGAAAGTCATTAGTGGGTAAATTAAATGTGAAATTACTGAGTAATTGAGACTTAACATCTTCATAGTGTACAGTACTACTATTCAAGCCCTTTCATTTGAAACCCATATTGAGAGATTTGTAAAGAATTTGTAACAGCAGCCATCCTGGATTTCCAAAGATATTGAATTTATACAATTGTATCCTATGATTTTTTTATGAAAATAAGTAATGAGACGAGCAGTACGTTAAGCTGATGGTAATTGATACGCCCGGCCCATTACAATGAAGTGCCGCTTAGGATTCTTGAAAACATTACTGCTTCACAGCAGAAATAGGCGCCGTTGTGTTACCCATAATCTAGCCGGCATCCTGTGCAAAGGAGCCTAACTGGCAAAGACCAAATATCAGATCAACAGGAAAGGGGTAAAATTTAAACTAGGTACTAAATTTGGCCCAAATTAATAAACAATCAAGCTGAATAAAACCTAAAATATAACATATTTTTTTGCATTTCCGAATGACTTTAGTAATTTTTGTTATTGGACTTCTTTGTACAGACTGATAGACTAATGTGCAAGTAATTTAATGATTTAACTGACATCAACAATAAATTTTAAATCAAATTCGAGAAATTATGTTATTTTCTGACATCGCACATTTCGAGCCCCTTGATAACAAAACTCTACCAACAAATATAACGTTATTCTTAATCTTGTTACAAACATAAAATACAACAAGTGAACAAAAGCGGATATTCTCCGCCCCGAGCGACCACACAATATCGTGTTACAACACCACAGTAATGGCTTCAAGTTACCTTTGTTTTCCCACCCATAAATAATCAAATCATCACCCGTAAATCACTTAGTGTCCAGTGACTATGCGAAAACTTTCCTGTTTTGAGTCAAGATACGGCTATTACTTGAGAATAATATGACGAGTTAAAGCCTTAACAAATGGTCGGATTTGGTACGGCCGGACCATCGGACAGTCCGGTGGGTGCCTCGCAACAATTGGTCAGGCGTCACACTCGTACAATGGACAATGCAACATACCATCGAATATAGTCCGCTACCAACTCTACCATGGATCAAAGGACACAGCAACTCACTGGGCAATTATGCCGCAAATGAACTAACCAAAAGGGGATCCGAAGCTGTAGCATATGGACCGGAGCCACTGGTACCCATACCTTAGGCTCATATAAAAAATGGCTACGAGAAAAAACGGAACAATCCCACCTTATAGAATGGAGAAACAGCAAAGGTTGCAGGCAAACAAAGAATGCGGTTCCGGTGCCCCCAAAGAGGTTCGCCCGCAACCTGATGAGACTACACAGGGACAATATACGTACAATTGTAGGTGTAGTCACGCCAAAACACGTGCTTATGGAGTGCAACAACGAAGTGGCCGAACAACGGGCACAAATACTCCAATCACCAGCATCGCTTCCGGATGCCTGCATAAACATAAAAAAACTACGACTTCTCGAATGATCTGGGCAGGTTGGAGTAAGAAGATATTTTAAAACGCACAATGGCCCAATCCAGAGGCTAAGTGTGTAAACAGCCCGCCTAAACTAACTAACTAATGGTCCTCATCATAACTACCAGACCGCATCCGATGGCTCGGCCGTACCAAATCATGTGTTTAAGCTATTACAGACGCGGGACAACTAAAATATCGGGCATTGACTCTAACAGAGGACAAAAACTTTTGGCAATGTATGTAAATCGAATTATTCTTTTTAAATACCTAAACAGATATGTTTAAAGCAAGGTAATTTCAATGAGTTTTGATGTAACAAACACGGATGTTTTCATAGCCTTTTAACTTTTTGAAATCAGTTCAAATTACAAACTATTATATTATGTAAGTATTAATTACATATAATCATGGTAAAGAGGAACATCTTTAAAAAATGAAATGATAATGAATTTACGCTTTACAGTTATATCTTAAAGTTTCTTGGAATTTGAAGAGATTTATAAGGAAAATTCTAGTAAATTGATAAAGAATATATTTTAGTACGGCTATGAATATAACAGCCGAAAGACAAGATAGCTGTGATAGCGAGATATAAATACCTAATACGTAGAAATTATGCTTCAATATTGATCTTTTTAAACTTATTTATTATGCCTTTATATCTAAATTATGAAAAAATGTTCCCTACCGAATCTCTGTGTCTTAGGCGATAATATGTTTTAAATGTAAAGTTTTCATATATTCACTCATAAATTGAAAAACAAGATGGACCGACGATCTGGTCAAGATCGCCGAAATACGTTGGATGAGGGCAGCGCAGGACCGATCGTCGTGGAGATCTTTGGGGGAGGCCTTTGTCCAAACATTGAGTAATGCGTAATAATTTATCGTATATCATTGACAAAAAAGAAGGAAACGTGAACGGAACAGCAGAGAAATGGAAATTGATGGATGGACACATAAAATTTATAAGATTACGTGGGAGAAAATGAGATAGGAAGCAATATACAGTGTTATGCTACCAGGCGATCATAATTGATGAAGAGATTGTCTAATGTATGACGCGAGTATACCTTTATAATTATTATAAATAACATAGACACCAGGAGAACATAAATATGTTAGCGTACGTAGCAGTTGAAATCATGTATCATCCTAGCAAAATGTACCAGGACTTCATATGCAGTTTAGAGGTTCATGCACAATGCAGGTTTCACTTCTGACATGTATACTTTGTACGCACGCAATTTTTTTCCATTTCATAATTCACAAGACAATGCCGTCTAATATTATATATTTTTAAAATCGGAATTAATGAAGGACCTCTGATTGGTCCGAAACAAGTCGATACAGATTTTGACGACTCGACGACGAAAGTTTAAATAATTTAAATACTAATTTATAGGTTTATACCGATGTGTAATATTAACTTATGTTGGTTTCATGGAAATTAATAATATAATATATTTGAAAGACGCTTTATTTCCTTCTAAAGTTGTTATCTAAACATTCATCAAAAGTTAGATGAAAGTTTAGATTACTTTTTTAATACGTTTTAAAATTTGCTTCATGCTTTGTGAGAGGCAATCCAGAAATATCTATCGTAACATCTAAAGAATTATATAACTCGATAGCCAAAGAATCAAAGAAAATTTTCCGTTGAGTGGGGACTGTGAATTATTGCGTCTGGTAGAAGGGATAGCCCATTTTGAGGTATTTTAGATACATCAAACAACCTTCACAATATTTTTTGACATAGACATCAGCTAAGGTTTCAATTTTTATTGCGAATTCAATTTCAATCAATTTATTGCGAATTTTTGTATTATAAAAAAATACTTTGGCGATCTATAGGTAAGAACTCGGCAATTAGCTAAATACAATAATATGTAGTTAAATTAAGAGATGCTTTAAAAGAAAACCAAACTATAGAGAAATCTAAACAAAAATTATAAATTTTATTGCAAAAGTAGGTAAAGCATGTTTTTGATAGGAATTATATGGATTTCACTAAACAGCCAGGAAGAAAGTTTAATCTGCTGCTGCTTAGAATAATAGTTTTTATTTACTCATTTAGAGAGCGAAAATAGTTCAAAGTGAACCGTTGCTGAGACTTGATAAGGTATTATAAACAAATAAAATTTGAAAACAAAATTTTATGAACGATGCGGGACTCGAACCCACGACCTCTCGCGTTCCTTACGAGCGTACTTCCAACTGTTCGAGTGTCGTATCGTCATAAAATCTTGTATGCTTTGTTCAACTGTCAGGTTCTGGCTTCATCTACAGCATTTACTTTACTTACAGTTGATAACCTGCTCAATTCCAATATTTGCATATTAGGAGATTGTCAGCCCCACGCACACACTTACCCCCTTATTCATAACAGTCTGCTAACTTAAAGCATTGCTAATTCTCACTCTGTCTTCTTTTATTGACCTAAATCAGAATGAGAAAAAACACTCCTTAGCAGCTGTTTAAAGTTAGCGGACCATTATGAATAAGGGGGTTACACTACTACAGGCTGATAGATGGCCATTATGAGAATTGTCATCGTCTGTGACAGATCAGTTTGCGTCTCAATAAAATATTTTAAAAATGCCGCCGTATTGTGAAAAAGTGTAAATCGATACTATATTAGTATTTGTGGCCATATATGATTATTTAAGGGAGAAAAAAATGTGTAACTAATATCCCCCGTAACCGCACACACACTAGCATAAAGGTGCTTCACTTGTTATTATCACGGCGCGGAGTCCTTCTTTTTTTACTCGTCCGTGCTCTCCACTGAACGACGTACGTAGATAATAAATGACACGCTTTCCGCCCCAGTTATCACATCAGAAAGAAGGTACGTTTCGAGAAGGTGTTGTGTAAATTGATATAATTTGATATTTTCATTTATACGTCTAGGTAAAGTCAGTCAACTGATGAAAACTACTACTACTTTATTACTTTTGTGTGCGTGACAAGCTAAAGTCTTACACTCGCAGATTGTATGTCAGTTTGTGTTAGTGTACGTACATTGCTCAAAATAGAGGTTATCTGTCAATATTAATAATAACTAACAATATTTACGCATTTTCACAGCTTTCACAGTCTTTCTAGATGTATTTAAATGATCTAAGGATATTTTTTTATATCGAAATCTAACACGCTTTCGTTATTCCGTCGTCCGTGGGCTGTGATCATGCATATTGATTAACATGGACGCTTGTTTCGCGACCAGACGATATACAGTCACTTGCCTAAGTGGGTCACCTAGGGTACAGGACACCCTCCAGTGTAAGTCGGCTGCACGGTGATTTCGGCCAGTAATGTGCCGTAGGTTGTCGGTAAGTCACCGACTGAGTGGTAGATCGCCTGAGAGTTAACTGGCAAACAATTTTTTAAAGCGCGTTTGGTTATATCGATTTGGGTATAGTATAGGGGCTCCTGTTTCCGCAATTAAACCACAACTAGTTACTCCAACCAGCCCAGCTCCATCAGTAGTTCAGAACATTCTTGAGGTGTTCGAATACTTCCTTTAGAGGCCTCGTATTAGTTTTGCCCATTGGTTGGCTACCCCCGCACATTCCAATTCCAAATTAAGTAACCGTTTCGTCCTCGGCTAGACAGCCCCTGCACTTAGGACTGTCCGTTACGCCGATTGTGAAAAGGTGCTTGTTTGTGATCCGTTAGGATGACCACCATTATTTAGATGTCATGTCTGTAAAGGCTGATAAGTCTACGTGTCAGTTTGGGGACAGTGCAGGTATCGCTTCTTTCGACAGTCTACATCTTGAGACATTCATCCATCGGTGTTGTGTAGGTTGTTGGTGAGAGAGCGTATCCATGAGCCATTTAGCTGAAGGGCAGTCGCAAAAGTAGCAATGGACCAGCCACTTGGGTTGCCGATGCCCGATATCGATGTGGGTGACTAATTGGGAAGCTTAGCGCTGAACGCGGTCAAATGTTTTGAGATTCACTTAAATAAATTAAAACTAGACATAGTGTAGTGCTGAAATTTGGCACCAAAATTAATATAGCTACTCGGGGACAGCACTTCCCTTAGACATAGAATCATCAGCCTCACAGTTGCACATGAAAAATAATACCTTATACGGAAATCCTTGACAAACTTAAGAATTGCAACGCAGTAGGTATTAATATAATTACCAAGAGTTCTAGATTTCCATTTCTAGTTGTCGCAATGGAATCCTATTAAAGGAAAATGCAGAAAAATATGTTTTGAAGGTTTCAAAGAAAGTAGGTTACAACTTATAACTGTTAATACTAGGTCAAAGACACAATAGTTATAAAAGTCCGGGACATATTAGCAAATGTGTATTTCCGTTGCTCAAATAAAATAGGGAAAATATCATATTAGTGTTTACTTTAAATTATCATCATTTCAGCCGGAAGACTTCCACTGCTGGACAAAGGCCCCCCCAAACTCATCACTCTCATCGATATTGACCAGATCGTCCGTCCATCTTGTGGGGGGCCTACCAACACTACGTCTTCCGGTACGTGGTCGCCATTCGAGGACCTTACTGCCCCAAAGCCCATATGTCCGTTGAGCCATAGCTCGACCACATATGGCCTACCCACTGCCACTTCAGTTTCGCAACTATCTGTGGTATATCGGTAACTTTGGTTCTCCTATGGATCTCCTCATTCCTGATTCGAGCTCGCAGAGAAACACCGAGCATAGCTCTCTCAGTTGCCCTCTGAGCGACAATGAACTTCCTCATAAGGCCTTACTTTAGATGCTCGCTTATATTATTTTCACAATTGACGGATCTACAAACAAACTACTACGTGAGAATTATTAAATGAATCGGTCGATTTAGACTTCTCCGAGTGTAGGCTGATGTTTGAAAATTGCTAAAATATAATTATTCATTCAATGAGCGTGTATTAAGCTTAGGTTTTTTTGTCCTAATATTTTTAGTCAAAATAGTATTTTGAAAACCTTAATTGAACATCGGAAGCTACCCATACTTTTGAAATGTCTGCCTCTGATCTGAGAGGATCGGCCAATTTCTTTTTTAATAAAATTTCGTTACAATCTTTATAATATATAAATACCACTGATTCGTTCACTCATCATCACGAAATCTCAGAAACTATAAAGGTTACAAACTTCGGGTCCTGTTATTGCGTTTGTACTGCAGAGTGAGACCACGGATTTCCATGTTTGCGCTTGTCGAAATCCTTTCTCCCTAAAATTGTTAGGATGCTTTTTAATTTCTTAAGCAGATCAACCCAGTGGTTTGTATCCTACCAATTTCATAGGGAGAATGGTTTTAGACTAGCGCGAACATGGAATCCCATGGCCTCACTCTGCACAGTACATATGCAACAAAAAGACCCGAAAGTATGGATGCCATCAGTAGTGTATGTCGTGAATTAGCGCCACGTGGACAGATTGATTTACTATTAGTGTCAAGTGTCAATGTGTCAAGATGTTCTCGCCGCCTCCGCACTTCCGCCGCGACCACAATTCATGCAAATGGATCGAAATATCGGCACCGAAATATCTATACTTACTTTTTTATTCTAGTGAAGCTAGCCAGTGAAGTCACGGGCAACAGCAAGTAAGATACTTATATTATTTAAATTGTTAATTTTCTGGGATCATGTTGCAAATCGCCCAACTAAAGACTTACTTAGTCGATGTAACCGAGTGGAAGGCATAATTGGACGGAATTCCAGAAAAACGTTCCAAACCACAATCATGTCGAAATTGAGTTATGAATACAAAACTGGTAACGTGATTCATATTAACGGACTAACAAAAAATGGCAGTTCTAATGTCACTCTTTAAATGACATCATGACATAGTACCCCAACCAAATATTTAATAAACTTTAAACACGAATTCCTTAAAATGTGATGTTTGTGGCTTGGAACGTTTTACAGGAACTACTTCCAATTGATAGTAAAAATATTATGTTTGTTCCTGCTGTTAACATTGTGATTAAAACAGTTTCTAGAAAATTCGCTTAGTTTTTAGCTATTTAACGACAGAGTATTGGCGCTAATATCAGCTAATTGATTTCATAAAACATTACCGCCCGCACATTTGTACTAGTAGATGACGTAGTTTCGGCCCAGCTGTCACTTTCACGGAATCTAATCTTGTTAATTGCTTACATAAGATATTATAAAAACATTATATCGGGATTGTACAAATGATGTCATATTTGTAAAAATACGACAGACGGGGACGGTAGGGCTTCGCTGACGAGTTACACTTTATCCAGTTAATACGACAGAAATGGAAAAGTTTAGATAGAGCGATGCATTAAATTTATAATAATAATCAGCCCTTAAATTCTAAAAATAATTAAATACTTGAATACTTAAATCCGTGAAAAAGTAATGTGTAAGCATTAGTGTGTTTCGCTCTGAAGGGCGCCGTAGCTAGTGAAATTACTGGGCAAATGAGACTTAACATCTTATGTCTCAAGGTGACGAGCGCAGTTGTAGTGCCTCTCAGAATTTTTGGGTTTTTCAATAATCCTGAGCGGCACTGCATTGTACTGGGCAGGGTGTATTAATTACCATCAGCTGAACGTCCTGCTCGTCTCGTCCCTGATTTTCAATATACAGGGTGTCCCGTAATCAGTGGACCAACGGGATACCCGTGATAGGGGTGGTCATCATCTATCGAAAACACCAAATTTTTCTGTTCTAGGGCCAGTAGTTCAAAAGATATGATTTTTTAAGCATTATTTTGAAAATTCTACCCTTATCAACACAAAAGTTGAAAAAAAATATTTTTTATTTTTATTTTGCCCTGTTTCTTAACTTAAGGTGGCTGAGGAAACATGTGTCTTCACAATTAAATCCATTTTTGTGAATAAATATTGCCAAATTGAAAATTAAAAACCAAAACATGCGCAAATATCAAATAACTAAATTTGGAACGTGATGTTTGAAGCAAGCTAGTGCAAAAAAAATGTATGACAGCCTTGCGGACCATTATTTAAAAAACATCTGCAGTTCATACTGATTCCAAAAAGGTATAACAATATTACATTTTACAAAAAAAATAACTTAATAACCAATTTTAGACTCCAATTGCGAGAAACATTTAAGCGCTATCTATTCTGAGAATTATTTTGTTATCGAGAGAGAGATAACACAATATGCTATCTCTTTCTCGCTCAGGTACCTTTTTCGTTTACGGGGTCCTATTGGCCGACGCCTATGATCCCCACACCCTAATTTTTCAAATTATTCTTAGTTTCATCAGAGACTTGCTCATAGCTCGTAGCTGCACACGTGTTTTTTACTTCGCTACCATTACGACTCTTTTTTTTGGTGACTGACGCTTGAATTGGACCTTGTTTGTCTTTGTGATTTGGATACTGTTTGCCCGGATTTTATAAAATGCCTAATACCTATACTCCTCGTGAATATGCTGAGATGTATTTTATTTACGGTCTGTGTAATGCAAACGCTCGGCAAGCAGCCCGTACGTATCGTGAGCGCTATCCTAATCGCGACCGCTATCCGGATCATCGAATTTTTCTCCGTGTAAATAACGCGTATTTAGAAGGCAGAATTCCCGGAGCTGCAAACAACGTGGGAAGACCTAGAAGAGTCGATGAACTTCAAATACTGGCCGAAGTGACAGAAGAACCTTCTACGAGTGTTCGTCGTATTTCAAGACGTACTGGTATAGCAAAAACAACAGTACATCGCATTTTAAAAAGAAACAGTTTATACCCTTATCATATTCAACGAGTGCAGGCACTATTACCTGCTGATTATCAACGGAGGATAGATTTTTGTGCAGAGATGCTTCGCCGATGCCGACAAGATCCACTATTTTTCAATTCAATATTATGGAGCGATGAATCGTGTTTTAAAAGAGTTGGAGTGTTTAACATTCATAATTTACATGAATGGGCTGTTGTGAATCCACGTATTGTACGAGAAGATAGATTCCAGCACCAGTTTGGAGTCAATTTGTGGGCTGGAATCTTAGATGGTAAACTTATTGGTCCATTTGAGCTCCCACCGAGGCTTAATGGTGCTCGGTACTTGCAATTTTTAAGAAATGACTTAAGTAATTTATTAGCAAATGTACCACAGGAGGTATGTGAGAGGATGTGGTTACAGCATGATGGCGCACCCGCTCATTATTGCAGACAAGTGAGGGAATATTTAAACGAGTCTTACCCAAGTAGGTGGATTGGACGAGGAGGTACAATCCCATGGCCAGCTCGATCACCTGATCTTAATCCATTGGATTATTTTTTATGGGGATATTTTAAAGAATCCGTATATGAAACCGTTAACGATAACGAAAGACAGCTAAGACAAAAACTGAATGTGGTGAGTGAAAAAGTCAAAAATAATGAAAGGGCGTTAAAAAGTTTAAAAAGAAATTTTATAAGAAGATGCCGGCTATGCCTTAGAGTAAGAGGAAGACATTTCGAACATTTATTATAAGAAATAAATAAAAAAATTCTAACTATTTACTTTTGTTTTATTGTAAATTCCGCCAAGAAATTGCTATCTAATGTTGATTTAAAATAATTATTGTCTTTTATTGTTTCACAATAATGATTAATTATACCTTTTTGGAATCAGTATGAACTGCAGATGTTTTTTAAATAATGGTCCGCAAGGCTGTCATACATTTTTTTTGCACTAGCTTGCTTCAAACATCACGTTGCAAATTTAGTTATTTGATATTTGCGCATGTTTTGGTTTTTAATTTTTAATTTGGCAATATTTATTCACAAAAATGGATTTAATTGTGAAGACACATGTTTCCTCAGCCACCTTAAGTTAAGAAACAGGGCAAAATAAAAATAAAAAATATTTTTTTTCAACTTTTGTGTTGATAAGGGTAGAATTTTCAAAATAATGCTTAAAAAATCATATCTTTTGAACTACTGGCCCTAGAACAGTAAAATTTGGTGTTTTCGAGAGATGATGACCACCCCTATCACGGGTATCCCGTTGGTCCACTGATTACGGGACACCCTGTATTTTGTTGCGCGCGTTCTTCTCAGGTCAGAAGCATTCTTTTTGGAATGGGTTGCAATTTTTGACATTCAAAAGTGATGTCACATCCTATTTTGAATAAAAAATATTTGAATTTGAATTTCAAAAATTTGAATTACTAAACCCCAGGTAATAGTTATTTTCTTTACTTAGTTTATAACCCATAAAAGCCACAACCGTGAATAGCATTTGTGTCACAAACACTTATTTTGTTTAACGAGCTGGTTTAATTGCTTTTTTAATTTGATAAGGCTCCGCGCGGAGTGAGGCTGTTGCCTCAGTTACATCATGTTCCACTTGCATTGTTTGAATACACGCATCAATTTCGTGAATAAGATCTTAGATCACATTACACTACTTATGGGAATAAGTGTATATAGCCTACCTGATGCTTAGCTGCTGATCTTCTGCCCAGAAAAAGGAATAATCTTAAAAATAAAAATCATTCGCAATTTAAAAAAAAGCCATCAGCCGAAAGTCGTCCACTGCTGGAAAATACTTCCCTCAAAGATCTCCACGATGATCGGACCTGTTTTTTTTTAATGGAATAGGATGACAAACGTGCGTACGGGTCACCTGGTGTTAAGTGATCACCGCCGCCCCAATCTCTTGCAACACCAGAGGAATCACAGGAGCGTTACCGGCCTAGGCGTAGTACGCGCTTTTTTTGAAGGTACCCATGTCGTATCGTCCCGAAATCACCGCACAAGGAAGCTCATCCCACAGCTTTGTAGTACGTGGAAGAAAGCTCCTTGAAAACCGCACTGTGGAGAACCGCCACACATCAGGTGGTGATTTTTTTTTTGATTTTTACCTGTAACACGCGGACAACACTAACACAAATGCAGCTGTAGGTATAGGTACTATTCGAATTACTCAGCTAAAATAGAATATTATTTTATCCTTTAATAATACTAATATCAAGCTCTTCGACTATTTTTCAAAAGTCAAAGTCAAATAAACTTTATTCAATTAGGCATAAACTAAGCGCTTTTGAATCGTCACTATAGATATTTCTTTTAAATTACTGAATTTATCATATTATGATCGGAAAAAGCTGAGCTCGTCAGAAGAACATACAAGAAACTCAACGCACACTCTTTTCAATCAAATAGAGTTTTTTACAATGGTTGTAATATATATAAGAAATTAGTTTGTAAGGTGCAGCATCCATATATGAATTGTGTTTAAAAAATATATATAATTTCATAAAAAAGTAATAAAGAATAAATTAATAAATATATATTATCGTATATTGGATGCATCAATCTTTAGAGCTTGAACTCATTGTTTGTGTAAAGGATGCTTCGTGAACATGATGGTCGTGATTACTGTCGTTATTTGTAATTGCATCCAACAAATACAATAACTTATTTACTTTAACAGGTCGACCCATTCACGAGTAGACGCATGGACCAGCCATCAATCTTTTCGCACATATATTAATGTAACAGTCATTTTATCCACGTAAGATAGTTTTCTGTATGCTACGACTACAGACTGTACTATTAATATAAATGTTTTCTCACAAATACTTTGCAATCCGCTCGCCATTGTTCATGATTATGCAACGCGTCTAACCAAGACCACAACGAACGGAACTGGCGGGAAATAGAACAAGACTATCACTAATAAAAGTCGTGACGTAATTGTACACTAAATAATTTATAGACATTAGACCCTCTCTCTCTATCTCTCCTTATGTCAGATATATAGGAGAAATCAGTTGCTCATTATCATCATCAGAATACATCGGAAAACGTCCACTGCTGGACAAAGGCCTCCCCCAAAGATTGCCATGACGATCGGTCCAGCGCTGCCCATCCTCAATAATCCAACCTATTCCGGCGATCTTGACCAGATCGTCGGTCCATCTTGTGGGGGTTATACCAACACTGCGTCTTCCCGTACCTGGTCACCATTTGAGGACTTTACTGCCCCAATGTCCGTCGAAATATGTGCCCTGCCCCCTGCCACTTCAGTTTCGCAATCATTTGGGCTATGTCGGTGTCTTTAGTTCTCCTACGGATCTCCCCATTTCTGATTCGATCTCGCAGGGAAACTCCGAGCATAGCCCTCTCCATTGCCCTCTAAGCGACCATGAACTTCCACATAAGGCCCATAGTTAGCGACCACGTCAGCGTACCAGTTAATCATGCACGTAAAATTTACTTATTTATAAATAAACTAGCTTCTGCCCACGATATAGATCCTTGTGACAATGTCAGTACATCATTTCAGGATGATCGAATGATTATTTAAAACTTGAACCGTAACAAATAAACATACAAATTCAATTTCATATTTATATTATTAGTAAGGATATAATTTACAAACAAAGCGATTTCACCAATACATTTTAAGCTCGTTCACGAAAACAGAGTTTACATGTCATAAACAATAGAATGTATCCTGTCAAAACTGTCATCGATAAGTATGAAAGGAAGCATTGAACGCGAAATAATATACGCCCAAACTTCGGCAATCAACATTTAATCGCGATTAGGCTATAAGTGTTTGCGAGATGCGAACTGAATCTCTAAACTCGTTTACAGAAACTAAAAGGCATAAAAGGTATAAAAGGCATTTATTTTCTCAAAATTGATTCCTTTAGAATTCTTTTTGATGTCATTTCTAATAACTACTAGATACTACTACCGCTTCGGAAACAAATGGCGCTCTGAGAGAGAAGAAGCGACGCAAGAAACTCTCCCAGCATTCTTTTTTTGCGCTCTTTTCAATAAAAATATACAATATTGTACAGTATTTCTATCGCTATAAAATAATCACAATCTAGTCCCAGGCTGTCCGATCATTTAGATATTCAGCAGTGGAGTAATGGGATTTACGACACAGCCATATTTTTTATAAAATATTTAAATTTATTTATAGATAACAGAACAGTGGCTGGGACTTTATTATAGAAGTGTTTACATTTACCCTTAAAGCTATTATGTATCTTATAAAAGCTTATTAAGCTAAGCCTCATCTTAGTCCAAAGTATTCTAATCGCGATCTACATCAATAGTGAAATCAGCCCTCTAAGTATTTAGAATAGAATAAGTATTGAATGTCCTAATTTATATGTTTAACTTGGCACCAACTTCAAAATGCTGCAATGAAAATGTATTTTATACTTTTTAATTACCTTATTTTGATGTATGTTTGAAGTATCCTTGAAGTTAGCATGTTTTTTTTTACCTTCGATCAAGCGATTAAAATAAAATTGGGCACACGTTTGAAAACAAGATGGCGGATGTAAAAATGGCTGCCACGGAATGTTTGTTTAATAATAAAAAAAAAAAGCATTTAAAAAAGACACGTGTTATAATAATATTATGTACGTGTAATGTATCTATGGTACAGAACCCTTCGAGTACATGCGCGACTCGCAATTACCGGCTTTATGAAAACAGGTTTGATATTAAAATTTAAAATTATGGACATCATGTCTATGACCAATTGTTATAAAAATTAATTAAATACAATTTTAGCAATCACTTCACAGTGTGCCAACATTTCTTCACCCCAGACACGTACGTAAAACCATATTACGTGATAAATGTTAGTATTTACTATATTTTTCAAATTCTTTTATTATTACCATGTATTACACGAAAGGCTTTTCCACTTGATTTTTTTTATGTGAGAAAGACGCGTCGTGCAAGAGGTTCGCCTCATGGTAAAGGTCGGACCACATTAGAGCGGTGCTGTGCGGTACCTTCTCGTCGCTCTACGGTACATATTGCATTACAACAGCAGTTAGCAGCTCGCATCATTTCTGCACCAGTTCGGATAGGAGCAACGTTACAAGATGAGCGATAATAACAAAAATTTGGATTTAAACTGTGAAAATAATAATGTAAACATTGCATAAGGAAAAACTGCCTCGTTATGCCTACTACTCGGTTAAGTGGGAGAGTGGGAGGCTCCTTTGCACAGGATGCCGGCAACATTATGGGTACCACAACGGCGTCTATTTCTGTCGTGAAGCAGTAATTTGTAAGCATTACTGTGTTTCGGTCTGAAGGGCACCGTAGCTAGTGAAATTACTGGGCAAATGAGACTTAACACCTTATGTCTCAAGGTGACGAGCGCAGTTGTAGCGCCGCTCAAAATTTTTGGGTCTTTCAAGAATCCTGAGCGGCACTGCATTGTAATGGGCAGGGCTCATCAATTATCAATTATCGTCTCGTCCCATATTTTCATAAAAAGTAGAGTTAGGAAATCTATTGTTAATTGAAGAATATTTTATAAAGTTTAATTTCGAGTTTATATTTCAGCATGTATAATTGTGTATATAGCTATTACACTTTATATAAGTAAAGGTGTGAGCAGTTATATATTTATCTAATAACTTAAAATGGTATATTATCATCATCATAATCAATATAAAAATTAATCTTCCCGAAGACAGAACTGACCAGGCACCACAAGCAGTGCCCGAGCATGACGCATGGACCAAAGAAAGCACTGGACTACAAATTGTAGTTGTTCTCAAACTATGCATTTTAGCTAATATTTGTAGATAATAATATAACTTGTAAATGCTGCCTTATCAAATAATAATTGAATACTGACTTACCCAGCAAGTTAACCTGTTTACTCTGCGCGTCATAATCACATTCAAATTCAAATATTTTATTCAAAATAGGATATAAAATCCCTTATTGAAAGAAAAAAACTACCACCCATTCAGAAAGGTATGCCTCAGACCTGAGAAGAACGGGCGCAACAAACTCAGCTAGCTTCTTTTTTAATATAAAAATATGGTTAAGATGTATAATCGTACAATAAAATTTATTATTTAATAGAATGTGGGCGGTCGCTCAATTCCCAAGTAGTGGTATTATTGAGAAAGTCATTTATGTTATAGTAACCTTAACCACACAAACGTTTTTTTTTAATTCTTTTGAATTTCGTAATATATATATTTTGAACAGTCTTGTTGTAAAAGCATATACGCCGAGTAGTAGGCATTATAAGTTTATCTTTGTTCCTGGTGTTAACAATATAGTTATGACAGTTTCTTACAAATTCACTTATGTCCCTATGTACTTACATACATAACATTATCAAGAAAAATTATGAGGCAACAGTCAAGATGTTTAATTAACTTTTACTAATATTATTACTATTAATTAAGACGCGGTCATACCACAATATACACAAAAATTTCTTAGGGATTCCATTATAACATAACGCAATGAAAATATTCTGACGCAAAAAAACAGTACACAAAGAAGGACTTAAAGAAAATTTTGAACCGAATAGAATATTTATATATGTATAATTTGAAATAATAAAAAATTTAAAAGTTACTTCCCAAAAATAAACTTTGGAGTCAAAAATCTCCGAATTTTCAGCTGAAGAATGTTGTTAGACATTCTTATATTAAAGAATTCAATAGAATTAGTAGGTAATTTTCTAAAACTTACATCGAACAATTTTTAAAACTTAAAACGTAAATTTTGAATAAACAAGAGAAAATCAGTAAAATTTGCAGCTTAGCCACATGATCAACACAAATATTATATATAGAGTTGGTTGTAGCATTTATACTTTATAATCCTAGTCAGTCCGTGATTTAATGTTTAATATTAGCCATAGCTTCGATGCTACAGACTTCAGACAATAATTATTAACAGTGGACAGACTGGGGCACCCGGCAAAGGCGTCAGGCACACAGAGTACATTACAGCTGATGTCGAATAATAAACGTTCAGCCAACGACCAACGTTGTGAGTTGTGACTTGTGTTGTGTTCGCAGACCGCAGTTTGAGTGTTCACGTTCCGACTGACTTCAGTATCGTTAAAACTATGGCCGTGTGTACACGTGTAGTTCGTGCAGTGCAATCGTGAATTACGTGTTCAGTGTCGTGATAAAATGGCAAATTTAACGCTCAGATACCTGGATGAGTTGTCTTATGTGCTGAATAGTAGGAGGCACTTGGCAAATCAGGCCAAGGCATCTTCAGTCGGTGACCTCCTTAATGCTGAAGAAGAAAGATTCACTCCGGTATGTTTTCACGACTAATTTCGAATTTTGTTTCTCAAATGCACTGTTAGTTGTTATTATGTTGTTACATTACAGTTTGATTTGACATTGAGAGATGTTTTCTTTTTTTACTACAGGCTATTACTTGATTCCATTAGTATAGTCTGTCAGGAAAGATGAAAACCTTATTACGTACTAGAGAAAACATTATCTAGAATTAGTATACATTGTGTTTTAAATCTATGTTGTAGTATTTAGGGCATAATAGAATCATATTATTATGTTAAGTATAAAATTTGTTAAATTATATTTATTCGTTTGTTTGTTAATAGCTAATCTTCAAAATTTGTAGACCTGCTCAGGCGCTACACAAATTATATTCCAATTTTTATTATGTGGCTCAGATTCGCACAAAAAACTTAAAGCAGTGATACCTATTCTGAACAAATTTCGATGTATTGGTTAGGTTTAGAGGTTGCTACGCAAAGTTGTGAGATTTCGCTTTTGTCAATTATCTATTGTGTATTTCAAAGTAATGTTGTTGTTAGTGTGCGTGACAAGCTACGTCTTACACTCCCGATTTGCATGACACTTTGTGTTAGTGTGCGTGAATTGCTCAAAAAAGAGGTTAGTTCTAAACTCAATTTTTTTCTGCTGTCATAGTCTATCTAAACGTATAAATAATCTAAGGTTGTGGGTTATGTTGTTGATATTTAAGTCAGGGGAATATTGAAACGTCACCCATAATTCTGGAGAGCTCGATAGAAATTAAACACTGCTAAACTGGGTAGCAAGGTACTCTTCATAGTACCTACTCCGCGTATAGCTTGATTTTTGATGAAATTATATGTTAGTAACGTACCTATACTTTGTACATATAATATAATAATTTTGTATTTTAGCATCCATGAGATCACATCCATCAGAATCATAAAAACTCAACTTTACAAACATTTCTAATTGAATCTGCCTAATTCTCCAAATGTTTTGAGTTTTTTTGAGTGTTAATTCCGCCAATATTTGTCATACACGAGGCATACTCAGGGGATGTTGACTCGCCAAACTCTGGCGCGAGACTCTAACTGAAACGAGACGAGTTTGGCGAGTCAACATCTCCTGAGGATGCCTCGTGTAGATGCGAAACACGTGTCGGATTTTTTGAAGACAAATATTGGCGATATAACACTCAAGAAAACTCAAAACATTTGGATAATTAATGGATTTCCGCAAAGTAACGCCTACTTCAATAAATTTTCTACCTAATTCACCAAAAACAGTGAGTAAATACACCGATATGGGTCATTAATTTTATCTAAAAAGACTAGGTATAAAATATACCAATCAAGACCCTTTTATCTGTCCATAAATTACAGCTTAAGTGATAATCGGTTTTGGAATACCTAAGTCAATTATTTAGCAACGTGCGTGTTTGTGGGAAAAAGTGAAAATATAGAAAAATGGTGTTGTTATCGGAGGTGTTGCCCTGTTATCAGCGGTGGATTTACACTAGGGGCAGTTGGGGCAAGTGCCCAGGGCGGCAAAATTTTGAAAGTGAAAAAATTTTTGTTAGTGATCAAGATTGGTCAATATAATTAATTAAATCTGTTTAATCGACCAATTCGCAATTCAAAAAGTCGGACGTGTTTGCCTATGAAAAAATCGATGTAATATAATTATGAGTTAACCAAATTTATAATTGTTAGAAATAAAACAAATATTTATTCATGTTTTTAGAATATATAACATATCATAAAGTATGTGCAATAAATTAGTTATTTTAGTTTTAAAAAAATAAAATATATAAACTATACGTTTATGTAAAATTTCAGTATAGGGGCGGATTATTTTCCGGTGCCCAGGGGCGGCATTAAGTTTAAATCCGGCCCTGCCTGTTATTGTTGCTACTGAGTAGGTACTGATCACTAATTGATTAAAATAGTTGCCATTAGAATTAATGTGATATTTTATAAGTGATTAAGTAAAGTTATTTCATAAATATTATTCTTAAGTATGTAATAATGAGTAATTATAGCATCTATATTTTGCGTTAGGAGTTTTTGGGGCAAAAAGCGGTCTTATATTTTTACTTACCTACCTATCTGGGAAAACGCGTTTAGAATTTTCACACCGAGAAAATCTCGGGCTCTCTGGGTGCCCAGAGGGTGATTTTGGATAATAGAGCACTCGAATTGAATGAAAAATGATCGAGATAAATGCTGAAAAGCGAGAAAAAAAAACCGGTTAGTTTTTAGTTTATATTAGCTCTCGTTCTGACTCACAAACTTTGATAATTTATACGTCTAGATAGTCTTTTGATGTTATACAACCGATGAAAAACAGGCCAGGAATATTAGTTTAGTGTGCGTGACAAGCTACGTCTTACACTCGCGATTTGTATGACACTTTGTGTTAGTGTGCGTGAATTGCTTAGTATAGAGGTTAGTTCTGAATTCTATTTTTTTTCGATGTTTTCACAGCTGTCCATAGTGTATCAAGACGTATAAATAATCTCAGCTCACAAACTCAAAGCGTATTGTAATAAATAATATTGCTGTTTAGATATGTACATAATATAAAATATTATACTTACATAACATCAAACTTTTTGTAAGTATTTTCGTCTTTTAAAATACGACTTATGACTATTCTTTCTGAATATTATTATTACTAACATAAGCTACATTTATATTTTTATACTTATTATTCAGGCCTATATGACTAGGGTTGCCAACCGTACACTAAAATGAGTAGTATTATACTCTATTTCTTGGAAGTGTCCTTTTTAAACTAGAGTATGCTAAAATACTCTTATTGATTGTTGATTTTGGTACACTCCAGCTATGCGCATCTCTCAAGTTTGATCAACTCTATGCAGTGTGCAAATTTTGTTTTTTATGGGTTCAGTAGTTTAGGAGTTCATTGCGGGCAACGTGACACGAAACTTTAATATATATATATATATATACATATATATGTATATATATATAAATATATATATATATATATAAAGATAGATGTTTCTTCTGATTATAATTTAAATGTGTTAATACCTAATGTTGCTAATAAAATTACTTCTTAACTATGTGGAAATAGGCGTCGTTGTTGTACCCATAATCTAGCCGGCATCCTGTGCAAAGGAGCCTCCCACTGGTAATAACTGGTAGTTTAAGTATATAGTATTCTCGTTACAGGTACATTTTAAAAATAAGTGAGAATTACTAATTACAAAAATTATGATGCAACAAAAAGTAAATATTACAAAACAATAATTAAGTAATCAAGTAATTTATTTAGAAACAAGTATGGCCCAATTACCAACAGCATACATATATATTACAATATAAAATATGTACACATTTTGCTCAGTTGGTTAAATTTAATGTACATGCAACCTTGGCGTTTACGCTTTTACGAACTGTAACTGAAGGCCTTTGACTTCATTCTGCCTTGAATATTAGTGAGATGGCTGATAGTAGGTCAATAATTTAGATTAAAAAGGTGTCTTCGTATTACAGTCAAATATTACATTCGTTTTACCCAAAACTATTGTGATAATGTTCTGTGGTTACGATTTATATAACGATTATTGTTAAATAGCATTGACCTCTACTATATACCACTCGACTGTCGGCTGTCAAAGTGCTTTTATGCCTGTTTGATATTCGCCATTTTGGCGCTGTTGGCAATGTAGCGAGAGTCTCCGGTACTAAAACTAGTTATGACAGCCTCAGCAAACATCGATAGATGGTGGGAAACTAATTACAAAAAAATTGTGTACTTTATAACGTTGATTCTTGCCCCATTATTCATAATGGTCCGCTAACTTTAAACAGCCGCTAAGGAGTGTTTTTTCTGATTCTGACTAAGGTCAATAGAAGAAGACAGAGTGGGAATTAGCAATTCTTTAAGTTAGCAGACTATTATGAATATGTGGGTTAAAGTATATAAATAACACGGAAAACAAACGAAATTAATTCAAAATGCAAAAATACTTCAGAGTATTGTACGTTCCTTCGCAGCCATTTGTATTATACGTCAAAACTAGTTCTCTGGACGCTCGCGAGTGGCGCTTCAAATAGGCACAAAAAATTTGCTGTCAAACATAATATGGAACATTCTGTTCAGTGGTATTTATACAGGTCAGTGTACAAATAGGCATTCGTATTGATTACTTGAAAAGAATATTGCTTGTAATATGAAACAATGAGTTAAGTTGATCATTATACAGGAGGCTGTGGGTTGCAGTAATCGTAAATCAGCCGAGTGTCTAACTGTCTAGTGAGCCAGTTGCTCACGAGTTTCATACGCACTTGCGAGGAAAGAACAATATTAATATTGTATGTATAATTCGTTTAATTATTAAGACAATTGGTGAATGTACAATTTTCAAAACGATACTACCTTTTCCAAAAATGTAAATGGATTTTTAGCGGCATAAAACCTCTTTGTTGTTACAAATAAACCTATATTACCCGGCTAAATTGATAATGCTCTGTTTAGTCACGGACTAGTAAAAAACGAAAGACTCCGCGCCGTGATATTAGCAAGTGAAGCACCTTTATGCTAGTGTGTGTGCGGTTACGGGGTATACCAGTTACACAATTTTTTCTCCCTTAAATAATTATATGTCCACAAATACTTTTATATTATTGTTTTTACACTTTTTCACAATCCACGACGGCATTTTTAAAATATTTTATTGCGACGCAAACTGATCTGTCACAGACGATGGCAAATCTCATAATGGCGGCCGATCGACTTGTATTAGTGTAAGCGTATGCGTGAGGCTATGTTTACCGGCTTGTTTTAGTGCCTCACTGTTATGTAAGGTGACACGGAGTTCTTATTTTTTTACTCGTCCGTGTGTTTATTCTCATATAATTTGCAGTACTAACTTAACTTTGTAGGGATAATTATATTATACACTAGTGTGTTATTATGCACGTGTGTGGTATAGTTCGATTTACAGTCCTAACTACGATGTAATAAGGCTCACTTTAAGCGTGTTGAAAAAATACTTAATTGACTTCTTTGTGAGCAAGTTAATAAAATATCTTTTAGACAAATTATGTAGATGAGTGTATGCCGCTCGCGTTGTAGGTACCTATATAGTAAGTACCCTACTTGTGTTTGCGTGTTACTGTGTGTTTAAGATTAGTGTAGTTCATTGGCCCGTTTTTAATGTCTTTCATTGAGGCTAAGATCCAAGCCAGACGAACATCGATTGTGTGAAACGGAACATCAATTATTCATGAAGACGTATCTCTATGGGGAGTTGTGAATAAATTCAAAATGGCGGATTATTGGATTAATTTGCTTTTTTATGATGCACGCCCGGACGATAAGTCACCATCTTTCGTACTCTTTCGTTACCAGTCTTTGCGGAGGTTATGAGCGATTTTTTTTAATCCCACGTCCTTTCGAGTGGGGTTATGAACTTTTTTTTCTGGACGAAAAAGAACATGACATATTTATGAGAGCTATTTTAAATTCTTATAAATCTTTAATTTCTCTCTAAAATCTTCTACTTTATTCTGTGCTTCTACCTCATTTCTCATACGAGTGTTCCGGAGTCCTGTTTGACATAACCTCAGCCACACCGCTCGTCACTAACTAAAATATCAACTTTACAATGCCTCGTTTGGACAGAGTTTGGAATGCTCAGTTAATCTTCTTGTCTCAAATACCACAGTTACTCAATGTGAAGGCTTATAGACAGCTTGTGTTGCCAGTGATAAGTTGTGGTTACTAGCTATAGGCCGTATGAGAGAGGTCATGGTCGCTCGGAGGGCAATGGAGAAGGCTATGCTCGGAGTTTCCCTGCGAGATCGAATCAGAAATGAAGAGATCCGTAGGAGAACCAAAGTCATCGACATAGCCCGATGATTGCGAATCTGGCGTGGCCGTGGGCTGGGCACATAGCTTGAATGACAGATAGCCGTTGGGATAGTAAAGTCCTCGAATGGCGACTATGTACCGTAAGACTCTGTGTTGATAGGCCCCCCAAAAGATTTACCTATGATCTGTTCCAAATCGCCGGAATACACTGGATGAGGGCAGCGCAGGGCTGATCGTCGTGGATATCTTTGGGGGAGGCTTTGTCCAACGGTGGACGTCTTCCGGCTGAAATCGTTGGCTATTTTTATGTAAATGATCTGTAAGAAAGAGTGGCAAATTTTATGAAATGCGTACTATTGAGTATGGTAATAACGTTTGAATATTTATATTAGTAGGTAGGTACTTAAGTAAAGTATTTTTGGATCAAATTGAATCGAACAGGCATACCGCTTCAATAAATTTTGAATTCCTTAATTCCTGTTGCATCAAGAAAGTCTGTGTCCACTATTCCATTGGATACGGGTAAGAGCTGCATTGTTATTTAATCATAACACGGGGTAGGTACGTCTCCGCGTGGGAAAGTTTCATTTTTCTTGTCGCTGTGTGATGAACACAAGTCAATACTCCGCGTGTGAACTAGAAAACTGATCACTGTTTCATGTCATAACTAATAATTGAATATTGAAGTGAAATTTTGACTTTTTTCTGCCTCTACGTAGCGTTTTCATCAGCTCTTTATAACGAATATGAAAAGCATTTATTTTCTTAAAATTGATTCCTTTAGAATTCTTTTTGATGTCATTTCTAATACTGCTACCGCTTCGGAAACAAATGGCGCTGTAAAAGTCTCCCAACATTGCTATAAAATAATCATAATCTAGTCCCAGACTGTCCAATCACTTAGATATTTAGGTGTGGAGTAGTAGGATTTACGACAGAGCCATTTTTTAATAAAATATTTAAATTTATTTATAGTTAATGCCTGAATAGTGGGTGGAACTTTTTTATAAAAGTTTATAATACATTTAACCTAAAATATATCTTATGAGGCCTATTATAATTAGTCACAAGCAATCCCTTATTTCTAGTGTTATAATAATGAAAATCACTATTAAGAGCAAAAAGATGACAATTTTTGTAAACATATATTAAATTTTCATAAATGTACTTACTGACAATGAACATTTAAATATTTATTTTTGTACATTTTTCTTTGACAGACTGTCTATAACCAAGCTGATATATAGCACGAACAGCTCTCTTTTGCAGAGACACTATATCAATGTCAGCAGCATATAACATGTTCTATAGAACCTACTTTAACCACACCAAAGGAAGCCCCGACTTCACCATTGAGAAGTATAATGCGATTAGAAAGAACACTATGAACTAAGCTTCGAACTAAAATTTGATGTTATTCATACTTATCGATGACAGTTTTGATTTGACTCATTTTATCAACAGTCCCCCTGTAAACGTGATCTCGAAAGGTGTCGAAACGTCGGGTTAGCTAAAATAATAATAAAACTTTTACGCAATTTCTAATGTATAAACACAGTTACAATTACACGCGTTTTAATCCTATAAAAAGTGTTTTATTTAAATGTGTAACACTCGCGTTCAAATCAAAAAAAATAACATACCTACTATATGCAGTGATTAATTGTCCTTGATTATATTTTTTTTATCATTATCAGCAGTGGCGTAGCGTGCCTTGGCCCTTGAGCCCCGTATAAAAATTTACTTGGGAAGGGTAAAGATTCCTCACAAAAGAAAAAAAAATGTTTGTATAAAATTAAAAGAAATATTTATTCATCACTTTATCCAAAATTGTAACAAATAATTCAAATTCAATATACACTCTCCTTGCCTTTTTTTCGCAAGCAGCAAAATTCTTATTAATTTTTGCTTACGCACCTCGGGGGGCCCCTGTGGCCCGGGGGCCTCGTATAATTAATACGGCAGATGCGGCGGTAGCTACGCCCCTGATTATCAGACAAACAAATAAACAAACTCACATTCTCGTTTATAATATTGGAAAGGATTAAGGAATTAATTTCACTCGCAGGGCCAAGTCGTGCTGGGCTTATAACCTGTAAGAGTCTTGTGAAACCGGCAGCTCGGGTTACGGAGATTCGATTCCCGCAACAATTTATAATACAAGCGGTGTCGGGTGACACGCCCGGGAGTTGAACCGGTACGTTCCGCTTCGTGGATAGTGTTCGTCATACAGTTTTTTTTCGTTTAAAGGGAAATAAATATGCGTATAAGGGAAATAAATAACACAGAAGTTAACCATTTTTATATGCTCTATATTAGCTTCACCTGTATGTTTGTATGTATGTTTGTAACCGACTTCTTTCGGCGCGATTTTGACCCACTTTAAACGGCTAGATTTCGTTCAAACTTTGTAGATTTATCGAGGACCGATGACATTACACTAATTTGATAAAATTATTCAATTTTTCAATTTGCAAAATATGATTTTTGTCAATTTATATAATTTTTATCAATAGTCGATAAGGCAGGAATTGATGTTAAAGTACTTAATAGTTTTAAAAATACGCTTTTATAGAAAATTTAACTAAAAAATGAAAAATAAATAATAGTTAAAAAATAATAAATAATAGAAAATAAATTTAAATTGAAAATAGTGTAAAAAAATATATTATATTGTAAAAAAAGCGTGGGGTGTAGAAGAATTATTATTCTAATAATATCTTAAAAAGCACCCCACGCTTTTTTTACAATAAAAAATATTTTTTTACACTATTTTCAATTTAAATTTATTTTCTATTTTTTAGTTGAATTTTATATAAAGCGTGCTTTTTATTTTTTTTTAACTATTATTTATTTATGAATATTTTTGTTTACGTGGATGATGTTACTATACTTTATGTACTGCCTTTTTTATAGAGTTTTTCGTTTGCCGATAAGTGGGTCCTAGCCTTACCTGTCATTCATAGCTAACAAATGTTATTCACGATATTTTAGTATCTCACAAAAACGTGACATAGGGGATCTACACTGTTTAAGGCGAAGAGTAAGCAGAAAACACGCAAACATGGTGTTTTAGACAAGTTTTGTGGTGAAAGTATAGCATTTCGAGCTATGAATACTACTTTATCCTGTTACACATATCCTTAAGTCTTATTTGTAGGTTTCTAATGCTTGCTGTTGGTTATATTTAATACTGCCGAGCCTTTTTGAACTACCACTTTTCTTTGAAGTTAAACAAGTTCTTACTTCTCTCAGAAAAGTTATTCTTATAGCTTATACTTTTTTGTGTAGGTTAATATATTCAGATTAGTAGTGAATAACAAGGATTGTAAGCATATTAAGTGTTGTCCACGCAAGATATTTGAAAATATTGGCTTTGTTACATAGATGGCGGACCGGCAGCCGTGAACTCATATCGCTCAAGGTCGCTGGCATTTAGTTTCGCCTTAAGGCACACGGAACCTTTCGTAGGCCTACCGATAGGCTACTTAAAAAATAGTAATTAATATATTACAATAAAAAGCAACGAAATCTTTTAATTTACCTGATTAATGACACTAAAAAGTAAAAAAAATCAACGACAAAACTGCACAAGAAAGTCCAGTATGCTTATTTGCGCTCTTTTATTAAAGTTATTTATCAATTACATTGTTTTTACATTTGAAGTCAAACAATAATTGTTAACCGTCTTCTATCGCTAACGGTCTGTCAACAGGCCCGCATGTGTTTCCTTATCTGCAAAAATTTGTTAACGGTGAAACCGACAAATGGAGGTGAATCATGTTTGACATATATATATCAAACATACTAAATATATCAAATCAAAATCACTTCATTACTCTGGGTCAAGGAAATGACACGATTGAATGTCAAAAGTTCATTTCTTTTTGACCGACTTCAAAAAAGGGGAAGGTTCTCAATTCGATCGGTTTTTCTTATGTGTGTAAACCGATTACTCGGACATTTATGTTCCGATTTACGTAATTCTTCTTTAGTTCGATGCGGAATAGTTTTCATTTTATGAACATTTTTTATGAAAATTTTTATCTACCTGGATGATATAATTGTTTTTTGAGTATGGCTTTTTTAGGAGTTTTCTTTCAGGTTGATGATATTTAATTATTATTAACTGACACTAAAAATTAAAAAAAAAACACCGACTTAAAACCTATCAATAAGTAGCACATATATAAATAATAGTAGTTTATTAATATTAAAGGCAAAGTTTTGTATAAGAGGTGTATTAAATTACATATTTAGTTATTTGATACTTTTCAGTTTTTGAAGTCGGTTTTTTTAAACGAAGTTTTTTATTTTTATTACCAGTTATGGGTACCAATGTATGGCATCAAACTATGTCGATATTAATTAAACAGCTTAACTGTATCTTGCTATACACCTTAACTATTGCTATACAAATTAATAACTTTAATTCTCTTTAAGATCACATAAAAAAAAACAAATCGTAGAGGTTATTGTGTTTAGCTCAGCGAAGGTCTGACGTCATATCATAAGCCCCCTTATGCACAAAAGAGGTGGGAAAGATAACGATATTAAGAATTAAGTGTAGCCCCAGATTGATACCGCATGATGACTGGAAACGACTTATGTGATCCAATTCCGAATATTAACATTAATTCCTGTATTGTCAGGGGATGTAAATTACCTGGATGAAGTTATAATTGCGTGCCTAATTGTATAAAACCTCTTTACGCAAAGACGGCTTACTATAGTGCAGTAGATTATAATATAGAGGATAATTATGCATGGTTCTTGTCTGGTGCAGAGCAGGCCACGTAGGCTAAGCTCTTATATGATTTAAGTAGTTGTTGACCAAATGGGATATGGACGAGAAGAAGCGCGTGAGGTTTGTAAGGATAGAAGCAAGTGGCATTCTGTTGTCTCTGCCTACCCCGACGGGAAACAGGCGTGAGTGTGTGTATGTATTCTTTATTTACATCACTTGGTCCTTCGAACCGGATTAATTTCAAAGCATAGGAATGTTGTAAGCTTCTATGCTTTTTATTTGAACGTGTGTCATAAAAAAGTATCATATTCGTATATTCATATTTAAAGTGAGTATTAAGAAAATAATTTAATGGAGTATCCTTAAAAGTTACACCAATGTAAAGCTATTCAAACATAGTCAGATATCACAGCATTATTTCTATAATCATATAAAATTAAACACTGTTCTTTCACATTAATTTTTGTTTACATTCATAACTTGCTTAACACTTATAAAATTAGAATTATGTACTGCAATAGTTCCAAAAATAAACTTAAAAATGTAACGATACATTACATAATTGTAAAGTTAATGACATACCTTTAGTCTTTCCTTTCCTTTTGTCCTTTAGACTTCAAATTAATTTTAGCTGGAAGCTTTTGCTTTATCAAAATAATTTGTCTAATAAACACAAATGAAAAGAATGCTATAGGGATGTCATCTTTGTACTAATACATTTAAATTAATTCTAGATCTGTAAGGTCGAGTGTGAATGCCAGCATACATGTAAGGGATCATAGGTTCGACTTTTTTCTTCATGTCTGGGTGCTCGTATACACAACAATATGCGGTAGAAATACTTTAATGCATTTCTATGCGCAACATGCCAATAATAATATTATTAGAAAGTTATAGTATTTTGTAACTACAGCTGTACTTCTAATGATATTCTTTGAATTTGACTGACCTACCCTAGTATGAAAAAGTAAATTATTAATATTACGAAACATTGAATTTTTACTTAAGACTTGTAGTTAAAACCATGAATACAATAGGGTGCTTACATGTATATGCACAAATTTATTGTGCTCCTTTGGAAAAGTGCACGGTTGTTTTAATTAAACTATTAACCTAAAATACTTCTACCTACCTAATACTATTCTTTTTGGCTGCTGTTAGTCCTATCCCATCTCCAAATTGTTCCATCATCACAGCAGGTTAGCAGCACTTTGCCATTGCGTGACAGTGTTACCTGTAAATTAAAATTAGCTTAAATCATATGGTATAACCCCCTACCGACTAAAAATCTCCTCTGTGCTGATAGCCCTGAAGGCTTTTACAGCAAAGCCGGGCGGGGGTCTTGGAGGCCGAAAATGTAGCTCACAGGCGCGGGGCGTCTCGGAAGGAGACTCGGACCTCGGACCGCCTGCTCACTAGGCTGGATGGAGAGAAGATCACAAGGTTTGAAGAGACTTCGCACACGTCGGCGAGTGCGGTGATATATGTATGTAAATATGTGTGAGTGTATGTAAATGTGAAATTTTCGTTTACGCGCGTTCCACACTACCAGAACATGGCGCGCCGTAAAAAAAAGTAGGTTATTCGAAGCCCCGCCATTTTTCTTGAAAAAATGAGCGATTCAAATTTTGACAGCACACCGCCGGATATTTTAAACACTGCAAAATAACATAATATTCATGTGAATTTTAATAATAGCACAATACAAAATGTAAATACTAGTACTACTAAAATTAATAATTCTTTCATTAATACTTAGTTTATTTGTATATAATCAGTAAGGGATGATATTAGGTTACTACTACGGCTGGCTGTTTTAATGTTAGCAGTAAGCTAACTGTTTCAGAAGATTCATATTCTGGGTGTAGATAAAGTCTTGTATGCAACTGTTGATAATTAAGTATTAAAACACTCATGTGATACTATTATCATACTCGGCTTCGTCTCGTGTCATAAACCCACATTCGTGTTTTAATACCCCTTATTACACAACAGTTGCATAAATAACTAATAATAAACTCCCAAGTGAAATTAAAATATTACCTATTAAAAAAATTAAATGTGTCGTAAAAAATAAATTAACATCTCAGGCCTATTATAATGTGAAGGATTATTTGAATGATAAAGATAGTTGGTATTAATGTTCTAAATTTTGTTAATGAATATTGTTATACTCATTTGAATGCTATTGTAACTTTTGTACTTCATCCTGACTTGCACTAAATGATAGCTCCTAAGGATTTACAGTAAATAAAGATTTTTTTGACTTTGACTTTGAATAATTACAATTTAATAATAAAATAATTTTGTTTCTATCTGCCCGTTGGAATAAAAATTCAAACTTTGTCAGTCATTATTTTCTGTTATTTATTACACAGCCATATTATCTATGTACTTCGCTGGAACGTGGAGCCCTCACCCGTTCCTCTTTCCCCTCACGCTCTTCCTGTTTTTTTTTTTAAAACAGTGTGCAGCGTCTTCGGTTTTAGCCACTATATTATTATGAAATTCAGACAGGAATCGTGCACTGTTGGAAAAACCTTGAGCTCCGGGGATCCGAAAGTGAATGTCCGCAGTAAAAATATGAAACACAATATATAGTTTCACATGCATTGAATTAAGAGCTTAGATAATTAATACTTCTAGATAGAGTCTCTTGCTGTTAGACAACCGATAAAAACAGGAATAATACTTCAGTGTGCGTGACAAGCAAGCACTTTGTGTTAGTGTGCGTGAATTGCTCTAAATAGAGATTATTTCTAAACACATTTTTTCGACGTTTTCACAGCTGTCATAAAAGGCATTTATTTTCTCAAAATTGAATCCTTTTGAATTTTGTTTGATGGCATTTCTAATACTGCTACCGCTTCGGAAACAAATGGCGGTCTGAGAGAGAAGAAGCGGCGCAACAAACTCTCCCAGCATGCATTTTTTGCGCTCTTTTTCATAGAGTACTAGACGTATAAATGATAGATCTAGACGTATAAATCATCTAAGCTTAGGATGATGATTGCATTAATATTTTGTTTACTTTTGTTACTTTGAGTAAATCATGTCAACAATTTGTTATGTTTTTTTAAAAGTCACTTCTAGGATTAATACACAAATAAATTTTGAAAAACAAAATATTATGAAACCCACGAACTCCGGCGTTCCGTGCCGGTGCTCTAACCAACTGAGCTAACCGTTGGTCATGTCAAATCATGTCAGTTTTATTGACCTGCCATCACGTTAGCTGTCTATACAGCTGATACAGTTTTCATTTTCTTTACTAATAATATATCAAGAGGAATGTTGGAACAGGAAATTATACTATTAAATTAAGCCTCGACGTATTCGGGTGCAAAAAATTATTACTCTTTACTCTGTGGTCGGTCAAGCGATTTGTATGTATACAGGTAAACTGCAATTTGAACTGGAATGACTTACAAATACCTACACGAACTTAACCAAATATTACAAAATACATGAACATTAAAATGCCGCCATTTTAACTGTAATCTGTGCGCACAACTGGCGGCGAAATCAATTCTAAATTTAAACCGCCGCTGTCAAATGAATTACCGTACGGTCGTTCAGAGATTTATGGCTTTTAAAAATGAACGCTATTGTCTATGGCATAAAAATGACGCTGCGAATAGTGGGGTGCGCACAGGAAGTGTACATGAAGTGACAGGAAGGTTCCAATTGTCTGATCGCCCTTGCCGGAGATCATCCTGTATCTTTGTTTGTGTTGAACCATAGACAATGTAGCGTACATTTCCTTGTGTTGTCTATGTAATAAATAGTTAGTCAAGGTGTCTACTGTTACATAGATGTTACTATAATATTATGTAATACAAAAGCGGATGATGAAGTGCTTTTGTGCCTGTTTGATATTCGCCATTTTGGCGCAGTTGGCCATGTAGCGAGAGTCTACGGTTCTAGAAACCAGTAATTACGACCTCGGCTAAACAAACGCCGATAGCAAATTTATTTACAAAAAAATAGTGTACTTTATTACGTTGATTCTTGAAGCAAAAATAACACGGAAATCGAACCAAATTAATTCAAAATGCAAAAATACTTCAGAGTATTGTACGTTCCTTCGCAACCTTTTGTATTGTACGTCAAAATTAGTTCTCTGGACGCTTGCGAGTGGCGCTTCAAATAGGCACAAGAAAATTGCTGTCAAACATATGGAACAGGCTGTCCAGTGGTATTTATACAGATATATATACCTAGAATATCACAAACGGCCATACGTAACTCCGCTTGCGAGATTGTGTTTACGTGTCAATCTGTCTATTGCACTGACAGCCCAGTGTCAACATCGGACGTTTTTCGAACATTAATTGGTAGATTCAGTAATTTAAATCCAATAGGTAAGTATGTAAATGACGAATCAATTAGGTATATATAATCTAATATATAAAATTCTCGTGTCATGGTGTTAATCTTTGAACGGCTTGACCGATTCTCATTAAATTTTGAGTGCATATTGGGTAGGTCTGAGAATCGGACAACATCTATTTTTCATCCCCCTAAATGTTAAGGGTGGTCCACACGAAATTTTATTTGACATTTTTTTTAAATTTGTATGATTATGAGTCAGCATTAAAAAATACATACAACTTAAAATTTTCACCCATCTACGATCAACAGTTACTTTTGTATCGCGATTTTAATATCGGAAATACAACGTTTGCTGGGTTAGCTAGTAATAATATAAATGAACTGAAGTGGCAGTGGGACATAGTTCGACGGACTGCCGTTGGGGCAGTAGAGTCCTCGAATGGCGACCACGTACCCGGAAGACGCAGTGTTGGTAGGCCCCCCACAAGATGGTCCGACGATCTGGTCAAGATCACCGGAATACGGTGGATAAGGTCAGCGCAGGACTGATCGTCGTAGAAATCTTTTGGGGAGGCCTTTGTCCAGCAGTGGACGTCTTCCGGCTGAATATGAATAATAATATTATAGATGCCATAATATAATGACCATGCAATAATAAAAATACCACAAAGAAAACCACATAAAGGCTGAAATTGAATACCAACCACGTAGGTTAAATGAATGGCATTATTTAATTTGTTTTCTTAACATTCGACACACAATAACAATCCAAGTGGAATAGCTTAGTAAAGTGTGTGTATACTTATATGTTTGCACGCAAGAAGTTATACTTCTTTGGCGTAACAAAACAAATACTTAAAATTATTTATTCGTCGTGCTACGTTTGTAGAAAGAACAATATTGTAAAAATCGTGAAATAAATTATTGAATATTTACAAATACGGCTGTATTGGCTTGAACCATTTGCCTGTCCTAATAATGGACGAAGAAACCACATAAATAAATTATGTCGCAAACGTCAGAACATTTCTGAAAACTTATTTTTAGATGTCGTTGTGCGCGCGCAACTTAATAGTCAAAGAAGTTTATCTTCATTATCATCAAAAAGGTGCAAATGTCATTATGTTTTGCTTTTATGTTAATATAATTTTAGTTATGAACCTATTTAAATATTATTTTATTGTATTTTGGTTTGGTTTCGTCTTGTTACCAATGCTCTAAATAAATAAAACAAAAAAAAAGACTTGTGGCACTTGGGGACTGCCGCGGTTAAGCTATTGCATAGCATTTTTTATCAACTTATGCAATTATAATTATTTTATTTATGCAGTATTTTTTTCTGATAAAAATTAATTAATTTTAAAAAAAGCAGACGGCAAGTGAGTAAAATTTAACTTGCAAGATTTGATTACAGACAGACAACGGGACAGGTGAAACTAAATAAAAATGCTTGTCATAATAATAATAATTAAAAAAACTAAAGATAAAAAAAATAAAGATATACCCCAGGTTCGAACCTGGGACCTTCTGCACAAAAAGCATACCTAATAACCGCTGTTCCACGTCAACTTTAATACTATGCCGAAATATCTATATACATTTAGTAAGTAAGTGTTAGGTTATTTTCGTTACGGAATTTCTGGATTCGGTCTCCACGCTCAAGGCCCGCGATAGAAGCAATCAATAATTGTTAATTGTCAATGTTTAAAAGACACATTTTAATAACCAACTTCAAACAACTTTTGTGTTACTTCAACCTGTTATTTTGGTGTTAAAATTTCACTCTCATCATTTTATCATAACGCGCCTAAAGAAGTATAACTTCAAAAATGATTAGTACAAAATTCATGAAAATCACTGAGTCAAATAATATGTACCAATAATTGTAACTTATACGTTCGAAAGTTTCATATTATGTTCATTCCATTGAACGTGCTAGTTTGCATATTATGTTTATTCTCACCATGATCACGCGATGTAATCCGCCATGAACTGTTATGAATATTGTATCACTTTATACATATTTTTGCATTGCATAAGCGAAACGGTACCTCACATGATGCAGAGTAATAAATGCAACATTTCTGAAGCGTGAAAGTGCGGAAGTGGTCAGTGATTGAAAACGATTCTGAGGAAAAGATAATCGTCCACTTCGACTTTAACTTTTTTTTAATGAAAATAAGGGACGAGACGAGCGGGACGTTCAGTGAAATTACTGGTAATTTCACTAGGTACGGCGCCCTTCAGACCGAAACACAGTAATACTAACACATTCCTGTTTCACGGCAGAAAAAGACCCGGCGTATAATCTAGCTGGCATCCTGTGCAAAGGAGCCTGCCACTGGTCCATGCATACATAAAATTATTATAGATATTGAAAAACTACATGTTACTAATTGTTAATGGCATAACAGATATAAAACCAAAAAATTCTACAATTGCGCTCGTCATGTCCTTGAGACATAAGATGCTAAGTCTCATTTGCCCCGTAATTTCACTAGCTACGGCGCCCTTCAGACCGAAACACAATAATGCTTACACATTCCTGTTTCACGGCAGAAAAAGACCCGGCGTATAATCTAGCTGGCATCCTGTGCAAAGGAGCCTGCCACTGGTCCATGCATACATAAAATTATTATAGATATTGAAAAACTACATTAATTAATTGTTAATGGCATAACAGATATAAAACCAAAAAATTCTACAATTGCGCTCGTCATGTCCTTGAGACATAAGATGCTAAGTCTCATTTGCCCCGTAATTTCAGTAGCTACGGCGCCCTTCAGACCGAAACAATATGTGTATACATTACTGCTTCACGGCAGAAATAGGCCCCGTTGTGGTTCCCATAATCTAGCCGGCATCGTGTGCAAAGCGGCTATGCATTGTAATGGCCAGAGCGTATCAATTACCATCATCTGAACGTCCCGCTCGTCTCGTCCCTTATTTTCATTAAAAAAAAGTTAAAGTCGATGTGGACGATTATCTTTCCCTCAGAATCGGTTTTAATCACTGACCACTTCCGCACTTTCACGCTTCAGAAATGTTGCATTTATTACTCTGCATCATGTGAGGTACCGTTTCGCTTATGCAATGCAAAAATATGTATAAAGTGATACAATATTCATAACAGTTCATGGCGGATTACATCGCGTGATCATGGTGAGAATAAACATAATATGCAAACTAGCACGTTCAATGGAATGAACATAATATGAAACTTTCGAACGTATAAGTTACAATTATTGGTACATATTATTTGACTCAGTGATTTTCATGAATTTTGTACTAATCATTTTTGAAGTTATACTTCTTTAGGCGCGTTATGATAAAATGATGAGAGTGAAATTTTAACACCAAAATAACAGGTTGAAGTAACACAAAAGTTGTTTGAAGTTGGTTATTAAAATGTGTCTTTTAAACATTGACAATTAACAATTATTGATTGCTTCTATCGCGGGCCTTGAGCGTGGAGACCGAATCCAGAAATTCCGTAACGAAAATAACCTAACACTTACTTACTAAATGTATATAGATATTTCGGCACAGTCATTAAAGTTGCCGTAGAACAGCGGTTATTAGGTATGCTTTTTGTGCAGAAGGTCCGAAGGTTCGAACCTGGGGTACATCTTTATTTTTTTTATCTTTAGTTTATTTAATTATTATCAAAATAATAATAATTAAAAAATCTTAAGATATATGCTTGTCATAACAAGCATTTTTATTTAGTTTCACCTGTCCCGTTGTCTGTCTGTAATCAAATCTTGCAAGTTAAATTTTACTCACTTCCCGTTTGCTTTTTTTTAAATTAATTTTATCAAAAAAATACTGCATAAATAAAATAAATAAATAATTATAATTGCATAAGTTGATAAAAAATGCTATGGAATAGCTTTACCGCGGCAGTCCCCGAGTGCCACAAGTCTTTTTTTTTGTTTTATTTATTTAGAGCATTGGTAACAAGACGAAACCAAACCAAAATACAATAAAATAATATTTAAATAGGTTCATAACTAAAATTATATTAACATAAAAGCAAAACATAATGACATTTGCACCTTTTTGATGATAATGAAGATAAACTTCTTTGACTATTAAGTTGCGCGCGCACAACGACATCTAAAAATAAGTTTTCAGAAATGTTCTGACGTTTGCGACATAATTTATTTATGTGTTTTCTTCGTCCATTATTAGGACAGGCAAATGGTTCAAGCCAATACAGCCGTATTTGTAAATATTCAATAATTTATTTCACGATTTGCCCAGGCAAATGAGACTTAACATCTTATGTCTCAAGATGACGACCGCAATTGTGGTGCCGTTCAGAATTTTTAGATTTTACAAGAATCATGAGCGGCACTGCATTGTAATTGTCAGGGCGTATTAATTACCATCAACTGAGCGTCCTGCTCGTCTCGTCCCATATTTTCATAAAAAAGAGAAATTTCAATAGCAGCGCTGGGTGGTAAGTTTACATTTTAGCGAAATAAATAATAGAAAAGTGTCCGCTGTCTATTCATATAATGTTATAACTATATTAGCTGCTTTAATTAAAACGCGTGTAAGCATGTGTACGGCCTGATTAAAATGTATGTAGTTGTAAGCGCGCGTTATCAAAACGCGCGTTGAGCGCTTGTCATCTGAACATAGGCTTAAGACGCGAGTAGTCGCTCAAGTTGAAGCGAAACAAGAGCGGGACGCCCGGCGGGATTGTTTGATCTCACAATGCATTATGTTTCTCCACTGAAGAACCAAAAATGACACGCAGGAAGTCGCGTCAGTTTGAGAGGCTAAGCGAGCGAGCGAATTGCTCTGAAACGCGTCCCGCGCGTTATTCGCCTCAGTTTGAACAGAGCTTTAATTAAACATATTAGATACTAGCTGACCCGGCAAACGTTGTTTTGCCATGTAAAGTATAATTCACGCGATAGTTTTATAAGTAATAAAATATTGCCTGTACATCATTTTGTTCTATTGTCAATAGTTTTTGCAGCGCACGCAAAAATAGGTTTTCGATTTTACACCTTGTGTTACAAAATAGCAATTTTATTACGGATCCCTAATTTTGAGAAAAAAAACATAGCCTGTAGCCTTCCTCGATAAATGGACTACCCAACACTGAAAGAATCATTCAAATCGGACCAGTAGTACCAGAGATTAGCGCGTTCAAACAAACAAACAAACACTGCAGCTTTATAATATTAGTATAGATTTATTATGTGTAAACGTATGCAGCTGTGTTTGTTTTAACAGTGCGCTGACAAACGTCACAACGTGCCATGAGCCTAGTGAAAATCTCTGAGATAAAAGCGATTCACTCACTTTGGTTCTACAAACCGTAATATTGATTTGGTTATTTATTTACTAAAATTATAATTACTTATAATTTTCATATTTAATTGGAATAAAAAGTTGAAATGCTGACCGTGATCTTACTTTTAATAACTTTTGATTAATGAACTAAGTACATATTTTACAATGTTGTCTAACTATACTCGTATTACGTACTTTCTGATATAATAGCTCTAACAAACTCGTGAACTTTTCACTTTATTGTGTGGGCGAGAGAAAGTTTCAATATTATAAAAGTTCATATAAATGCTTTAGTGGCTCCAATGTAGTATTCTTAGCTCTAAAACTATCCGATTGATTCAGTATTTATTTTGAATATTTTCGAAGCGTACACAATATAATAATTCCATACTTACTAAGAACACAAAGGAAAGCATATTTGAACTAAATATAATAATTAAAATAATATGGGAGAATCTATTTACTCAATTGATAGTGCAATAAATAAATAAAAAAAAATAAAAATACATGTCCCAGTCGATACGACATGAGGGTGTCGCAGGATAGTGCGGGCAGCGGTGATCACTCTCGTTTGCCAACGTTCGTCTACGAGATTAGATTTTAGTAGCAAAATTTCGATATTAGCAAAAATTTTTAAAGAAAAATAAATTTTTGATTGTCGTATTAAAATAATTATTACAAGGATGTTGAAAGACCGTGTAATACACGGTCATACAGACAGTAACACGGTCGAATGCGCAGAGGTCAAAATCAAAAATAGGGTCTTAGGCGGGAAACGCGCGGGGGGCGACATGAGCGCATCGCAACCAATGAGCTTCTTTGAAATTGGCGCGAAACGCTGCTAAATCATAATTAAAAGTAAAATACAACAAGAAACAGTTTTCATTTGTTATACAACATAGCAGGCATTTATGGACAACCTAAACATTAATATAATAATTAAAACATTATGAAATAGTTACGCAAATTAACTTTCATTACCAATAACAAGCGACACAGGAAGTGCGGCCATCGTACATGACATAATTCGACATTGGAAAGCGTTGTAATTAAAACATTATGCAGAAACGCGACAGCAACGAGAGTTGGCACTCTCCCACCCAAAGAATGTGTGAAATTCATAGACGTTCTTACAGAATAACACTGTATATTACGAATTAAATCATTTATATCGCACAGATCTAAAATTATATCGGCAGGGGTTAGTGTAATTTCGCTAGTGTGATAGTAAATGACGCCTGGTTTGTTGAGGGATCAGCATGGTCCTGGCGTACCTACACTTTAAATACTAACCATGGTTTCTTGAAACAAATGTAAGTATTTATATCGCATCTACTCCCGTAACAGTTGGGACTTTACTCTCGAAATTATTGACGAGTAGCTAAGATAGACGTACCTTGGACAAATAACCCAGTTAGGCAGGTCTTTCGTCGAATCCAACTCGGACGGAAAGTATTCTGGAAGCTCCATAAAATCTTCTCGTCCCAAATGCGAAGGTTATTAATGAGTGTGTTTTGCCAGTGATGACTTACGGAACGGAGGTGTGGTCGTTCGGTAACTATGGGCCTTATGAAAGAAAGAAAGAAAGAAAATTATTTTATTTCATCACACAGCTTAAAACACTCAAATAAAATTGCTAAAAAATATATACAATAAAACAATGCTAAATCTAAAATAAAATCAACCATATTAATTATGGTATGTGATCAAATACAGGTACTCTCACTCAGCATTGTGCTGCAGCAAGCTGCAGCGCTGGTTTTCAGTGGGAGCCTTACTTGGGTGTCATCACGGATACAGCTTGGTCAAGTTATCAATTAATTTACTAACTAATTAAAATTAAAATATGATGAGAAACAAAAAAAAAAACACTAAATAAAATAAACGAAATACAAATAAAAATAAACAGGAAAACAGTAAGACAATTAATCAAAAGCAGTATTACAAAAGCACAACCGCTGCCTGTAGGCAGCAAGGGCGTACGGTCTAAGTACTGGAATGATTAATTTAATTTTTTTGTTATGATGACGCTCATGGTCGCTCAAGTGGGCAGTGGAGAGGAAGCTCGAAGTTTTCTTGCGAGATCGAATTAGAAATGAGGTATGAGATCAGAATGAGGAGGTGTACCAAAGTAACCGTCATAGCCCAGGTCATTGCGAAACTGAAGTGGCAGTGGGCAGGACACATAGTTCGACGGCCAGATGTCCGTTGGGGCAGTCAAGTCCTCGATTTGCGACCACGTACCGGAAGTCGCAGTGTTGGTAGGCCCCCCACAAGATGGACCGATGATCTGGTCAAGGTCGCCGGAATACGTTGGATGAGGGAAGCGCAAACCGATCGCAATGGCGATCTTTGGGGAGGCCTTTATCCAGCGGTGGAAAGACGTCTTTCGGTTGAAATGATGATTATTGGAGATTTACCGGAGAAACTTATATACAATATTAATTGGACGTTATTCCAGAAAAAACGTTCAAAACCACAATTATGTCGAAATTGAGTTAAATACACAAAACTAGTCATGTGATTCATATTAACGGACTGACAAAATATGGCAGCCCCACTGTCACTCTTTAAATGACATCATGCCATAGTAGCCCAACTCACATGAATGGAATACACTAATATTTATTAAACTTTAAACACGAATTCCTTAAAATGTAATGTTTGTGGCTTGGAACGTTTTTCAGGAACTACGTCTAATTATGAGCCATTATAAATGTTATTTATTAGTTTATGGCTAAAGATCGAAAATAGTCTTATTTCGTAATATGAATCTCGCCTTGATGAAGTTTTCACTTTAGTAATCGCGACAAATTGTCGTTTGTAACAATTATTATCGAATACTCGACTCGATCGGTCTACTATTAAAATCGCGTCCCTGTCCCAACTTTTAGGCCAATCTGCTTTACTTCATGCTCTCCAGGTGACTAATCTATTTTAATTATTTTTCTTTCCTGAGTTCTTGACTATGAAATTTTCTTCCTTAGCAACCAGAATAGGTACAGAACCCCAGTTTATTTTAGTAACTTTTTTTTGTAAATCTATTTTTGTATAATATTTATTTTAGTGCCACAATTAATTATATTTTCTTTTAAAATATGTCAGTTCAGCTCTAAACGTCACACAATGGGGTCACTGAAAATCTGTGTTGTGCTCATAATGTATGTATAGACACAACGGTAACTGAGTGGACTCCAGTTTTGGAAGACCACTGCCACATTAAGTATTTCTTTTTTTTCTTTTGTATTAAGTAAGTTAAGTATTAAGATTAAGGTTATATTTTGTTTTCATTAACTTTTTTCTGTGAATGTGTCAGTTTTTCTTCCAAAATAAATTCATTTTCATTTCATTTTATAGGTCTGGATGAATTTGGGTTTCTAGGTAGCCGAGATCAAAATCTATTTAGGTTCAAACATTTCGCCTAGAGTTACATTGAAAAAGAGGTTCCACTCGAGGGACCTGCAAGGGTGCTAAACCAATTCGGAACAATTTTTTTTAACTATCATCAGTATGATGTGAAATTCCAGACAGATAAAACCCGTTCGCATATTCTCGTTCAATTCGATAAAAAGAAATCTTGCAATACTGTAGAAAATATTATTAAACGAAAGATATATTCGTGATACGTGTGTTATAAATAACTAAGTCAGTTTTTAATATCACTTGTACTAGTTCGAGGTCAAACCTCTCACCGCCTTTCAATAATGCAGCTTTATATTATCATGTACTAGCTGATGCCCGCGACTTTGTCCGCGTAGATAAAGGGTTTTAAAAAATTATAAGCAAATTTGGAATTGAAGATTCTGTCATGTCCTATTCCAGTTCCGGTTCCCGTTTTAGCTCCCGTTCCCGTTCCCAACATATTATATGAATTTTATTTCGAGGAGGATTGTGGTGAACCGTGGTTTTTTTTTCGGGATAAAATGAAGCCTGTCCTTTCCCAAGCTCTAGTCTATCGCTGTACCAAATTTCATCAAAATCGATTCAGAAGCTCCGGTGTAAAAGCGTAACAAACAAACTTAAATTCACAATTGTAATATTAGTAGGGACTTACAATTGACTTCTTGTCAAACTTAGACACGGTAACCTGTGGATCACTCTTATATGAGTTATCTGTAATGTAACCAAATTTGGGAAACTGAACGAGAAGGAAACACTGTGTCGAATTATTTAGAAGTTTTCCACTGTTTACGGCCTGTATGATTAAAAATAATACTAATAATATAAAATTCTTTATTTTGACCAACAAAGGATCATAATATGTTTGTAACAAAGTTACTCAAAACCCACGGACGAGTAAAAAATAAAGGACTCTGTGTCACCTTACATAAGAGTGAGCCACCAAAACAAGCCGGTAAACGTGTAAATACATAGCCCTACGCATACACTTACACTAATACAAGCCGATCGGCCGCCATTATGAGATTTGCCATCGTCTGTGACAGATCAGTTTGCGTCGCAATAAAATATTTTAAAAATACCGTCGTGCGTTGTGAAAACGTGTAAAAACCATAATATAAAAGTATATGTGGATATATGATTATTTAAGGGAGAAAAGAATGTGTAACTGGTATACCCCGTAACCGCACACACACTAGCATAAAGGTGTTCACTTGCTAATATCACGGCGCGGAGTCCTTCTTTTGCAGTAGTCCGTGTTAAAACTTAGTACAGTGAAACCTGCTTAATTGGGATCGCACGGGACCAAGATATATGTACCAATTATTGAGGTTTCACAACAATCCAGATTTCCAATTAAGCAGGTTTAAATTTATAGTTGTCTCATTTACAGAGGCTCTATTTTTACGTTTGGACATTTTGTATACTTCTATTCCTCTGTTTTTAGGTCAAAATCTGAGGTAGTACTGACAAACAAAGCATGCACGAAAACGATGCGTAATGTATGTACACAAACATGTCAAAACGTGTTAAAACCTGATTAGCAACCACAAAAGGTATAGAACCCGATAATATATCGTTGGAAAGTTCTTGATGAGTTTGGGTTTCTAGGTCGTTGAGATCAAAATATATTCAGGTTCGAACCAATCGAACCCATAGATTTCCCATAGAGTTATATAAATGAGGTTCCACGCGAGGGACCTGCAAGGTGCTGAACCAATTCGGAACAATTTTTTTTAACTATCATCAGTATGATGTGAAATTCCAGACAGATAAAACTCGTTCGCTTGTTCGCGTTCTATCCTATAAAAAGAAATCTTGCAATACTGTTGAAAATAATATAAATCGAATGATATGTATATTCGTCATAACATGTCAAAACGTGTTAAAAACCTGATTAATTTGTCTTACATACAGGTAATTGAGCTATAGAGTCTCATTTATAGAGGTAAACATCGAAATAGTCTTAGAATTCAAATCTTATTTAACCAGGTTCAAAAAGTCCCATTAACAGGGGTAATTTAGTGAAAAAGAACCGGGACATCATTCCAACTCTCAATAATAGAGGTTTCTCACTTATCCGGGTCCCACTTAACTAGTTTTAACTGTACTTATTACAAGGCATGGGCGTGCATTTGATATAGGCAATTAGGCAGTGCATACCTCGTTATAAACATAAATAAATATAGCACTAGTGTTAAAGTTAATTTAGTACCTACGGTGCTCAGTCTACAGATTGTATGTACGAAGCAAGCAGCGTTTCATATAACCAATGTCGTATTGACGGAGTAAAGCGCAATTTCAAATAGTTAGATCTACAGTGCCTACCTTGCTAGAAAACTAATCCATTCCCCTCCAAGATGCGCGCTCCTGGTACAAGATATCTTAAAATCTTCATGCTTAATGCCTTCCTAACCTAGTACAGGACCGACTTGTTAGCATATGTATTATACAACAATGGTTCCGGTAGTGACAATCGAACCTGTGCCCTCAGAATAACATTGGGGCTAGCTCTCGCGGACCCTACGCAACAGGGATGTATACCGCTTGCGCATAGTCGCATATAACATTTACCATTGGGAGGATTGCACAGGATGCCGGCTAGATTATGAGTACCACAACGGCGCCTACTTCTGCCGTGAAGCAGTAATGTGTAAACATTACTGTGTTTCGGTCTGAAGGGCGTCGTAGCTAGTGAAATTACTGAGCAAATGAGACTTAATATCTCACGTCTCAATGTGACGAACGCAATTGTAGCGCCGCTCAGAATTTTTGGGTTTTTCAATAATCCTGAGCTGCGCTGCATTATAATGGGTAGGGCGTATCAATTACCATCAGCTGAACGTCCTGCTTGTCTCGTCTCTTATTTTCATAAAAAATAAAAAAATTCAATTAGTTCTCTGTACACGTCCGACATAAAAAACTGGGTTAATAACTTGATTGCAAGACATAATTAGAACAATTTGTTATGAAAAGACGCATTTTGAGAATATTATGCATATTGCTCAAGTGTGTTTCGTTATAGACGCTCCGTTATGACGTGTGGTGTAACTTAGTTGCATTATAAATTGTATTGCTGCTTCATATGTTACGACCGGTACAGTGGTTAGCGATCCTACCTACTAAGCTAGAGGTCCCGGGTTCGAATCCTGGTAGGTACAAGCATTTATATGATGATAATGGATGTTTATTTCCGAGTAATGGATGTTTAAATGTATTTATGTATGTTCATATGAATTTATGTATGTTAAAGTAAGTATATTGTATTAAATATATCATTGTCTTGTAACCCATAACACAGGCTATATATGCTTAACTTGGGGCAAGATAATTTGTGCAAAAAGTGTGTGCATTGATGTACAGTTAACACTATTCAGAATCACGCTCAAAAATTGTCTGAAGCACAACCCTGCCTACGCATCTATTAGGCAGTTTGTTCAGTTTGGTTTCGACCGTGCTTTGAATACAACGCCACGCAATAACAAAGTGTGCAATACACGTTCCAAAATGCTTGCTTCAAAATCTAGCAAAACAAGAATGCTGTGAGAGTTTCTTGCGCCGCTTCTTCTCTCTCAGAGCGCCATTTGTTTCCGAAGCGGTAGTAGTATCTAGTAGTTATTAGAAATGACATCAAAAAGAATTCTAAAGGAATCAATTTTGAGAAAATAAATGCCTTATATGCCTTTTTATGCCTTTAGCGCGTTTTTATCTAAAATCTTCTGTTATCACTTGCACACAAATATGAAAAACGGATTGTTTTTAACAGCAGTGTTGAGTTTAGCTGATGTTACTGTAGGAATTGTGTTGTTACACAAATAAAATTTATGAACGGGACGCAAACCCACGAGCTATCGCGTTCCGTGCGAGCGCTCTTCCAGCTGAGCCAACCACGAGTGACGTGTCGTTGATAAATCTTGTATGCCTTGTTCAACTCCCAAGTTGTGACTTCATCTACAGAATATTCTTTACAGTTGATAACCTGCTCAATCCCAATATTTGCATTTGAGAAAATTGACTTGAGATGTCGCTCTTTCAAATCTAAACAATTATTCAGTTATTTTTTTTAAAGAGATAATCCTAACATCTAGAATTAATTACACAAATAAAATTTTAAAACAAAATTAAATAAATTGAAGAGGTCGTGTTTTAGAGACCCGCATCGTTCATAAATCTTGTTTTCAAAATATATTTGTGTAATTAATCCCAGAAGTGCGCGTTATTTAACACTTTAAATAAATAACTAAGTAATTGTTTACAATAATTGTGTTGTTGTTTATCGACAGTCATGTCTCATAAACACCAAACAAATATTAGTGTTGCCCGCTAGCACTTGACCTACAGATATAAGTATGTTACTAGCTTGAAGAACCGGTACCGGGTACAAGTCGCATCTTAATACAGTATTTTATTAATAACTTGTTTGTTTACATTCGTACTTTCTAATTAATTTGTGACATTTACGGCCTTACAAACTAAGATGCCGCAGTCGCTACTAGAGGTGGTCGTTAAATCAATAAACTGTTTTTATTAACAGTTTAATGTTCGTTAACGAATTAACTGTTTTTCTTAAACAAAAAAACCTGTTGAACATAATAAGCTAATAAATTCAATCAACGTCTTCGCCCGTAACTCGCAATAAATGAAGAAATTTAATGCCTCACTAAAACAGCTTAATTCAAAACAGTTGACGAATTTGCGAACGAAAACGTTGACTTGATATTATATTGACGAAATAAAAACCTAATAAAATCTAAATTATTAATAAATACATTAACCGATTTTTCAAAACCAGTTGACGATTTAACAGTTTTCTTCAGCCTGTTGACCATTTACAAAAAACAGTTAAATTAAATTAATTTAAAAACCTACTAGTCGCTACTCGCCCGTCGTACCGCTTCGCTGAGGCGTATATTTGAGAGAAGCGAGATAAACTAGTCTGTGTACAAAAACAAAACAAGATTAATCAAACAAGATTTGATCAATTGGCTCAATTTTTAAATAAATATAAATAGCGCGTGCTAATTTAGAATAATTTGATAATCATGTTTGTTTTTAATTATACTAATTGAATCAAGTCTAAATTCAAAATCTGTCTCTACAATAACCTAAAAATTTCGAAAGCTTTCTATGAGTTCAAATATTTTAAAAATCGGTCCAGAAATGGCCGAGAAACAATTTAACACGGAAATCAAATAGAATCAACCGGTGGGAGCTCCGAATGTTTACAAAAATACGCTTTGCTTCATCATCATCAGCCGGAAGACGTCCACTGCCGGACAAAGGCCTCCCCCAAAGATTTCCACGACGATCGGTCCTGCGCTGCCCTCGTCCAACGTATTCCGGCGATCTTGACCAGATCGTCAGTCCATCTTGTGGGGGTCTACCAACACTGCGTCTTCCGGTACGTGGTCGCCATTCGAGGACTACACTGCCCCAACAGCCATCTGCCCGTCGAACTATGTGCCCTGCCCACTGCCACTTCAGTTTCGCAATCATTTGGGCTATGTCGGTAACTGTAGTTCTCCTACGGATCTCCTCATTTCTGATTCGATCACGCAGGAGTTAAACCCCGAGCATAGCCCTCTCCATTGCCCTCCGAGCGACCATGAGCTTTCTAATGCTTATGATTGGTTTATTCGGACGTATAACGTTTCCCGCGTTTATTTGCAAGGCTGCTTGACATTCGGAAAACTTCATATTTACCATTGTATTGACAGTGTTGTCAGCGATGTAGTCAAAATTTTGCATATTCTTGGTTTATTATCAAGTATTACTTTATACCAAGTTTATTTTTAAGGTCTTTAGTATTTAAATTAAAAACTAGGTGACCCGATAGACGCTGTTATGTCAATATTATTTATTTAATTTTTTTGCGCCCAAACATAGGGAAAGGGCTACCCTCCGGGATAACGATGGGAGGGAGGTGGTGAATGCTCATGCTTACCAACGCAGCCTATGTCTGTGTTAGTTATGTGGGACTCACGTAAAACTTCGGTGCCTACCCACTAAACACTACCTGAGGTTGGCTTTGGGCAGGTGCCCTCTAAGCCTTCATCGAAGGCGACCTTCTCTTGGGGAGAAAGAGGCGTAAGCGGCACTCCCTATGGAGTATCCGCGGGTTGGGGAATAAATTAGTCTAAAGCCATCGGATATGTGTAAATAGAGTTAATGAGTTATAAATGAAACAAAAACGGATTTATGGTTGATTTTATTATATGTAGTAATAAAAAATGATTAGGATTAATAATCGTATTTGTGTAAACAGATTTACATTACCGCTTTATTATTGTCAATTTTTATTGTATTAATGTGGATATAGTTAGGAGATAGACATATGGCATCGCAATAGACAATTCCACCATACATTATTTTGTTATATATCTCAAAGTGTTTAGACAGCGTTTTCGTTTTTAATCTCCCAGACGGCTTTAGTTTTCCGACACATCTTACTTAATTTATACGTCTAGATGGAGTCTCTTGCTGTAAGCTCCCGATGAAAACAGGCCAGGAATATTAATTTAGTGTGCGTCACAAGCTACGTCTTACACTCGCGGTTTGTATGACACTTTGTGTTAGTGTTCGTGAATTGCTCAAAAGTGAGGTTAGTTTTAAACGCAATTTTTTTCGAAGTTTTCACAGCTGTATCTAGACCTAGACCTAGCTGTATATAGTCTCTCTAGACGTATAAATGATCTAAGAATATATCTTGCCATAAGTACTGAAATAAAGAAAAATAAATCTAATACAAATAACATTTATTACTTTTACAGTGTTAGTTTAATAAATAAATATAAAACAATTTAAAACATAAAAAGCTTATTCGATGTGGTCTCCATTGGCTGCAATACAGTCCTTTAAACGTTGAGGCCAGTTATCAATAGAAGCACGCACTCTCACCATAGGAAAATTCTTCACTGCCAATCTTTTTCAGGTTTGTTTTAGGGACTCCAATTTATCATGGCGTTTAGAGCAAGCTGTTATCTCTAAAACTGACCATAAATCATAATTCAGCTGATTAAGATCGGGACTAGACGACGGCCAGTCTTCAGCTGTGATGAAGTCTGACGTTACTTTCCAACCAAGTTCGTTTCGTGGCTCAGTCATTATTTCATAGCTAATACATCACCAAACCATCACTGAAGTCGGATAGTGCCCACGTTGCTTTCTGTCGACTAATTGGGAAGCTTCCTTAGAGCTTTGAGCATAAATACGGTCATTTTGTTTGTTAAAGACCTTTATACTATATACATACATACACACTCACGCCTTGTTCCCGTCGGGGTAGGCAGAGACAATAGAATGCCATTTATACATAATATAATGTATGCATTAACAATATTTGTTATCATGTATTATAACACAAGGTCATATGTAAATTTAGTTTTACAATACTCAAATAATAGTATTTATCTACCACTTAGCTATATGTAGTTTCGCTTATCGAAACAAATACAGCAGTAAATCTATATATATAAAAATGAATTGCTGTTCGTTAGTATCACTTAAACTGGAGAACGGCTGTACCGATTTGGCTAATTTTGGTCTTGAATTATTTGTGGAAGTCCAGGGAAGGTTTAAAAGGTGAATAAATATGAAAGTGTTCGGAATTAAATAAAAACAACAATTTTGTTTTTCCTTTGATGTGTCCCCCGTCGTCCGATATTTGTTTTGTATGGACATATTTTCTATGAGAGAATTTATTGACGCACGGTTTGACAGTTCTGCTGTGAAACAATTTCATTACAACAACAGGGAGCATATTTTACGAAATAATTCTTGATGTTATGATATATTATTGACTAATTAATAAAAAACATTATTTTATTTATTATATACAGAACATCGTCTGTCGGGTCAACTAGTATTTGAATAAATAATTAAAATGGCTTAACTCCCGTCCAATTAGAGAAGCGACCAACAATTTTCGGACATTTTCCATCGTGCGTGTGGTGTACCAGAATAGCACCACCCCATCTCCTCCCGTGGGTGTCGTAATAGGCAACTAAGGGATATAGACAATGGAGGATGGGCAGCATCTTTCGTTAAGAGCACACCATTTACTGCGATCGCCAACCCGCCTGCCAAGCGTGGCGATTATGGCAAAAAAAAAACCCCCAAAAATATGACAGACACTATGAGGCCTCGGCCCCCAGTCCCCGGCGGTCGCGTTCGTGGTGATCACGGTAGCAGCCACATAAGCGACGGGGCATGGGCTGCTAAGAATCCCCGGGTGTTGGTAGGCCCCCCACGATCTTGACCAGATCGTTCTGGTCAAGATCGCCGGAATATGTTGAATGGGGGCAGCGCAGGGCCGATCGTCGTGGAGGTCTTTGTCCAGCAGTGGGCGTCTTCCGGCTGATGATGATGTTGATGAGTGGGCTGATAATGGAGAGGATGAGACTAGGTGCGACCAAACTTGTCTCACTGACTGTTATTATATACGCTCTTACAATTCACAATGCTATTAATAAATCACTTAATCCTGGTCCCGCGCTTCTCCCTCTGTGCCACCCATAGGATTATACATTAATCAAACACTTAGTACTATATTTATGTCAGTAATCTTAGGCAGGATTTATTACATGTTTATTACGCAATAATTATGTTACGATCTTTTAAGTAATCACTGTCCAACTTTTTTTAGTTATTAAAATTCAATAAAAAATGTATATATATTTTAACATAGTTTATTTACTCGTCAATTTTCAGCTATTTAAAACTATTGTAGATAGCCTAAAAGAGTCTTGTAAATAACACACTTTTATCAGCGAAATCCCCGGGGCTGCGGAACTAATCTCGCGAGTCACTCTGATGTCTAGGGTTGGCACTGCAAAATAAAATATTATTATTTATTAAAATTCCAAGTAAAATCAATTTAGAATTTTCAATTATTTTTTAATTTACCATGTGGCCGTCAAAACCGTTCACCGTTTGTATCCTTACGTAGGATTTACCACAAAATATATACATATTTAAAATACGTCATGCTATATAGTAGTAAAACAAATGTGGTATTTAATTATCAAACACACGCAGTTTTAGGCAAAACTACTTAGTCCTTGGCCGAATTGGGTATTTATAACTATCATTGTAATGTACACCATTGGTTTTAAAACTGTATGTACTACGGAGAGTATCCCTAAAAGCTGTTTGACCAGATTCCGGTTGCTGAATTCCATTTTCAAGATATTTTCTTCACTATTACAATCAAACTGCGACAAGAAAAAAAACGCGTATTCCAAGTAAAAACCCGGCAGCGGCAACATCCCGTGATTCCTCTGGTGTTGCAGGAGATATTGGATAGCGGTAGAAGTTGCCTGATATGCTAAAAAATCTAAAATCATGGTAAATAACCCATTTTTAGTGGTAATTTGGGTAGGTATATACTGGGTTATATTAGTTTAGTCAAGGAAAAACTGGTTTTGCCGACAACAGTGAAGCATTGCAATCACGGCTGATATAGATTTGTGAACTCTTCGAAAAAGTTTAGACCCAGAAATTACAATATTTACTGGCGAAGCAATAATACGTTTGACTTAGGTACTTTAGTAATTTAAAAAATAGCTTATCTTAACGTTTATTTGGCATCTTTTATCATACTCCAGGTTTTCGAACACTTCCACCAAATTTAGGAAAGGCCGTATTTCATATTGTGCCAACCCTATTCGTATGAGATACGTAGCTACTGCATAGTTACGCAACCCTGACCTTCTGAAAGGTCGTAGGGTCGCCAGATGGGGATGAATTCTCTTTTATTTCAGTATTTCAAGACGTAGAATAATTATGCTGTAAGATGGCTGTTAACATTTTGTATTCACCTTTATATTTAACTATTGATGTGCGACTCCGGACCAGTATGGGTTAAAGCAAATACGATAGTGAAGAGTCAATGAAGTTACTAATTATTTTATACAAGAACGTCAGATCTCTGCGTTACTTCCAGAGTATGTAACACGAAGTCCCTAAATACACAAGAAAATTACATAGGGTATATAGTGTTAGGGTCTAGTGTTGTCTTAATTTTTTATATTCATCAATACGTCTCGTACGCTCTGGGGCCTACTCCTAAAATCGATATTCGATATATCGTGGCATTAGTCGTGTCGAATCCTACTCTTAGTTACATCGTATTCAATGTCGAAACGATGATTCAACGAACGAAATATTATTCGATATTATCGGTCCTAACTCTACTGTTAGTTGTTATAATGTCAGAGAAGAATATTCGAATTTGACATATAATCAAACGTCACTTTTGTAATAATCTCAACGATACTTTTTAGGCTGTCGTTGCTTGTCAATTTCTTGAGTCTTTTGGTTTATATTAAATAAATAAACATACGCCAGATATTTAAACATTAATTCCATATTTAACGGGATTTTTTACTACCAAGTAATTTAAGCAGTTTTATTGATCGTTTATGCGGAGAAAGTTATGCAAATGGCCGCCTGACAAATAGGAAGTCCACGAGAAGGGTTGAGTTACTTTTTTTTTTACATTGTAGTTATTCGCAAGTTTTGTATTATTTATTCAATTTTAAATGGTCATATTATATTCATTACATAATTCTTCAATTAGTACATTTTATATAAATGATGTTTATTGGTGGGGCAGAGTCTAACATGGTCCTTTGCGTCTAAACTATGTTTTGACTTTTGACACTTAACAGCAACATAGCACAGATTATATTTAGTTTTTTATGGTTTGCACATAATTCATTCACACTAACATCGTAAAAGAATTAAAATATTAGTCTATAGTTACGATAAACGATAAGGAATTCGAACAATTGTTAGAGTAGGGTAGTTACGATATATTCGGAGTATTATCGTATCGTTCCGAATGTATCGTTGTCGATTTTGCGAGTAGAACTCCTCCGAGCCACGGAGTGCAAGTGACCTCACGGTCGCCGGCATGTATTTACGCCTTAGAAAATGTAATGATACTTTAATAATTTCAAGTATAAGTTACTTACAATATTTTAAATCTTTTTTTATAGTTACCCTGTACTTTCCTTCTGATAGACCAAGCTTCCTTCATCTATAATTCTGTTCTTTGCAATGTCTGCTACGAACCGGCTTAGTAAAGAAATGAGCTACGCACCTGCGTCTGTCTGTCCACAAGATACAAAACAAGTTGTGCCGTTATTCGACCGAGCTGGTATGCAATGTGCATCAATATAGTTGCTTACTTTCTCTTGTAACATTGCTATACTTTATTGATGCTGCGATGTAAATAAACCCGTTTTAGTAGATCTACTTGTAGGATACGAGGACGAGCTTGCTTGTCCGTAAGTCATTACCGCCGGTTATGCAGGCGTGCCAATTTTTAAAGCATTTGTGCTATCATTGCTTTTGAAAATAGGAACAAGCTAATATGAATAATGAATGCAGAATTTGACTTTAATGTTTGTAAGACCCAGTTGCTTTTACAGGCCACACCATGCTTGGATTCGATACCTAGTAAAATTAGAAAACAAATAGAAATACATTTTCCACGTGTGGTTGACACCTAACTTATCTGGATACTTACTTTGTTGTGGATTTGGAGGACTTACAACTTTCTATGTGATAATTGTCGGCGGTGAATATCAGATGGACTATTTACTAGAGCGTTTATTTTAGCTGAGCTGTCATGGATCAAAACCACTCTTGGATGCAGATCTATATTTGTAATGTCAAATTAAAGCTGAACTGTCATGGATCAAAATTACTATTTTATACAGATTTTTGCCCTGTGCTGCCCCGGGGCGTAAAAAGAATAGGGTAGTCCCAGGTCCAAGGGTGTCGTAAGAGGCGACTACGGGCTTTTTGAAAGTGAAGGAGAGTCACGCTGCTGTCTTATGACGTCAGCACAGTCGGGCCAGACTCGTCCGGGTTACTTACCACACTCGCACAGAATACCGGCGTGAAGTAGCTGCCTAGTGCTGCTATGTTCAGGAGGGTACCGGCTCTTGTAGAGCCGGAGAATCCCTCCCCGAGCATTCGCGCTCGGGCTGCCCCTCGTATTCTGGGGAGGGCACAGTACCGCGTATGTCACAGGACAAACAGGGCAGCAACACCACGGCACCCCGCTCCACGCTTAATGTGGACTTTTGTAACATCCGGGGAATTCACTACAACTTAAACGCCGTCCACCACCACCTTGAGACGGCGCAGCCGGCCTTGTGTTTCCTTACGGAGACGCAGATATCTCGACCTAGCGATACGTCATATTTAACGTACCCAGGAAGCATAATTTCATGCCTAATGCCGGGGTATGTGTGTACGTTAGGGAGGATATCTGCTGTCGCCGTCTCGGCAATTTTGAGGGTAGGGGCTTGTCTACTCTCTGGCTGCGCGTAGATTTAGAGGACCGCGTCCGCATCTATGCGTGTGTCTACAGGTCCCATAGTGGTAACGCAGAAACGGATCACCTCATGGGCTGCGTTCAAGCGGCATTTGATGACGTGCTTGCTCAGATCCCCTCCGTAAATCGTAGTCTTGGGTGATTTCAACGGGCACAATGCCGAATGGCTTGGATCACGTACCACAGACTACGCAGGGCGATCTGTGCATAATTTTGCATTGGCGTATGGTCTGTCCCAATTAGTTGAGTCGCCGACGCGGCTCCCGGATGTGGATGGCCACATGCCGTCCTTATTAGATCTTCTGCTGACTACACATCCCGATGGTTACCAGGTGTCTGTCGACGCCCCTCTCGGAACGTCCGACCATTGCCTGGTCAGGAGTGTAGTGCCTATCCGACGCCAACGTCGCAGACCACCAGCGACCCGCCGCGTTTGGCACTACAAGTCAGCAGATTGGGATAGGATGCGTTCCTTTTTTGCATCCTACCCTTGGGGCAGGGTTTGTTTCCCTTCGGATAATCCTAGTGCCTGCGCCGTTGCAGTAGCCGATGTGATACTGCAGGGCATGGATATTTTTATACCAAGCTCTGTAGTACCGATCGGTGGCAGATCACAGCCCTGGTTCGATGCGTCAGTTAAAGCAGCATCTGACTGCAAAAAACAGGCGTATCGAACTTGGGTTGCGGCGCTGGGCTCAAAGGATCCGAACTGCAAAGTTCTGAAGAGGAAATATAACCGTGCCTCCAGATTTTTTAAGCGGCAAATCACCCGTGCGAAATCGAAGCACGTCGTCAAAATTGGCGAGCAGCTTTCCAGTTACCCGACCGGAACACGCAAGTTCTGGTCGTTGTCGAAAGCTGCTCTTGGTAACTTCAACCAGCCGTCCATGCCGCCGTTGCACATGAAGAATGACACCTTGGCCCGAGAAGAGAGAAAAGAGAAAGCCGATCTCCTGTGCACTCTTTTTGCCTCCAACTCGACTCTTGACGACAACGGAAAAACACCGCCGACCATCCCGCGGTGTCAGAGCTCCATGCCTGAAGTACAGTTCCGACAGAAAACTGTTAGGCGAGCTCTGTTTTCGTTGGACGTCAGGAAGTCGAGCGGGCCGGATGGCATTTCTCCAGTCGTGCTTAGAATGTGTGCCCCTGAGTTGACGCCGGTGCTAACGCGTTTATCCCGGCACTCTTTTTCAAAAGGCGTAGTCCCTGATTCATTCAGCCCTTGTCCATCCGATCCCAAAAAAAGGAGACAGTTCGGATCCGGCAAACTACAGGCCTATTGCTATTACCTGCCTACTCTCCAAAATCATGGAGAGCATAATTAACCGCCAGCTCTTGGTATACCTTGAGGGTCACCAGTTGATCAAAGACCGGCAGTACGGCTTTTGCCATGGTCGGTCGACTGGCGATCTTCTGGTATACCTAACACATAGATGGGCGGCGGCTATTTAAAGCAAGGGGGAAGGCCTGGCAGTTGGTCTGGATATAGCGAAGGCCTTTGATCGTGTATGGCACAAGGCGCCCCTCGCAAAACTTCCATCATTTGGGCTTCCCGAGAGCTTATGCAAGTGGACCTCCAGCTTCCTCACTGGGCGCAGCATACAGGTCGTTATCGACGGTTATTGCTCGAATCCCAAGCCCGTGAACGCTGGAGTGCCCCAAGGCTGTGTGCTATCTCCCACGCTGTTTCTTCTGCATATCAATGATATGTTGGACACCGCCAACATGCATTGCTATGCAGACGACAGCACTGGTGATGCCGTATACATTGTCGGGGACCCAGTACTCTGTGAACGGCTGGATCACTTGGCGTTGCGTAGAGACGTCGCTTCATTGTGTGTCTTCTACCGCATTTATCATGGGGAGAGTTCCGAAGAGCTGTTCAACCTGATTCCTGCCGCCGAATTTCACCTTCGCACGACACGCCACAAGTTACGATATCATCCCCACCATCTGGATGTGTGACGGTCCTCCACAGTGCGGTTTTCAAGGAGCTGTGGAATGAGCTTCCTTGTGCGGTGTTTCCGGGACGATACGACATGGGTACCTTCAAGAAAAGCGCGTACACCTTCCTTAAAGGCCGGCAACGCTCTTGTGATTCCTCTGGTGTTGCAGGAGAGTGTGGGCGGCGGTGATCACTTAACACCAGGTGACCCGTACGCTCGTTTGTCCTCCTATTCGATAAAAAAAAAGATCTATATTTATAATTTCAAATCAAAGCGAATGTCTGTAAGATATTCAGACAGTTGTTAGCGTTTAAAGTTGAAATATCGCGGAGTATATCGATTTGCGAGATATAAATAAGTTAAAATGGAGCAGACGGCTTGGCGGGCGACCAACACGGCTCACTAATGTACACTGTTGGAATTTAAATTGAGTGTGAGTTTTGGGTTTATCACAGCTTCTTACTTATTGATTTATTCAGGTTAAAATGACGTATGACAAACCAGTTCGATAGCTAAAATAGTTTGAATAGGCGGATGAAGTAAATGAATAAGATAAGGTCTTATACCAGTACCTTAGCCTATACCAGTACTTTTTCTAAATATTTATCATCGTCATTTCAGCCGAAAGACGTCGTCTGCTGGACAAAGGCCTCCCCTAAAGATCGCCATGACGATTGGTCCTGCGCTGCCCTCATCCAACGTATTCCGGCGATCTTGACCAGATAGTCGATCGATCTTGTGGGGGGCCTACCAACACTTCGCCTTCCAGTACGTGGTTGCCATGAAGGACCTTACGGGGAGGGGAGCTCACTGGGTATCAGTGCTCCTCCATTGGTGTCGGAGTCGTAGTGGCTTGGCGCAAATGGGATGTAGATCTTGATAACCGAAAGGTTGGTAAGTCCATGGGAAGGGTAATGCCCCAACGGCCATCTGTCCGTCGAGCTATGTGCCCTGCCCACTGCTACTTCAGTTTCGCAATCATTTGGGCTGTATCGGTGACTTTGGTTCTCCTACGGATCTCCTCATTTCTGATTCGATCTCGTTGGTAACTCTGAGCATAAATATATAATAATCATTATTTTCTAAATATTATAGTTAGTTAATGCACGGTTCTCAAGAACCATGTATTAATATAAATTGTCTATTCAAATGAGTATCCATTCTCGTATACTTTTCCCACTGGCTCTACTTTTTCAAATATAATAACGATTCAAACGTCAATAGTTTAATAGTATTAGATTGTTTCTTATGAGAGGATGATAGCGATTTCATGGAGTGTGTAGTTTGCAGACACGAGACTAAGCCGAGGGCCTCATTTGACAGACACACACACACATGGTGCTATAAACTAGACGTAGGAGAAATAAAAACAAATTGTTTCAATTTTTAGCTAAGATTGCAATTAATTTAACAAATTAAAAGTATTTTTGATAGCTTTTAATAAATATTATGCTTTGTATATTAATTTTAAGTGACCAATAGTTTATTAAACAAAAAACAATTTAATAAAACTGAATAATTTTTTTTATAAGTATTGCACACTTTAATTTGAATGAAATAAATCATGGTGCAGTTTCGAATTTCGGCCTAGTTGTCCATCAAAATGGAGGTACTTTTAATTACTTGTGTCTCATATACCTGGTGCCTGCATAGATTGGCACTCACAATCTGCTAACTAGACTATATCAGTACAAATACCAGTGGGAGGCTTCTTTGCACAGGAAGCCGGCTAGATTATGGGTACCACAACAGCGTCTATTTCTGCCGTGAAGCAGTAATATGTAAACATTAATGTATTTCGATCTGAAGAGCGCAGAGTAAATTCAGTTGAGATGAGAGCGTTGAGAAGTATGATAGGAGTTAAACTGAGTGACAGGATAAGAAATAGTGAGATAAGGAAACGTGGTCTGAAAGAAAATGTGACAAAAATTAGGAAAGGTATGCTGAGATGGTTTGGACATGTCGAGAGAATGAATGAAGAACGATTGACGAAGAAAGTGTATGAGGCCAGTGTGAATGAAAGTGTTGAAAGGGGTAGACCTAGGCGGACGTTTCAAGATCAAATTAGGGACGTCTTGAAAAAAGGCCAAGTCAAGAGTACCCTAAACCGGAGAGCATGTATGAAAGGAATAATGAAAGTGGACGAAGCGAAACAAGTATGTAAGGATCGTAGCAAGTGGAAAGAAGTGGTCTCTACCTACCCCTACGAGAAAGAGGCGTGATTATATGTATGTATGTATGTTAATTATAACCGGATGAAGTTGTTACTACTATCTAGGTTAATATTACCTTAAACCCATATTATTCACGAAACACTGCAGCTCACAGTCGAGAGATGATGAACCGGAACGTTACGCTCCAGTAAGTTTGTTCGCTGTAACACTAGATTGTATTGTCATAATAATAGACTTATTAGTAAAACCAAATCTGTGCGGTCAGGGACCTACGGGGGTTCCTGCGGATGAACGACGTTACTCACGCCTTTTTTCGACTTTGTTTTTATAAATATATGGCTTAATTATCTTCTATCCCAAGAAATCACCAAAATAGCGCATAACTGAAACCATTTCTTGACGGTAAATTCTAACTGCCTTATTCATAATAAAACTCTTTTCGAAGCTTTATTAGTTAAAACGTGTTTTAAGCCTATCGAACGTTCGATAGAATTCCTTATTCATATTCGTTAAATAAATCTCCCATAACTAATACGTCTCAATAGTACGCAATGTTGCCATTTCGTACAAAAAAACATGATTTTAACTAATTTAATGAGGAACTGTCACTGGAAACAGACATCTTTTCAATGTTATCGGTTTGTCAGTTGTCATAAGTCGATGTCAAAATTAGTTCAAACTTTAACAATCAAAGTTTTAAGTCTGTCGGTTTTCAATCTATGATGGATATCCAACATCTTTGAGCGGGAAGCTATTTAACACATTATTTAACGTCAAATACAAGACAGCTGATCGATGTCGGACATGTTTTTTTGCTTAAAATAGATTTATAGAAGGATCCTAGCTACTATAAGTCACGTCAGCTTTATGCGATTATTAATTAAGAAAGTAAGTATGCTCTTTAGATCGCAGCCTTAGAGAGGCTCAATATTGTTGTTCTTTGCAGACGTCCTCGCTAGCCATGTCCATTATTCACAATAGATTTAGTGCGAACGAAGCAGGGGCGGATCTTGAATTTGTGGGGCCCTGGGCTAATACTGCTTAGGGGCCCTTCCTAATTACTCAACCACTCACCATTTTGTCGTAGGTATATATAATATATTATGTTAAGTACAGGAAGAAAATAGGAAAACCAAATATATTATTTATTTATTAAAACATTATTTATTGCAAAATAAATTGACAGGTTATGAATGGTTATGTTATATAAATTAGTCTATTGCTTTCAGTAGAAGATTCTATTAAAGACAAAATAAAGAATTATAACTTATATTTAATTAAAATATTTGAGAATTACAATACAATTTTAAGCTGAATTGGCCAAGTATTTAATTGAGGAAGTAATAAGTATAAACAATTTTAAAGAGAGACAATAACGAATTGTTTTTGTGATCGGTACTTTAGAAATATCTTCAAGTTTATTTTCTGTTCTGCTCTCTGTTTTCATAATAAGTATTATATCAAATTTATTCAAACAAAACAAATCTTATAACTATATTTACAATGCTATGGCTACATAAAATTAAAACTATCATTACGTGGAAGCGTAGGTACCTAGAATACTGGCAGCATTTACGCGTTGAATAGCTAGGCTGATCCGTTGACCGAGATAGCTGCCAGCGCTTGGGTTTCCAGTAGCCTTATTGAGGCGCGAAGATAGTATTTTGTTTATTCTCCGCGCCTCTGGGCCCCACGGGCCAAGTGTCTCGACACCAAAGGGCATAAGATGTATGACTCACTGAGACCAACATATTTGCGACGCTTGCCGTCTTCGGCAGTCGAAGCAGCAGCCCCAGCACCAACTGACGTCATTAATCATTATTGTTGTGACTACTGAAACTGAATTCAAACAGAGCAAGCCCTTCTTTTTATGCCGAATAGATATTCACCACAGAGTAGAGATAGGCTACTTCCGGATGTTTAACAATTTGAAGTTATAAGTACCTAATAATTATGTAGGTATTAAATATTATTGGAACTGCAGTAAATTTCGATATAATTAATATTTCATAATATTATGATATCCAGCGGTGGATTTATACTAGGGGCAGTTGGTGCAAGTGCCCAGGGCGGCAAATTTCTTGCTTATGAGCAAGAAAATTCTTTTTCACTTAATTAATTCTGTTAATTAATAATTTTTGTTTTATTTGATAATAAAAGAAATTCAATTTATCCATTATTTGTAAATTATAATTTTGGCACGTTTAGTAAAAACTAATAATAAAAACGATTCAATCAATTTATTTCCTTGGAAATATAAAATAATAATCGTTTTTTTTTTGGAATTAAAGAAATTTAATTAGTATATTTTTTTTGATAAATTTTCTGCAGTAAATTAGTTATTTTAGTTTTGAAAAATAAAATATATGAACTATAAGTTTAAGTAAAATTCCAGTATTGGGGCGGATTTCTTCCGGTGCCCAAGGGCGGCATTAAGTTTAAATCCGACCCTGATGATATCTATAATGGGCATCTAATAGTCTAAACACATGATCGGATTTGGGACGCTTTGGTGCCGCTCAGCATTCTTGAAAAATCCCAAAAATTCTGAGCGGCACTACAGCTGCGCTCGTCACAATTCTGTGGATGGAACAGAATCGTAGATCATAGAAGGGCAAACATTTAAAGTTCTATGTATATTTTTAAATGCTGAATCATAATAAAATAAAAATAAAAACATTTAAAAAAATATATTATATTTAGGGGTGGGGTTATACCCTTATCATTCAGGGGTATGAAAAATAGATGCAGGCCGATTCTCAAACCTACCCGATATGCGCACAAAATTTCATACAAACACGAGATTTATAAAATTCAAAATTGTAAAAAGAAGAAATGACATCTCCGGAATTTTCTTTTACATAAGTTTTTAATCTTTACGAGAAACGAAAGTTAAGTTTTTACGAAATTTAATAATTTAGGGTTGCAAGATGGCAATCGAATACAATAATAATTGTATTACGATATTATATTTGATAAGTCTGAGAATCGGTCATCATGTATATATTTTTATATCCCAAAAATGTTTATTATATATATTTTTTATGACTATATATGGCAATACAACGTTTGCTGGGTCTTTCTCTAAAAACTGCAGACGATTTGAGCCATGACAATATGAACAAACGATCGAAAACAAACTTTGGCAGTTTGTAGTGTTTTGGTTTGCTTAGGTACCTTTACAAACGTACGCATGGATACTACCCCTATATGTATCCCACAAAATTTCTTCTGGGTACATTAGGCTACAACACCCTCGAGGTTAGGCGAAAACGACAGCAGCTCACAGTTATGTGCAGAGTTCTCAGAGGTGATATAGATGCGCCGAGTTTGCATGTTGAGCTATGTAGAATCTTTGTACCGGACAATTACTGTTCGAGGCGCAAGCATAGATTGTTCTCAAGTCCGACACATCGTACTGTGGCTCGCACCAACTCACCTATACCGAGGTCTCTCTCTGCTCTCAACGCTCTTCTCGAAGCCAACCCTGCTTGTGATTTATTTGCGGATGGATGGCAGACGATTTTAACAGAGTGCTTGCGTTTTTGTGAGAGGAATGGATGAACGGCATTTGGATGATAATTAATTGTTAGTTATTTACAGTAAACTTTGTATTTATTAACTATTATTTGTGTAATATGTCTAGTTTGTAATTAATTCCTACTTTAATATTGTAATTGGCTTACGCCGTTTTATTAAAGTATAAATAAATAAATAAATACTACTGATCTAACGCCATCTATTAACTACTTAGCAATTCTTTATTTTGATATATATTTTTAAAACGTATTTAAGTATGATTGATTCTTATTAGCGAGAAACAACCTTGAAAATATGTATGTAGGTTATTTAGATAATATGAATATGTATTCAAATCGGGCATAATAATTATATTATTATTGTGTAATGCAGTATTTGCTTAAGAGCGCCCTCTAGACGTTCTCTATATTAATCAACTGTTGAATGTGTATGAAGCGATCATTCTGTATTAATAGTTTATAACGCTGTTTCTAGATGGCGCTTACGAATACAACTAACAATTTAGTTTTGACTGACCAAAAAAAGGAGTACCCAGCTATTCTATTTAAGCTGCACGTACTGCTCGTCTCGTCTCTTACTGTCATAAAAAAAATACTAGGAAAAAAAAATGCCAATACGACAAGAAATATTTGAAGGTTTGAGACAAAGAGGATGTAAATACTACGTAATAAGAGGCGGGACTGCCTAAGTAAAAATTTAAATTTACATTAAGTTTATTATGAATCGTGCAGTGATTTGACATAAGTTTGAAATAGAAGTAATTAGAGTATGGCAATTGGCGACGAAGACTAATCCGGTTATGTTTGAAAGCGAACAGTTGCTTAAAACGTAGTGGATTTCGGCTATCTCCGTTTTTTACAAGATTATAGCCGTCATCTGTCAATCTATCAATGACCAAATGATTTGACGAGACTCTAAAATGTCTCGTGCCAGATTTTGGCGATACGTGTGAGGATGCCTCGTGTAGAGGCGAAACACATGTCGAATTGTTTAAAGACAAATATTGGCGGAATTTACACTAAAGAAAACTCAGATAAATTGGAATAATTATGGATTTCCGCAAAGTAACGCCTACTTCAATAATTTTTTTTAAATCTATCAATGACTGCAATATCATACAATCGAGTGAATCGCTTTTTTTAGAGCGTTTTCGCTATTCATTAAATTATCACGGAAATAGAAAATCATTGAAAAATATTTTTGGGCTTCATTTAACATAGCCAGTAACTACACAAGAGACCTATTTATAAACGCGATTGGCCTTACAAATAAACTTGTCATAAAGTTATACCTAAGAATAAATTAAGAATAAGCAATATGTTGACTATAGTGCGTAGATAGAAGAACAAAAGATGCGTCACTAAAATAACAATAATAATGTGCCAGAGACATAAATTAGATTGGTATTGAGAGTAAGCGAGATACACTACAACTTCACAACAATATCTGCTATCCCTTTCGCGTATGTGATTTTTGTTTGGATCTAATTCATCGGGTAAACAAACAATGGCTGCCGTGGTGCAAAACTGTTTAATTTAAATTCTAATTGAATAAATTCTGATTGTTAATACGTAACTGAGTGATTTTGTGTTAATTTAGTTATTATTAAAATATGAGACGTTGTTGTCTAGTATGTTGTACAAATCGTCCAGAACGAAGACATGAAAACATAACACACGTCACAGACTATTGCTATCTCATTTACATACGCTGCCAGCGAATCTAGTGTTCATCTTCTTTAAACGCTATATTGCTGACAACATTGTCAATATATTGATTATTCTGAATATTTCGGAATGTCAAGCAGCCTTGCGAATAAACGCGGGAAACGTTAAACGTCAGAATAAACCAATCACAAGCAAGATGTCTATTTGTAAACATTTTGCATATTCTTTGCTTAATATATATACCAAGTAATTTATTTGTAAGGCCGTATATGTTTTTCACGTGCTCCACTGTGGTCCACATACATATTTACTCGCCACGCGTGGCCTGTTGTTATGTCCCGTTTGGTCGCGACGGATGATTGAATCCATGGACATATAGATATTTAAATAAGAAATGAATTATTAAGCTTTACGCGTTGTGATTTTAAACGTGGAACGTAGAAAACTTTTTTATGTCAAACAAAGACACGGATCTTGAGCGAATTGCATAATATATTTCTCTTTTATATATTAAAATCTATTTGCTAAAAAACGTTTGTGTGGTTAAGGTTACTATAACATTAATGACTTTCTAAATGATACCAAAGGCTATTGAATAACAAATTTTATTGCATTGTTACCATATTTTTATGAAAAGAATAGAAGACCGCTGAGTTTCTTGCGCCCGATCTGCTCAGGTCTGTGGCAATATTTTCGTATCGATTCTTTTAAATTTCATTAAGTGATATCATATCCTATTTTGAATTTTTGAATTTATAGCGGCGCACGCTATATTTTGTACGCTATAGGTAGGTGGTCTTTGGCAACCGTAAGTACTCTCGGAACAGTATTTTAATTTTGTTTTTAGCCGACTTAATATAATGGTAGTTTAATTGTTTTGTTTTTATTTGGATCCGGATTGCAGAATTCTTGATTTTTAAATATTTCGCCAAAAATCGTAATAATAAACGCAGATATTATATACAAGACAAATACACGCTGCTGAAAGTCGGACGGACTCATAATATCTCACATTTTTGCTTTTATGACAGTAGGTAAGGGACGAGAGGAGTAGGACGTTCAGCTGAACGTCCTTCTGATACGCCTTGAATAACAATACAGTGCCGCTCAGGATTCTTAAAAAACCCAAAAGTTCTGAGCGGCACTACAATTGCGATCGTCACCTTGAGATATAAGATGGTAAGTCTCATTTGCCCAGTAATTTCACTAGCGGCGCCCTTCAGACCGAAACACAGTAATGCTTAGAGATTACTGCCTCACGGCAGAAATAGGCGCTGGCCTACTGTGCAAAGGAGCCTCCCACTGATATGATTCTTAAATACCGCCTCGAACGCATCAATTACAACTCCATGTTGTACAATCTTGTGTTCTGTTAATTTATTACAGCAATAACCGAAGATCAAAACACATATAAAATATGTTCATCCGGAATGAAACAAAAGATATTTATAGACGGTTGCATTACGTGCTGCTTCCGTATGTCTGCTCTGTTCAAATTACCAGCTCGGCGGATAAAAAGATTTCATACGTAATTTAGGATCGATATATCAAAATTACTAACTCGAGTTAGCCGAGTAGTCGGCATTAAGGATTTAGTAGACATCAACATTATATCTCCGTAACGATAAAAGACCCTGAGCGGAGATGACTTGATCGTCGATAATCCGAGCCACTCTTTATTGTATGTGTGGCCAAGTCGAAGAATCTGGTAATCCACCGGAGGAGCTTCCGGCCAGAGGACAATGTCTGATTTGTTGATTTGATCTGTTTGAATTAGTGGCATGTTATAGCGTAGTTATTGCGTCATTCACCAAGAAAATGTGAAAATGTGTGGCGGTCCTCCACAGTGCGGTTTTCAAGGAGCTTTCTTCCACGTACTACGAAGCTGTGGA